>NC_059430.1:33842374-34145404 GCF_021028975.2 Sphaerodactylus townsendi
CCTTGCCTTAGCAAGCTATTTTTTGCAGAAAATCTTAAAACATAATGAGAGTTGAGAAATGGGCTGCCTGCTAATTTGTTTCTTGTGGGTGCCCCTGCCTGTTACACTGGAGTAGTGACTAGACTTTTAATCATGTTAATCCATGGAAGTGAATAATATAACTGTTCAGGAACTCATGGAGTTTCTTTCCATGCAGAGAGCAAGGCCCCATAGTAGCATTTTGCTACTTTTGATAACTAAGTTACAGATAGGATGTTATTGGAATAAAATCTAGGCCAAGAAATGCAGCCTATTTTTTCCCATGCACATTTGGTTGCAGCTAGCTTCCTTGCACTCATGGTTCTCTGAACACCATCCAGCGTTGTAGCATATTAATTAGCTCTAGGAGGAAGACAAGGTATGCTTTCAGCTATAGGAACAACTGCAGTTTTCTGTCCGAGAAGGCTGTGGCAAATTAAGCGTTCTACTACCAGCAGCCCAGTTGTCTTTGCAAAACAGTGACCAGCGATTTTTTTCATCTGTTCCTTTATTCCACTGAAGTCCATCAGTTTTAAGCAGTCTTCTCAACATCAGAAATAAGCACTTTACTATTCACCGCAAATGGTGTGAACATTTTAATTTTGTACACATGACAAGATTTTACACCAAGTAGTCAGTTAAATAGTACAAATTTACATTGTGAGGAATGTTTAAAAAATGCAACTTAAAAAATCCCTTCTGTCCAGAACAGCATACCTCCCCCCAACATTTTACAGTGGAAAAAAACAAACAAAAAACTTTAGTTCACATTCCTGCTTCATCCCACAGGATGTTAAATTACGAGTGCATGTTACAGTTCATCTTTTACATCTGTAGGCTCCTGAAAAGGAGAAAAAAATAGAGTTAGCTATACTGAAGCACTAGCACAAAATACAAGAGAACTGTCTACCACATTTTTATACTACTCCACCAGTTCTAATGCTAAGATTAGATCTTTAACTACTTGTTTTGTTCAGAGAAACCAAGCACACCACCATGCAAAAGTTTTCCTCTGCATCACAACAGCTATCCTGTTTCTTGAAGGTCTGACTTGTAGGAATGTTTTACTAAACAAACCAAGTGTCTGTAAGAAACGCATCAATATTCATTTTTGGCTCATGCTAAAAGTTAATGCTTTGGTTTTAAGTGGACTGGCTACTGTATTTTGACTAACCACAGCAGAATCCAGCACTTGTAACAGCATTTTAACAGCAGTTCCACAGCTTAAAGCAGTGGTACTCCAACTGAGCTGGGACCCAAAATGGATCACAATTCCAGGATGGAAGCTCTGGGGAGCTGATAACAAATTTTATTTGCTCCAGCAATGGTGTATAAAATAAAAAATGCTCCTCAGGGACACTATACTATTAACTTATAAAAGAAGTAAATTATGAACTCATTTGGTTTTAACAGCTGTGGACAGTGGCATGGAATTGTTCTATAAGCGAGTCCTGAAAACAGTATGATCAGAAAAGTGGGTTTCGCTGGATTCAACAGATCCTTTAGACTGACAATGACTTCATAATTGTACTTTTTCATGGCACAGTATATTCTATAGTTAAGGTCAACTGCCCGGAGCCCTTTGGGGATCGGGCGGTATAGAAATTGAATAAATAATAATAATAATAATAATAATAATAATAATAATAATAATAATAATAATAATAATAATAATAATAATAATAACTGTAAGGCATAGGTAAGGTCAACTGTAAGGATCCAGCAACTACTTTTTGTACAATGGTGGAGAAAAGCCATATAAGTATACTAACTTCAACTGTTTCACTATGTTCACTATCATCGTCAGGTTCTACTTCCTCCTCTTCTTGTTCTTCTACCTCTTCAGCAGTCTCTTCTGGTTCTTCAGGCTCATCTTCCACCTTTCAAAAATAAGTACTGTTTAGGTAACAGAACGTTCATAACATCTGAGCCAAAGACTTTAAAGCAGAACTGCACAACACTGCTGCCATTTCAGTTTAACACTGCAAGATCACAACATGACCATGTTTCATGAGGATGAGATGCAATATTGTGATCTTTGAAGTTCTGCCATCAGAACAGGACCAGCGCTTGGAAATTTAAACTAGCAGCCATTGGAATTATGCTGAATTTGGGGAAGCTTTATGTAGAACTGGGCAGGATTTCTTAATTCCTACAACGAGGATGGATTTCTGTGGAAGTAATTCCTAGATTTTTCAAGCTCAGATGAACATCCAAAATTCAATTTACGCTAAACTCTTCTGACAGCAAGCCTATAAGAATGCTACCGGTACCAACAAGTATAGGACAAGGCCTAGCAAGGTTGAAAACTATTTCTGGTTCATGAAAAAAGCCTTTTGTTTCAGAATGCCAAGCAGCACAGTCCAGGGGGCGGGATGGATGAATTCACCAGTCTGTAAAGACCTACACCAATACGGGTGCCCACCCTGTGAGTGCAAGGAGCAAATGCACTGGCGAAGAGGGGAGATAATGCAGGTGGGTGCTACGCTACTCCATAGCACCAGACACCAGAAGTCGCTGCCATTCCCTAGCCCCACTGGCACAGAGAAATGCCCAGGAATGGCTAGGGGCACCGTGAACTGTAACTAGTTTTCACTGTGCTATTTTTTCTATTTTTGTTTATTTGCATTTATTCCCCACCCTTTACCACAGTCTCAGGTCAGGTTACATAAGCATACAAAAATAAAATCAAACTGTAAAAATCCAACAGTAAAACCCCTTCCAGTCCCTGTGTGATGACAGAGCTGGCCTCGGATGTCCACTATTCCCTGTAGGGTGGCTGTATCATTCACACTGGCTCAACATTTTGACTAACCTTTTCTTCTGGGTCAATGTTCAAACTCAATCGCAGCATTCTTTCTATCCTGTCACCATATTCTTTTGTATCTGGTAACAAATATCCTGATCTTAGGGTAGCAGTCTCAAACAAAACCACAGCAAGATCTGCAACTGTTTGATCATCTTCATTTTCCTGATATTGGAATAAAAAGAGTCAATATAGAAAAAAGATTTATGCTGTAGCTACAGTTTACAATGGATACAGACTGCAGTGAATTACTCCAGGATCTGGAGCATCATGTCAAATCCCTTCTGGCATGATTTAAAGCATATGAGCTGTGTTGAATAGAACTGGAGTACTTCACAAGTGTACACAGCACCATTAATGTACTTATGTTCTCTTACCTGAACACGTTTGAGCATATCTTTTATAACAGGATGTCTAGGGTTGATTTCAAATGTTTTCTTTTGGCTTGCATAATAACTGTAAAGAGAAAAAAAAAACACAATTGTAAGTTGTCATGCTACCTTTCCCAGCAGTAATTACCATTAACCATGCCATATCACTATCCTGAGCCAAGAACAGTCAATTCACTGATTCACTCAGATGAAGACAAAATTGTCAGCAGGGTAGAGGATAAGGCATTGAACAGTAATTTAACATTTATCAGATTCACATTGATAGAATTGTCAAGGTCGCTTGTGCTACGGTAAGCCGACATCTACTGTCCCTGCCCTCTGGAAGAGCAGCCCGTCCAGGGGTGTACTCCACTCATAAACAGCAGGAGACATACATTGAACTACATTACATTTGAGGACTACTGTGGGCATGAATGCCTATTGGCAAAATCTTCCTGTATTAGACATGTTTAATATGAATTTCACATAAGCGAGCTAGCCCTTCAGGCTTCATCACCTTAAATTAAGCAGAAAAATCAAGACAAGTCAGACTTAAGCACAGTACTTGCCATGCCACAAACAACGGTTCAAGGAGACTGTGGCATGAAATTGGAAAATTACTATTTTAACCAATATAAACTATTTAGCAGTTTGAGTGCCTTCTCTCCAAAGAAGTTTGATTTCATATCTGCCAGTCTATTAATATATATCCAACAAATATACATTGCCTTGAAGACTCAAGGAAAGTGAACTGAAACCATACTTTGTAGAGATGTCTTTGCCAGTCTGATAAGCTTGAGCCTTCATGATTCTTTCCATATTGCCTGACCATCCATACTGACTAGCCACAAGTGCACAGGGGGATCGAGTTAACCGCTGAGACAACACAGCTTTTTCTATCTATAAAGAAATAAGAAAGTGCTGCTATTTTTGTGAACTCAGGAAAAGACAACAGTGTAAAAAGATAGAAGACTTAATATGAAAGATATAAGATAGAGGATTTAATACCTTATCTTTTAGAGCTTTATCTTTCATCCAATTCAGGAGAGGCTCATATTCTTTTTCCAAAGCTTCACGTGCATCCTTTGCCTTTTCACTTTCATCAAACTTTACTCCTTCCTTAGCAACATTCTGAAATCTTTTGTTATCAAACTCTGGGAGAGCCTGAATACAATATTCATCTACAGGCTCAGTCAAATAAATTACTTCATAGCCCTTCTTCAAAAGACGTTCCACAAATGGTGAAGATTCTGCCTACAGCAAATGCCAGTTAAAATAGAGTTTGAGAGAATATTGCACAGCATTTCCAACACCACCACAACTGCTGGCTACACATTTAACACGAATAATCTACTCTGAACTTTGTACAGACTTAACTGTAATAAACTAGTAATTACAGAAAATTGTTATAGAACTAGTCATTACAACAGAAAGTTACTGTAATGGAACTAATTTGCTGTAATTGTTCAAATTTTATTTTTACCTCTTTTCTGCTTGATCCTGCCATGAAATAGATTTTGTCTTGTTTCTCCTTCATTCTTTCCACATATTGGTCCAGACTAGTAAGCTTGCTCTCATCATGAGAGGACTGGAAACGAAGCAGTTTAGCTAGACGAGTACGATTGGAATGATCCTCAATTACGCCAAGCTTTATATTTGTACCAAATTCCTTCCAGAAGGTATCATTATATTTTTCTTCAGCAATCTTTTTAATCATATCAAGTGTTTTGCGGACAAGTTTCTTTCTAATAACCTAATATACAGAAAAAAGCAAGGGCAGTTTAGAGAACGTGATTAACTTAATCTACAAAGACATGTTGAGTCATGATGGCATGTTCTTGCCCACAGTCACATACTGAGTCTCTTGTTAATACTCCTCCTCTCAAGTACTTGAATCAAGACCCTCTCCCCAATTTTACCCTGCTAGAAACAAAACTATTATTTGGAATAAAACAAAACTGACCCTCCGCCTGCATAAAGGGGACTTTACTCATAGTCTCTCTGCTGCAAGACAGTCCAATGAACATTACATTGTTGGTGGTGATACCACCTTATTTATTTATTTATTTATTTATTATTTGATTTCGTATACCGCCCTATCCCAAAAGGGCTCAGGGCGGTGAACAATATAAAAGCATATATAAACATAAATATATAAAAGTTTAAAATTTTCATTCTAAAACAGTATCCCACGAACCCATATGCAACCCTCCCAAGAAGAGTGATGGGTCCCGATGATGTTAGGGACCCTATACAGCAGGGGGAGGATGAAAGCAGGGCACCTTCCAAATGAACAAGCAAAAGCTTTGGCCCTATGCTTCCAAAGGGGAGAGAACCTTTGAAGACCAGGCCACGCTTTAGAGATTAAATAAAAAGACTTCCATGTGCCAGCCCTTAAAGCAAAGATACACAAAATAGTCCCCGAATCCCCCAAAACACCAAGTTAAACAATGTCCAAGTGATGTGACACACCTTTAGCAGTTTGTGCTGTTGAAGGGTCTCACGAGATACATTTAGAGGAAGATCATCAGAATCTACCTGCAGATGAAAAAGAAGAACATTAAAAAAGGCTTGACCCAAAACTACCCCACCCCCGCTTGAAATTTCTTGCACACTGAAGATACTTACAACACCCTTGACAAAATTCAGGTATTTGGGCATCATATCATGGAAGTCATCAGTGATGAACACCCTCCGGACATAAAGCTGCAAACACAAAGAAAGTATTTAAGACCATTTAACGCAATTATTTGTTCTGGCTTTTAATAAATTTGCCCTTTCTTACCTTTATAAAATCACTCTTTTTGGAGCCATATTCATCAAACAAGCCACGTGGAGCAGAGGTGGGTATGAACAAGATTGACTTGAATGTCACCTCTCCTTCAGCAGTGAAGTGAATGTAGCTCATAGGATCATCTGGCTCCTATGGAAAAATTGGGAGCAGTCAGTTTTCCTCACAAAAAAACAGAAGATCTCGTCTGCTGCACTTCTTGGAATCAAACACATTTCCCAAACCCAGAGAGTCCGGAGAAGAAATGGTTTGCCTGCCAGCTATCTGGCACTCTTTACTCAGGTGGAAGCTTTTGCATTGGAATCTAGATTGCTGAAAAATTAGGTAGAGAAATATGTTTTCTGATTTCACATGTACAGATCCAATTTATGCGAAGTCTGCCTTCTCCTCATAGAACATGCTGAGGTTTTCCTCATTAAACAGTTCAGTGTTGAAGGGGATTTCATTAAATGTAGCAAACTGATTCCTCAGTGGACACTTAATGTTCTCCTTTATTAGGGATTATGAAGGGAAATGAATGATGGCATTTCCAACTTTGGGCTCCCAGGGCTTTCACTGAGACATTACTACCACGGCATACCTTAGAAAATGATTTGTAGAAAGCTTGATATTCATTTTCTTCAACTTCTTTAGATGGTCTCTGCCAAATTGGTTTGATGTCATTCATAAGCTCCCAGTCCCAGACAGTTTTGTCAACCTGCGAACATTTTCGTATCATTTGTGAGCTGAATTCTTGCAGGTCTTTACACAGTGGTTATGTTTTCAAGCCAGCAAACATGTTGGAAGCTTTCATCCAAAGGAAAGTCTACTTTTGGTTATACTCTGTCCCACAAAAAAAAAAAAATCTCAGGAGATTTGTGAATTGATTGGCCATTTCCTGGACCATCTTTATTCTAGAATGCTCCGCTTGGGTCCTAGTGCTTTGCAGACAGATCTAGGTAAGCACTAGGACCCGAGAAGAGCATTGTAGAAAAAAAGACGGTCCAGGAAATGGCAGATCAATTCATAAATTTCCTGAGTATGTACTAGGTTGAATACTATTTAACAAAACCAATTGTATCTGGAGACATACAAAGCCTACTCATATCTGGAATTACTAATTTGACTGCTTAAATTCACAGTTGCTTTGAAATTAAAACTAACTTAATGAAGCCAGTCTTACTTTTTTAGTTTTTGGTTTTTTTTCTTCTTCCTCCTCCTCCACTGCAGCTTCATCATCTGTCTCCTCTTTCTCTTTTGTTTCTTCCTCATCAATAGGTTCTTCTACAGTTTCAGTCTGCAAAAGGACGTAAGGCACAGTTTATCAGAAGAGTCCTGTGAAGTCTATCATTAGCTCGTGAAATGTTCCTACATGGCATGCATTCCTGATTAATTATGTTTATTTATATTACTAGCACCAATCCTGTGTTTTGGACAGGTACAAATGTAAGCACTGAACAGCAGTTCACCAGAAGCACAAGTCAACTTATTCAGTTCACTACTGCATACAAATGCAATGGGGTAACTATAAAAACCCACTCCAGCATACATTCAGCTAGCAATCTGGAGCTTTCACACTCAGAAATTACACCAATATCTTAGTATGAATACAAGGCACTCTAAACTGTAGTATCTAGAGTTATCTTGACATGTGGCTTACCTTGCTACTCCATACATATATAGGGAAGTTTATGAACTGTGAGTATTTCCTGACCAGGTTTTTAATTGTATCCAGCTCAAGGTAATCTGATGCTTCCTCCTTCAGAACAAGGCTGAGGAACATAACACGTCATTCAGTTTTTAAAAATATTTATACCTCGCATTTTTTTTGCTCAAAGCAGCTTACAAGTAACAATTAAAACCTTACAAATTAAAACCAAAGAAAATAAGGAGCCACACTGCTTCAAGCCAGTGCATTAAACAGCATTTAATTAATCTGCATTTCAATTTAAACTCCTTTAAAAAGCATTAGAATATAATTCTTTCTATTGACACCACAATCCTATGCCAAGTCATTCTGATCTAATCGAGTAAAATAAAGCGACACTATAAACTAACAATGTCACCATTTTGTCTCTTGTGAGCTATAAAAAACACGACCATTCTGATTGTCCCGCAGGGACCTCAACAGAAATAGTATTGCCAATCCAAGCACAGTACACATCTCTGATCAAAAGCAATCTGGTCTGCCATGAGAAGCAGCAGTCTCTCCAGTTCTATCTCCAGCAATTTATTACTAAACTTTACAGGGCATAACTGCAAGTGATAGTCTGCTTTAAACAGAGATTATGCATTTAACAGTTCTGTTCCTATGACTGTTCAGCATAATGTATAAAAGAGTATTTTAATACACAGGCCATACATTACTCCAGGATTGATTACAAAAGCTGGAGAGTTTTGCCCACTCACCTTTTCAATACCTGGGGCACCCTATCCATGATGATACTATCTGTAATAAAATCAATTTGCATGAAGAGCAATGGATGCAAAGTTTTGCCACTTATCAATCAGGAAACAGGAAAGTGGCCATCGCCTAAATTAAGTCCTTGATTTTGCACACCAGTTCAAGTAAACAGCAGGTGTGGCCCTATGGTGCTTAAGGCAGAGTATTATTGCGTTTAGCCAGTGATACCACAAGAATCCCACTGAGCTACAGGTGAGAGCCATTTCAGGCTTAAATGCTGACAGCTTGTGGACAGCCCTATGACCTTTAACTCAAGAAGTCAAACATAATTAACAGCCTTTGAAAAGTACTGTAAATGCCTTAAGAACATTCGCAATGACACTTACGTTACTGTAGTTCCTCTTCCCAAAGTGTCCCCTCGAGGATCACTGATTACAGAGAACTCATTTGAGTCAGACTCCCAAATGTGTTGTGTATCATTGTTGTGCTTTGATGTGACAATAACTTTATCCGCTACGAGGAAGGCAGAGTAAAACCCTACACCAAACTGACCAATCAGCTCAGAAGTTGACTGGTTTTCTTCCTGCATCTCAGTGATCTTGTTTAGGAATTCACTTGTACCAGATTTGGCAATGGTACCCAGATTTTTGATGAGCTCTTCTTTGGTCATGCCAATACCAGTGTCTGTAACGTGCAGCATATTCTTCTCTTTATCACACTGCAAAAAAAAAAAACAATTTGGTTTGCATTGTATTAGACAAGATTCAGCGCATTACTATTTTAACAGATGTTAAAATGCATTAGTCAATATAGAGATTCTAATTGGGCTTTATAAGTGACTGCTATTTAAACAGTATTCCATTTCAGCTTTCTATTCCTTTCTATAGAGTAGTACTGGCACATAGAAAATAGTACCTTCTATCTGCAAAGGAGCAGCCATCAATGACTGCAGCAAAAGAAATCAAAACGGTAACTTACCTTGATTTTAACTGTGAGTTCTTCATTACCAGAAAGGGCTCCTTCATCAGTTAATGACAGTAGCCGTATTTTATCTAAAGCATCAGACGCGTTTGAAATCAATTCTCTCAGGAAGATCTGCAGCATAATGTTGAAGATGGGGGTAAATATATATATATAATTAACACCACTACTGTTCTGCAATGAATATACTACTTACCTCTTTATTTTTGTAGAGAGAATTGATAATAAGCTTCATCATTCTGTTCACTTCAGCCTGGAATGCAAACTTTTCTGACTGTTCTCGGATTTGTTTTATCTGCGATGCATTTAAACCATCCAACTGGATAGATTCTTCTTCCCTGAGAAAATACCAGATTATTAAGATGGAGTTGGGATATGAAGTTTATAGGCCTTTTGTATCAAACTAGTACCTACAACTTATGCTAAGGAAACAGAACTCCCACTCTCAACATTAAATCCCATTTGGTCCTGTACAAAAATACCGAAAGCGTAGACTGAAAGCTTAATATCATACCCTGTTTTATTTTACTATTGCTGTAAAAGATTTCACTATTATAAGGCTTTCTAATTATTAAAATGGCCTGATAATTGCATGCATGAATCCTTATTCCTGTATGAGCACCGCAATGCCACTGATTCTCAAGCAGATACAAGAAACTGAGATGTCTGGTTCCTCGATTTTGTGAGATCAGGGATGCTCTTTGTACCATGTGAACAGCTCTGTGGTGATAGGGTCTTCTTTTACCATTTGGGACCCTGCTTTCCAAATCCCTTGGCCAGTGAGCAACTTAAGCCAGAGAATAAGATTTTTCAATGACAACCTTCCGTGTTACAGGAATGCCTTGCATTCACCCCTGGCAGTGGCAGCTCAGGAACAAACAAAGTCTATTCTTTGGATATATTTATTATTTGTAGCAGTGATATTTCAGAGCTATTATCTATTGTTCTCCCAGCAAAGACTGAGGCTGCAATGCAACAATGTATCATATATATCTTTCTATTCGTGTTTCTGACTTGTTCTGTAACAGGAGATCTTGGCAGCCCCCCCTCCTCCTTTGGCACACATTATCAGCTCCAATATAGTTAATGCTATACAACAAAAATTCCACAAGTTATTTTTTAATTAACTTTAACTTTCCATTTCTATAATGTCTCCAGCCTGAGAACCCAGCTGAAGGCATACAAAAGAAACCGGTTTCTCATACTCCACATACTTTCAGCTATTACCTCACCAAAATGTCTATATAGCATTAAATAGACATGTAGAATGAAAGCCAACTTCAATGAAAATTAGTCGCCAACATTAAAGTTAGTCCATAAACCAGAGCGTGGTATGAAAAGAATGCTTCACGTCACATATAGATTTACAGAAATATCTGCAAAACAAACCTCTGCACAACTTCATCATCAGTTCGAGATCCTTCTCTGCTTTTGCCAAGATCATCTTCCACAGTGCCATCCACATCAAGTTCATCTGCCTGGACAGAGGCTGTAAAAGGGATGATTTTGACTGGTTAGTATGGTCAGTCACTTAAAACAGTGTTGCTGATCTTTGCAACACAGAACAGTAAAAAAAACCACCCTTTACGTTCAAAAGACTTTCACAAGTATGAAGCAATCTCTGCTAAGGACTCTTTATCTTCTTATAGAGTTAACCCTACTATAGTCAGAAGTGAGGAGCTCACCTCTGACATCAGAATAAAGTTGTTGTTGTTGTTGTTTTCAAATTAAAAGGTGAACACAGAATGGTAAACTGGGAAGAAAAACAGGTTTCCAGAACAGCTAATGAAGTAAGATTCCCCACTTAACCCACCGTAACAACAGAGGATCAATGGAGGTGACTGAATGGGACAAAACCAATAGAAGTGTTGTAAAATTACCTTAGATTTCAAGGCAATGTTAAGAAAAAGTTATAGTGCAGGTAGAATGGTCTCAAAAAGAAAGTAATCCCTTTACTCAACACTCCTTGCTTAATGGGATAGCAAGATAAGTCTCGCTAACGAACACACTACAAAATGCTAGAGACTGCAATGTGCAGCTTTCTGTGCTTAATACACTATGAGGGTCTCAGATATTACAGAAACACATGGACCATCCTAGTCCTGCGATCTCTGTTGCTATCTGACTAATACAAGTAAGTATAAAAACAGGCCACTAAAACTTTTAAAGCACATTAACGAAACAGGCTGCCTTAATGGCCGCCCGCCCCGTGACAATTACTAACCCAATAAAATGATGTGCGGCAAAAAGACATCACTTTTAACAATCCCACCCACCTTCCAAGACTTTGTTCTCTAGAGGTAGGCAGGGTCTGCCCAGTTAGAGCAATCCTAAGAAAAGTTACAAGGAGGCCAATCCGAGGAAGAAGACAGCATCTTGGGGCACTTTGAAGACTTACTGAGGCACTTTAATGGAGAACAGTGTTAAGTGTGTGTGTGGAGTGAGTTGGGGGAGGGGGGTGACGTTTAGTGCAGCAGCGAGCTAGTGGGACTACTGAAATCTGGGGAACTTTCCCCATAATCAGGTAAGCCGATCTTTTAGAGTTGGAGACAAACACACCAAAAGTCTTAGTTTATATGTTTTGCGTGGTCACAGCTAAAACGCCAAGCACTGCCTCGCGGAGAAGAAAGAAGAAAAACGTAAGATAAAAAATTCTGCAGTCAAAGGAAGCAAGGGCAGGGGTCCCAGACGCCCGACCCCAACGGCCGCCCGTGGAAGGTTCTGGAACACCCCTCCCTCACACACACGCACACACTCACCGGCCAGGAGGAGGACGCAAAGAAGGCCGAGTCCCCACAGAGGCTTCATTGCAGCCGGGCCAGAGCGGGTGGCGAAGAGCAGAACTACCCTGGACAGCACCTGCTTCCCACGCGCACGGAAGGACGGGCAGCTTCACTCGTCCGCAACGAAGAAAGGCTCCCACGCCTCTCCGAGGAAAAAAAAAATCTCCACACGCTTTCAAAGGCCAACGCCGCTAACCGACGCCAACCCGCCCCCCAGACTTATCACTAGCGGGCGCCGCGGGGCGGTGCTGAACCGTCCCTAAGCCCCGCCAATCGGAGCGCACCACGCGAAACGCAGAGCCACTAGGAAGCTCGGATGGGAGGAGCGGGCTGTCCTCCCGGCCAATCGCGCCGTTCCAGGTGAGATTTCCCGGTGCCAGAGCGTGGCCGCAGTCGATTGGATGTTGCCATGTTAACAGACCAATCGCTTTTAAGGGCGGGAACAGCCAGGTGTCTGTGGGTGTGGTTGGTATTAATTTTTCAACTTTTGGTTCGAAATTAACACCTCCTCCGGCGATTATCAGAATACCTCCGAAGAGTGGATTTTAAAAAGAGTAAAAATCAACACGTTTCGATCTGAAGTACTTCCGGGGCATTTGGAAAGCCTTAATTTGACAGTTACTAGGACAACCACTACTTCCGCTTTTGTGCGGTGACCAGTGAAGCCGCGTGCGAAGATAGTTGAGGGGTGATGCTTCCGCACGAGCTTCCTGTTTGGCTAGAAGTGCATTGACGTTACTACGAAGTCCGCAATTTCCACAAACTACTTCAATGCTTGAAACAACATTCTCACAGCGACTCTCCAGAGGTTCGCCCTGCGGTTATTCATTCCCCGTCGATGGTCTCTGGGCTGCATCAAACTCTGATGGAAGTGGTTTCCTTGCGATGCACGATGGTAGTTGTAGTCCATTGGAGGGACTGGGAAAACTCCTCTAGTCGACTCGCATGTATATAAACTTTATGCTCTCTTTATTCAGTCTGCTGCAAAGCTTATATGCATATGTGAAGTAGTAGTCTCGGATTTTACCTTTTGCGCCTGAATTGCCTGCTGAGTAAGTCATCCTCAGGAATTATGATGCATTTAAGGTCTTGTGAGCAGGATCGCTATAAGGTAGTTTGGTAATTGTGAATGGGTAATCGAAGAGAACTCCAGCTACAGTTTGGGATGTGTTAAATGTTAATGGAGTGAGCCGTTTTGAGAGGATACAATTCTCATACATCAGATGTGTTAAAAGCAATGTGACCCAATTATTATGGCCAGCACCAACTTACACTAAATAGTCCACAAACTGTATTCTTGTATATTCTGAACTTGTATACTCAGAAATCGATTCCAATGTTGTGGGCCTAGTTACTCTCTGTCCCTGATGTGAACTGTCAAAACTTTGTCATCTTTTTTGTGGCACCAATTAATCACTTCATTTAATTCATAATAAACTATAAGAGACAATTATGAAATGCATTTCTGTATGCTTGGCACGTGCTCATTCAACTCCACTGCCTTTTGGATGGTTCTTAATTATAAATAAATTATCCCTATTTTTTCAGCTAAATATAATACACATTTTCCATCTATTTCAGAACTATATTTCATAATTTCAGTGTCAAACAACAACATTTGATCACAGATGTTCTCATTCAGAATACATTAACATGTTCCAAATTCTGATTAGATAATAATTACCAAAGCACAGAACATGTTATACCTTCCAAAGTGGAAGGGAACTGCCGGTGATGTATACATGTAGGCCAAGTTCAAACAGCTGCTTTGGGTTAGTTTAAGGACTTGTGTACACCTAGTGGGGTTTGGCCTTTTTGTTTCTTTTGAACATGGTTTCCCCCACTACCATCCATGCCACATCACTACCTGCCTTTGAAGCTCCTTGTACTTTCAAACAAAACCATCAAGAATGAATTGCTGCTGCTCTGGGAAACACTAACTAGCTTTGCACATATAGAACTAGAGTACAGTTCTATAGATCTTCACCATAGTGAAAAACATTAGATTCTGAAATTATTATATAAATAACAGTCAGAAAAGAAAAATATGTTAGTATAGTCACACTTTGCGTAAATTTGCAAAAGCAGCTAAAATATATCATGATTGACATTAAGGCTGCAATGCTGTACACTCTTAAGTTTGGAGTAAGCACAATTGATGGCTATGGAATTTGTGAGTAAACAGGTTATTCCTAGAAGGCACCACTTTATATTCCACTTTATATTAAATGCATTAAAATCCTAGGGCTAGCTAAGTCAGCCTTGGATCAGAGTTCATATGCAAAAGTTCCAGTTGAAATCTCAGGTCTTTGTTATTTATATAGATGTGTAGCACAGTACATGCCGGCATTTCCTTAATTCTTGTTGTATGATGCAACCAGACCATTTGCTCATTGTAACGGATTCGAAGTCTTCACTGCTGTGAACCAAGAAGAGACTGCCGTCCCCTGCTGGGGGCAGGGCTTGAAGAGGTGTGGCCACGCCCCCAGAAGCGTGAGTCCCGCTCCTGAACCCACCCCATTAAAAATCTATCTCTACGTCACTGCTTGTGCATATATCTAAACAAATCTGCTTTACTTTTCAACTTACATTTTACTTTGCCAAAATATATTTTGATGTTATAAATAAAAACTTATTCTAATTTATCTTCATAACATTATAAAAGTTTGTGGTATCTTCTTTTTGAGTTCTTAGGAAAAGGATTTTATTTGTTCAAACCGTGCACTTCACCATTAAACTACCTGCTTCCTAACTTTTGTGTGTGTTTTCGATATTAATTGCAAAGCATTCTAATGCACTATTGATGAATTTTCAGAGTGCAGGTTAAGCATTCACAGGAACTGTAGTGATCACTACTCATACACCCAGTAAGTTGTCCTCTCAAATAATCTACTGCGTTTGATCCTGCCCTTAGATGTCCTGGAACATGTTGGCACACTGTATACTAAATTGCTAGATTAGATTATTTGCCTTTAATGCCCAAACAATGGTGTGTGCTAAGTACTGATAGGAGTTTCTAAAATGTTTGATGGCCTGCTAAAAAGGAAAATTAACAGTTTTCAAATAGTTTTATTTTATATCTGTGCACGTCTAACCCATTTTGCTCTGCTCAGTGCAGATCCAGAGTACCCTGCCATCACATACCCATTTTTTAAACTCACATTATTTAATCACTATCTATGGCTCAAGCAAAGACACAGTCATGTCTAGTTTAGTCCTACTTTGTTTGCCATCAACAGACTAATCCACAAGGACCACAGGAGGGCCGAACAGGTGGTAAGAGTGCCTCCCTAGGCATTTTCTTCTTTCTTGGTCGGACAAGTGTTCCTTTAAGTTTACAGGGGCTTGCAGGGAAGGGCAGAGCAGGATGTAACGGGTCTGCCTTGATGAAAGCAGCCTTTCCCCCATCTAGTTTCATGTGAAATTGTTCCACAGGTTAAAGAATATCACTGCCTTGCTTTTCTCAGAACTGCTGATGAGTTCCTGTACATATCCCCCTGTTATATGCCTGAGAATCACTTGGTAAAATGTAGAATGTTACAAGGGGGAAATTCATAAGGACTCAGGAGATAACCACGATATTAAAACTTCCCCATTCTTTCTCGTCTGCTTGGACTTTGATCATGCAAGACCCATTATTCCCAGCATAATCCTTTTGTGGTCAAAGAGGACCCTTTCTACAGAAAAGTGGGCTGCAACCAACCAACTGTTTTGTCTCTTTCATGGGAAGTACTTTGGCACTTTTGCTGCTGCACTTCCTCTCTGCTTGTTTAAGTAATAAGTAATTATTTTAGTAATTAGCAATGTTTTGTATTTATATTTTATTGTTGAGTTACATTTTCCCTAATTCTGATGTCTTTTATTATTTGCATATATGGTTGGGTGAGGACGATTCAAGAAGTTATAGTTTTACTCACCTTCAGAAAGCACAGATTCTGCAAATCTTTCTGGATGGTAAAAATCAGAGCAAAATGAAACATATGGTTATGAAACAACAGGTCTGTGTACAAGTGACATAAAACCCTGGCCCATTCTCCCATTTTTCATGAGAAATGGAAAACCAATTGAAGTCCCCATTCCTCATCTAGTAAGTTTTCAAGATGCTGGGCTAAGCACCAGATTCTTTGCCAAATGCTAGATTTTATGTAATTTAAAAATGCAACAGTGTGAATATTCAGTATATAACAAATGTGTGATAAAGACAGTCCTGTGACAATTGGTCTTCCCATTAAAAGTGCTCTGTGAGTCCTATATGTAGGTTGTTAGACCTCATCTTTGCTGTTTTAGAAATGAGCCAGTAGCTGTTTTTAGCTTCAGAACATAAGAATATGATATTTACTAGCTCTAAAGTGTTTACTGGATCATAGCACACCCTAGTGGAATAAGAGTTTGCTTTCCTTTGGGAAAAATGTGTTTTTTATTGAGGACTAATAGGCAATTTATACGTGCAGCACCTACTCTGAAGGAGAATTATGGAAGCAGCTTTGGATTCCCTTTGGGGAGAAAAGCAAGGGGTTGTATAAATGAGTAATAAAACTGATAACTGCAGGGACAGATAAAGGAATGAGCAGGAGGCATCAAAAAGTTCAGTTCTTCAAACACTTTTTATCTACTCTATGCTTTCTTGGAAGGGGAAATGGATTCATACTTGGGAATGAAGCAAAATGCGTGTTGCCTTCTATTTTCCTGAACTTGTGTTCAAGTTTAATTAATCATTTGTCTATTATGGAAACTAAATTAATAATGTATTGTCGAAGGCTTTCATGGCCGGAATCACTGGGGTGCTGTGTGGTTTCCGGGCTGTATGGCCGTGTTCTAGCAGCATTCTCTCCTGATGTTTCGCCAGCATCTGTGGCTGGCATGCTGGTAGGGGCTGCTGGGAATTGTAGTTCCTGAACATCTGGAGAGCCGCAGGTTCCCTACCCCTGCGCTAAACTCATCTCACATTGTTATAAAGATAACCCTTTCTGTTGAATGCTTAATACAGTTCCATAGTATATGATCCCATTTACAGAGCATGTCTTACAAACTTGACTTCACTCTTTTCCAAATGGCAGAGAATATTGAATTTTGTTAAGTAAAAAGCCTCCTCAATTCCATATTCCTCCAACACTCCTCCCTGATCCCCCTTTTTAATAACATCCTTTATTTTCACAGATCCACTTGATAGGGGACTGCCTGCCTTTCTCAACTGGACTCATTCAGATCATGAAGAAAGCAAGAAAAGATCAGCCTTTCTCCTTCTCTGCCTCAAAAATAAAATCACCAAGAGATTATCTCCTTTACCAAGAAAACCCTGCCACACTGGCTGAGAACTGGTAATCCCAGTTTATACTCACATGTTTAACATCAGATAACAGATCTCCATTTTACAAATTACCTCTCCATTTTGATATTTTAAGTTGACTTAATGTTTAACATACTGGAAATTAAATTACCAGTTTTTTTTCAAATGCAAATCCTATACCCAATATAAAGCTAACATTATGGCTATTATTTAGTGCAGTGCTGTGTGGTTTCCGGGTTGTATGGCCATGTTCTAGCAGCATTCTCTCCTGACGTTTCGCCTGCATCTGTGGCTGGCATCTTCAGAGGATTCTCTGAAGATGCCAGCCACAGATGCTGGCGAAACATCAGGAGAGAATGCTGCTAGAACACGGCCATACAGCCCGGAAACCACTGTATTAACTCCATGCCCAGTAGGTGGCAATAATTAAACCTAGGTAGGCTTTGCTGTGCAGGTACAAGTACAGCAGGATTGTTTGTGTTTGCAGGATTGTTTGTGTTTGCATGCTGTCTGATGTGGCTTTAATTAGTGTATTACATCACTAACCTAAATTTGAATGCCTGTAAATCAGGTTTCCAGTGAAAAGAACTCTGGGTGCTCAGTGAGCTAACTGTTTGTGGTATCCCGAGATTTGCCTGCTAAATAGCCACCTGAATTTAGTGGTTCTCCTGCTAGCTGACCTGAGAGAAATTAGGATCCCCAGGATTTTCCATTGAAATTAGGAACTATTCTATCAGCCTCTTACCAGCATGGGCCAATTGGCACTAATAGGAAAGGATGGGGTCTGTAGCCTCAGCACCTGAGGTTCTCACCTGGCTGTGGAAAGAGAGGCCATGCCCTTTGAGTGCAAGGTCTATCTTTTTTCTCTGGGGTTCACATGAGGATTTGTGGGTCTGCTGATCTTTAGGAATACTCATGCACTCTACCAAATATTTAAAATAAACCAAAAAAGGAAAAAAAAAAGTATTTAACTGCAAATGTTTTCCAAATTAACTTTGATAGCTCTGATCTGGAACACTTTCCATTTGGAGGGCTGGGGAGCATGTAACTACAGAATGATTGTGAGAGGGTTAGAAAAATAAGACAATCTCCCACTTACTCTGTTATGCTACTCTAGATCCATTTGATCCGATGAGAGCCAGCAGAACTTATAAGTCTGTTTATGTAGGTCAGGATATAGGACTGCTTTCTCTGGGTTGAGAAATTCATTGAAATTTGGGGCAGAGCTTGGGGAAAGTTGAGTTTGGGGAGGGGGCTCGGCAGGTACGCGATGCCATGCAGTCTGCCTTTCAAATATGCTATTTTCTCCAAGGGAACCAGTCTCTGAATTCTGAAGATTACCTGTAATTCGGGGGGGGGGGGCGGGGTTCAGCCTCTACCTGAAGGTTAGCAAGATAGCACCTGTTTTATTTTTAAAACAGCTTTGCCTTATGAAAACAAATGCAGGTCAGACGGAAAACAGAGAGTAAGATAATATACGGTAGATCAGGGCATACTTAGCTGCTGGAGAACCCTATACAACACCGCACACTGCTCATTTGTGATAACTGCTGTGACACTCTGAGGCCTGACAATTATAGATTTTCACTTGAGCAGTATAAGGGTAGTGAGATAGAACTCTGTAGCTGAGGCATAATGTTTACACATTGAACTCAATGTATGAAAAGACTCCTTTGTCTGCTAAGGAACTCTTAAAAATAGGATCCCAATTGCATGTATGTGCATAGGGGCATGGTGCAGACATTTGGCTGAAAGTATGGATGCTCTGGGGATAGTAGGGGCATAGTCCCACTTCCTTCTTTGTGCACTTAAAAACCACATAAGCAGCACTCTGAAGAGGGTACTGCTCCATCTGCATAGCTAATTGATTACCTGCTCACATCACAGAGTTACTCCAGTCATTTCAGTGGGCTTAGACTAGAGTAGCTGCGTAGGATTCTTTGCTTCAGTTCTGCTTTTTCAAATTCTGGTTGGTTCTACAACCGAAATCCTATTTCACTGTTTACTGAATGTCCCATCCTGTTGATTATATTTACTCAGTCTGCGTAATCTGCCTTGACTCCAGTGAGAAAGGCAGACTACAAATAATGTAAATCAATATTATCAGTATACTGTTGACAGGAAACCCCAGACCTCCTGATGAAGTTTTGTGTGAAACCAGAGGTTTTATGCAGATGATGAATAAGAGGAAGAGTTTGGATTGGTTTTGTCAACCGTAGGAAGTCTCCAAGTCTCCTTCCCTTCCCACAATAGACACCTTGTGAGGTAGATGCTAAATAGTGTAGCAAACAAGAGGGAATTTCACAAACCCATAGACATTTAAGACTGTGGGAGAAATCAGCAATCTCCTAGTGCTACCCTCTGGACCTTACTTGCAGAAAGGATTAATTCATTTATTTATTTAGGGTATTTTTAAGCCACTGTTCTTCTGTTATGGCTTGCTAGAACAATGGGCTTCACAACGTCCTGTCATTACAGCCTTGTTCAGGTCCTGCAAATGAGGGCTGTGGCTTATTTATTTATTTAATATATTTATATTTGGCTTCTCTCTTCAAAGGGGACCAAAACCAGCTGAAAGAATAAACCAAAAAAGAAAGGGAGGGGAGGCTTCCACTGATCATACAAATCTCTCTCTGCTGGTTGATCTTCTGTCCTGCTCTATGTCTGACCTTCAAGCTAAGAGTCCAAAGACTCTTCTGGCTACTGCCTCTGGGAATAACTGGGCCTTATATATCTGCAGTCAAAGTAGAGAAGAAACTCAGTAAGATGTTTAGTCAGCTGCTAACTAGGAGAATCCTGAAAGAAATAGAACATTTACTTGCTTTTCCCTTCTGTGTTCGCCCCGTGGGTTGGAGTTACATATTGACTTATTGGGGATTTCTGCATAGTTTTTTTAAAAAATTGGTTCCGGCCTCATACTATTTCAGTTTATCTCGATTTCCTCGTGCATATTCTGTGCCTCTAGTTTTTGATTCAGGGGTGTTTTTTGCTTGTGTTTTCCCGCAGGTTATTTTGAGACCACTTTTACAATGTTTTTCTGGAAGCTGATTTTGAGTCAGCTTTTTCCTCACACGTAATTTTTCTGTTGGTTTTTTTTCTTTTTTCTTTTTGGCCTTACCCACTCCAATTCACCTCTAGCCCACTTTTCCACAATTGGACTGTCTTTATTGTCAGTCCATTCCCTCTCCACCCTCTGCCCTGAAGATGAGAGTGGTTTTATGTTTTTATTTTTTAAAGGCACTAAAATATCTATATATCAGTATAATGTTGTAAATGTAAATTATGCAGGTTCTCTGAACTCCCAGCTTCCATTTCTAGCTGGTAAGTCTTGAGCCTTTCCCTTCACAGAGAAATAAAGAACAAAGGATATTTCCCCAAGAGAAGGTGTTAAGAGATTTACTTTAAAACAAAGCAAGCTGGAAATTCAGAGAACCTGCTTAAC
This sequence comes from Sphaerodactylus townsendi, assembly GCF_021028975.2. Taxonomy (NCBI): domain Eukaryota; kingdom Metazoa; phylum Chordata; class Lepidosauria; order Squamata; family Sphaerodactylidae; genus Sphaerodactylus; species Sphaerodactylus townsendi. The sequence continues at coordinate 33,863,237 of NC_059430.1, forward strand.
TATCATTATAATGACATACTGATTTATCGATATTTTAGTACCTTTTAAAAATGCAGTCACAATGCTGATATATCAATACAAGTGTGCACACAAAAAATCAACAAGTGGGGGTGCTGTGACACCACTGATCATGACAACACCCCCCCCCTTGAAAATCCTGATTTTTTAAGGCATGTGCAGAAGAAAATAAACGGACTCCATAATTGTGGAAATGCAAATGGAGAGCAAAGGTGCAGAAGAGCCACGCCCAAACTGATTCCAGTGCTTGTGGATAAAGTGCAAAGAAAATGAGGAATGTGGAAAAGTCGACCATGTGGAAAAGTCTGCTGTTTCAATTGCCATTGTAAATGTTTTTTCTTCTTCTACACTCTGTAGGGCTAGGGCAACGATTTCCATGTGAAAAATGTGGTGTGTGTGTGTTTTAACACCTTCCCTTTACCATTTTATCTCTGAAAACAACCACTTGCAAACAGCTTTTCCTGGGGTGGGAACTACATAACAATCACATAATGTCTCCTTATTTTAGATCTGCTGAGGAATGAAAAAGTGCTATTTGAATGTGAAATATTAATAGAAAAGGGAATATTGGAACATCTCCCCTCTCCCCAATGAAATCTTGTTTTCCAAAGTTCTGCTTCTGGTTATTTTGGGCTTTAAAATGTGCTTTGCAGACCCTCTTGTGCATCTGTATTTCATGGACAAGTGGGAGGGGGAGCAAGCAGAAATAAATCACAGAAGAAAAATGGGTGGGGGGAGAGGGTAAGGACCCTGCTTGCTGCTTTTCCTGTAGAAATTCCTCCAACAGACACACTCACCTTATGTACATTGGCCCCCACTATAATCTCAACATTCTGTGCTGCTGCCGGATGGTGAGTTATCCCATATGTCTTTTGTTCTAGTGAAGGTGACACGGTGTATTTTTGACTATGGGGGAAAACTAACGCGGGTGATATATGGGGCAGAAAACTGTTGCCAAGGGAAGGATTAAGTACCCCAAGCCTTGGGGTCTCGGCCTCCACTGCTTTCTCTAACAATGTGTATCTTTTGAAGAAGAAACTGGGGGAGAAGAGGGCTTCGTGCAACTCTGGGTAACAAGTGGTTTGACTGTCAGGGTTTTAATGGAGAGAATATGCCAAGCAGTGATTCTGTAGGTGCATGGGGTAAAAAACCCTGCTGATCTTAAGACGATGGACAATTGCTTGCAGGAAATGGGGGTTATTATGACACAGGAGTGGCTGTATTTAATCCTCTGGTACAAGCAGATACGCTTAGCAGTCTGCAAACTTTTGGCAAGTTTCATATTTCTGGAATAGCACATGGCACCACAGGAGGCCTTTTTAGCACTGAAAGTGAAAGATTGTCTGCATTGTGAGCCATTACTTCCCACACTCTGTTAGGCAAAACTTCTATAATAGGACAAATACGTGTTGAAGACCAGAATGCCTTGCTCAGTCAGGTCAGTGATTTTAATCTCGCCACTAAATCAAGTTTGAAAAGAAGGCGAGCCTGAGTAATAGCTAGGTCATGTTATACAGAACTGTAAGAGAGAGATGCAAGATTCCAGAAAGATTTAAATTTGTACATAGGTTCCTGGCTGCCACTGCAAGCCCTTCTCTGCCCACTAAAGGCTTACTGAAAGACGTGAAAGGGGGACTTTCACACTCCTGCTTTCTATGACATGTCTGGATTGTTCCAAGCCTTGATAGTTCCTGCTTGCCACTGCAGATCTCTCCTTCCTGATCCAAGACTGTAGATGCATTTGAATTAGGAACCTTTGAATTAGGAACCTTGTGCTGCCACAGCACTCACCATTACATTATATGTTTGGCTGCTATTGGCTATAAAAATGATCATTCAATAGAGTTGTATAGCTTTGGGATAGATGTCTTGGACTTCCTGTGTGTACAAATTCTGTTTGTTTTTTTAAAATTTCTTGTGGAAATATACTAATTTTGAACTGGGATAAGAGAAAGAACCGGCTAGATTTTACTAGAGAACAGATCATGGGTTAATGCATGATACTGCATCTACTTTGCATGCAGAAGTTTTCCCATTCAACCCCTGGCATCTCTGATTAAAAGGGGTCAAGTAGTAGGTAATCAAAAAGGATCAAGTAGCAGATGATGGGAGAGTCCTTTGTCTGAGACCTTGGAGAGCAGCTGCATGTCAGAGTAAACAGTGCTGACCCTGATAGACCAGTGGTTGGTTCAGTATAAGGCAGCTTCTTGTTCTTGATGTACCCTGCAGTCTTAACCCAGCACATTCTGAAAGAATGCTCGAGGTCTTTAGGTGCACCTCAGTGCCTATGGCAGCAAAGTATTTCGAGCTCCGTTGGAAGGTCCAGCATGTGCATATAAGGGAAAGTTGGGGTGGGGTTTTGGAACTTGGACGCTATCAGGCTTCTTATTGTAACTGGCCTTGAGATTACTATAAAGGGTGGGAAATAAACTGAAATAATAACAATAATATAGCATTCCTGAAAGCAGGAGAAGAACTTCTGATGGATGGGCACTCCAACCTGGCTGTGTGGTTTTGACAGGCAAAATGGTACCATGGTGGAAAGACCTTCCCTCCCCAAACTGACCTTCAAATTTGGGCCAGATCATCTTGTAAAGTGAGAATGTGAGAGGCAGACTCCAGAACCACCTGTTACCTGAGGGTTATGAAGTATGTGATGTGACACTTTGGAGTGCCTTTCCTATCGAAACAGATGTCAGAGAGAGCCTTTTCCAGACCATTGGCTTCTTCCAAATGTTTCTGAGAACCGTTTTTGAACTAAAAATGTTGCAGGAAAGTTGACTGGATGTAGCATGCACAGACCATATTAAAACGCCTGAGCAAACATAATGCTCCTCGCCCCCACCCCGTATATCACCTCTGTTGTTCTATTTGCTCTATTTATTTACTTCTGCCTCAGGTAAACCGTACAAAGGCACCCCGCTGCTCTCTCCTTCAAAGGAGACTAGCACTGCAGTCTTATGCAGAGCTACGCCAGCCAGTCTCAGCCCAGAATCGGCTCACATTGGAGTAACTCTGCAGAGCTGGACTGTAAACCCGGGCAATGTCACGATGGAGCAACGATAACTTATGTGGTTTAGCAAGGCCGTGGGTCTTCAGCCTTCCAACCTACTATTCTAGATGACTCTGCGTTTGTGCAGCGGAGCTGCCTCGCAGTTAAACCGGCGCAGGATTGCATCAGCCTGACCGTCGCGTATATTCCTGCCCTGGTTCCTATATACCGCTTTTCTGCCCATGCCCTCGAGACAGCGCGCGCTATTGCGATGCCTTGCAACAGCTTAGCGAGGAGCAGAGGGGGCACGCCGGGGAGGGGAGGAGGACCCCTTGCAAAGCGGCAGCGTGACTCTTCTGCCCTCTGGGGGAGAGGTGGGCGGGGTTTCCGCGCAGACACGCGCTCGGCCCCGCCCCCCTCGAGCCCCCATTCAGAGAGCGCGGGAGGAGGCGTGGCTTGAGGAAGTGACTTCAGCCGGTGTCGGCGGGCGCGGGGCAGCAGCGGCAGAGGAGGAGAGGCTCGTGGCGAAACGGTTGCTGCTTGCAAGAAATTGCTGGCCGGAGGAAGGCTGCTGAACGCCCGTCATGGCAGCCGCTGCGGCCGCGCGAGTCCTGCTGGAGGCAACGGGGAAGGAGTGTGCGCGGCGGGCAGCTCCTGCCTCCGGGCTCTGCTCCAGCGGCGGCTTGAAGACAGGCGGCTATTGCACGCTGGCCCCGCAGCAGCCCTCCACTCCGCCTCCGGATATGAAGAGCTACCTGTGGACGCGCTACAACGATGCAAAAAAGGTGACTAAAGGTGAGCAATCGGAGACAGGCAGGGCTTTATGTTATACGCACCTTGTCGGGGTGGCGTGTCCCCCATGTCGCGTCATAACTTTTTATTAGCACCTTCCAGACATCACCAAATATTTTTTTTCTCTTTGAAATATGAACCCCATTTATTAGAACCTCCCCACGGCTGTGAGACAGTGTGCTGCTTAACATCCAAACCCGTGAAGTGTTTGGGAGAAGTCAGAAGGCTTGGGAGCGGTATTGTGTGACGTTTTTGGCTAGTGTTCGTGAAAGGCACTTAGCACAAAGAGACTCCCAAGCTCTCAAAAATGCCTTGTAGATGTGTGGGATTCTTGCCTCTTGGGCTTCAAGTTGGAGACAGAACCCGAGAACCCGATTGGTGTGGTGGAATGGGGGGGTGGGGTTGGAACCCAAAGTCTGGGGGTTTGCATCCCTATGAGGCTGTGATTTTGACTTGCGACCTTGACCAAACCTCTGGAACCTAATATGTCTACTGTGAGGACAATGCAGTAATTCTATGCATAGTACTTGGAGTTCCCTGATGGAAAAGTAGGATACGCATGTGAAAAAATATGTCATAAGACTTCTGTTATTACTCTGTATGTGTATATGATGGTCACTATATGGCCAATTACGCAAGGAATGCTTATCTCGGGACTCTTCTCTGTGCAGTGGGTTTGCAGAGGGCTCTTCTTGCATTTCTCTGTTTACAAGTGAGGAGGCAGCCCAGAGCCTGCCCTGCACCTGCTTGCTGAAGTCTCAACCCTCTCCTTTTGTTGCTTTGCCCATCTACAGATCTCACTAATATTCTCTTCCCTTCCCTTCCCCTACACACACGCACACTCATCCATTCACTCTTTCTCTCACTGCTGCTACTGCAAGAGAGGCTTGCTTTTAAAATAGAAGCATGTTTGAAAGAAAGTTTTAAAAATGGCCTCCCGGTCATCAGGAAGGGCAGAAACAGAGTGGGGGAGGTGGGGTGGAACCAGAAAGAAACCCTGCTTGAGCTTTCCTTTGCCAAAGCCAGCTCTCTGTTATTACTATATCAATGTATTGATACAAGGATTTAGAGGAGCGGGAAGGAGTCACCAACAGGGAGGAAGGCGAGGGGGAAGCATGCAAAGCACCATGTGTAAGCGGGAGATTAGGCTGTGGGCAGAGGGAAGAGATCCAGGCCAACCTGTGCCCACTGACAAATCTGCTCACACTGGTTGTGAAGCAAAATTACATTAATTCTACAAGTGGTCTCACTTGCCATGGGGAGAACAGAAAGTGAAAGTGGGACTTGAGAATATATGTCCGTACAAGAAATCTTGTGGCGACACATATGTGCTCCCATCATGCAGCAGATGTCTTGTGTGTAATCGGCCTGTGTGTCAATTCCTTGACTCCTGTTCTGTAGTGAGTCCATTGGGTGCTTGAAATTTTACATACCGTATATACTCATGTATAAGTCGAATTTTTCAGCACATTTTAATGCTGAAAAAGCTCCCCTCAACTTATATGCAGGTCATTAAAAAAATTGTGTGTTTTTACTTTGCTGGCCAGCAGGGGGCGCAGTTTTTATGCTAGAGGCACCAAAATTTCAGGGTATCCTCAGAAGACTCTCCTGATGGTACCGGACAAGTTTGGTAAAGTTTGGTTCAGGAGGTGCCCCCATTCCCCATTGTTTTCAATGGGAGCTATTAGTAGATGGGGCTACCCTTTTGAGAGTCCATAACTTTGGACCCTCTGAACCAAACTTCACCAAACCTGGCTGGTCTCATCAGGAGAGTCTCTTTATGATACCAGCCAGGTTTGGTGAAGTTTGGGTCATGGGATCCAAAGTTATTGACCCCCAAAGGGGATGCCCCATTCCCCATTGTTTACAATGGAAGCTAATAGTAGATTTTTCATTTCTGATAATATCCCTCTTAAAATCTAAGTTGGGTTACATTTGGACATACAGATGATGATGAGGAATCCAGTTTTGAAGGATTTTAACTCTTGTGTTTTAGCTTGGTTGCTGGTTGAGCTAAGGTTTTGGTACTTTTAAAGTTATTGTTGATACCATATTGTTCTTGCTGACCCTCTTTTCCACTTACAGAGCCAGTTTACTTTTTTTCTTTGAAATAAATATTCAAAAACATTTAACCTACTGATGCCTCAATTGATGCTGCATTTCCCACCCTCGACTTATACGCGAGTCAATAAGTTTTCCCAGTTTTTTGTGGTAAAATTAGGTGCCTCGACTTATATGCGGGTCGACTTATACACGAGTATATACGGTATGTGGTGGTGTGTTAAAGGCAGAATCTAGTGTTGGAAGCCAATATTCTCAGGATTTCTGTATGTTTAGTGCACTGTTCTGGGAATCGGTCTTGAAGACAGTTGTGGGATAAATTAAGTTGGGATGCTTGACAGGCTACAGTTTCTATTAGTACAGTTTCTAGGATGGTTACAAGTAGAATAAGAACGGAAGATTTGAATTTGTTTTAACAAATTCAAGTTCTGTTTAGATACGTGATGTGACAGTTGAGTGGGTGTTAAAATAAAAAAATAGTCCTGTCAAGATGGCATATGTGGAATGTCCATCTCTTGTAGAAATGGAAAAGGTTGTAAGGCTTTTAAAGAACTATTCTTGTGTAAAGGAAGGCTGTACAGAGGATAATGTCAGCAGCCTGAAAATCAACGAGGGCTTTTTTATATAAAAAGAGTTTACATTTGGAAAGTATGGTTTTCGCAAAAAATATTGTGTTGGCTTGTTGAGGTGATGCTATTGGTTGTGGCTCTTGCTTTGTATATGTTGCTGGCAAACTTGCCATTTTAGAGTGTGAACTAGCCCTGTAAAGCAATATTTTAAAGTATGAACATAATCAGTAATTGTGATTAAGATTCAATATGAGGTAATAGATTTGTTGAATGCACAGTAACTATTACACACTTTTAGATCAGGGTTCAAGAACCAACAAAATGATTGTACACATGTAAAATGTCACTGTGTGTGACTTTTCTATACTTCAGGTTCAGTCCTTGAGTACAAAACCAGAAACCAGTAATGTACACCCCCCCCCCCCCCCCCGGGCCCTTCCTGGTATTTCACTGTGTGGAACTTTTCAGTTTTCTGTTTTCCCATATCTATTAAAGTTGATGTGTGTTGAGAAGGAATTTTGGGTGGCTTGTTTAGGTTTTGATGTGTTAGATTGTGTGGGGAGTGGGTGGGTGGGATGGGATCTCACATCAATGTTCATCTTTAGAGAAGGTAGATAAGCAGGGTTGAACAATATTCTTCTTGCCTTTAATGTAAATATCGTTGATATAAACAGGAGAACGGTGCAACTGAAAGCCTGTATCAGTTGATTCCTGAATACTTATGTGTCCTGAATTCATAGTGTTTGGAATAATGGCAAATACTTAAGTGTTTTCAGGCAAATTCTCTGACTTTGGACAATCCAAGTTGCAAAGAACTGGGGGAAAGAGGATGGTTTCAAATGTACGATTCAGTCAGATTTTAAAATGTTGAATCAATTGGACAAGAAAAGTGCCCCTCTTTGTATAATTTTGAGTGTGTTGTCCTGTTGAAAGAGAAGATGTCTAGATGAGATTGTGAACCACTGGAGGGGAAGATGCATAGCCATCTTTGAGGTGTCTCTGTGGCACTTTGAAAAACGTGAGAGTTCAGCCATTTTTTTTGTTGCCCTGGCAATTCTTCTGATTGAGTTCTTGCAACAAGAAGGAACCTTGTGAAAATTTGGGCATCTGTGAAACACATGTTACTTGTTGCAGCATTTTGAAAGGAGAGAGGGGACTTGAAAATGAAGAACAAGCTGAAGCAACTGAGTAGAAGCTGAAACTTATTGCCCAGCATGGCTGTGCAGATTTTTTAAAATGTTGATTTGGCCAGAGCTGCCACCACAGCACAAGGATCTACACTGTGTTACTGAAGTTAAGCTATGGCTATCGTGTGACTGGCTTTGCCTCCTGTGGCAGCCATTTTGTTGTTGTGTCCACCATGTTGTGTCAGAATTCCAAATGTCCCCATGGGCTCAAAAAGGTTCTAAGTATACAGTTGACAAATGGTTTCTGTGATTCTCCTTCTGCTGGCCAATTTGCACATACATCTCTTGGATACTCAGAACTGGACCTTCCGCTGAAGGTGTGAATTCTTTTGATTATTGTTGCAGTCAAGCACAGATCAGTCAAGTTTGAAATAGTCTTAAATTTCAAGGTTGTTTTTTTTGCATCACCCAATCATGCTGCATGTGCCTTTTCACCATTCTTTAAGTTACTTAAGAGCTTCCCTTAAACCCCAACTAAATAAATCCTTGGAATATGCACCATCTTTAGAAATGAGATGCCCTGTGAGGAAGTGGGGTGCCACTGTCAAAAGTTATGAGCTCTTCAAAAAAAACTCGCAGTCAGCTTCAAAACACATAAGAACAGTATCAATAGCACAGTTCTGAGCAAGAAGAAAACTTACACTGAGCAAGCTAACGTGAACATTGAAAGTTTTAGTAAATGGAAAGATCTTCTAGGCTACTTTAAAGACATTAAAATCCTGAATTCCACAAATCCACCCCAGCAACTGGATGAATTACTGGTTGACAACAAGGAACATCGACTTAGCAGTAGTCATTAACTTGATATTAAATGGCAGCACCAGCAAGTTATCTCCTGTTGATCTGCATGAACATAACAAAGAAGTCACTCTCTTGAATAGCAGCTGAAGAAAGAGAACTACTTGTTCTGTTTTATAACTTGCTGTGGAAGTTTGTGATGTGTTTGGGGGAACCCATAAGATCTAGCAGAAACATAGTGATGATACTCATTAAAAAAATAAAGAGAACCAGCTTGTGCTTGACCCAACTTTTGCCTTGTTTATGTACTACACATTGCGCACAGGTGTAGAGCTCGTTGTATGTGAGGTGTATCTGTATAATACAAGTGAAATGTTTGATTCAAAACCTCTAGAGATATTCTAAATCAATTCTCCTTGGGTGAGTAATACAGGAAAGCCTCAGCTAATGGGCCAAAAAGGCTGAATAGTCTGTGATGGGAAGTTGTCCATGAGACTGAAAGATGAGATGCAGGTTGTTGAGATGTGAGTTGGCTTCTCCCCAAATAGTAGTGGAACCTCTTCTGAAATAGTAGGAGACGAGTGTTAGAAATGTGATAAGGTAGAGTAATGGCCTTGAAAAGAATGAGTTTATGGAAAGGAGCTTGTGGATGTCCTGCGGTAAGACATTTTTGTAAGTCAAGTGTTTGTACCTGTCTTGGAAGAAACTGATTTATAATATCTTAAAAAGCATAAGTCAAAAGGACAATGTTATTTAGGTTAGCGCTGGTTTATTGCTGGCAGCTGACATGAATTTATTATGAATATAAGACCAGCCTGCCGGATCAGATCCAAAGTCCATTTAGTAGGGCTTTGTTTCCCAAATTCCTAGGAGCAAATCATTCAGGTTTTCATTGACCCAAGTCTAATGCATATAATGTTGCCCAGCAAGATATGCTAACTTTAATTGTAGCGAATGAAGTATGGCAAGCCAGTGTTATATGCACATACATGTATTGGGTAGGGAGGAGCAGTCTTTTACATGTTCAGTAAAACTGTAAATGTCTGATTCCCAAGGAGAAAATAATCAGGAGGATGTCTTGCAGAGAATGCTTGAATTATTTCTGAAATGAAAATTGGAAAGAGCAGTACATCGATGCTAGGACAGGGGAAAAGTTACTCTAGTTGGGGAAATGGCTACAGGAACTTCTCAGAGCTTGTGTTGCTTTCTGGTCACGGATATGAAGTTGTATCACACACAAAAAAAGGAAAAGGTTACTGGTTTCCAATTTGGAGATGGAAATTAATGGGCATGTTTGCTAGGCTTCTTTCATATTTATTGCCTGCTTCTGAGCTGCTGGTCTACCACCTGCCCACAACACCTTCAGATTAACTGAAACAAGGATGGTTAGAGTTTAAAGCATTCAATTAGTGAGGTGCAAATTAATTCTATCTCTTCATCTCAGTGATTCCAAGGTAACTTCAGAGCATCTGCTTTTTCCCTTGAATACAGTGTGTGCTTGTTGGTTGCTGTGATGTCACAGTTTCTGGTGGTGGTAAAAATAGTAAAGGTAGTCTCCTGTGCAAGCACTGGGTCATTAACTGACCCTTGGAGTGACATGACATCATGACATTTAATATCCCCTTTCCAGCATAAAGATCTAAGTGTGGTCTGCATTCTGCGGTGGAAGTTAAAGCAGCATGTTTCCCCTACTGAAAATAGCGCAGATTTTATTTTCACATTAAATAAGCTTATTTAAGCTCTGCTTCCATCAGAACCACTATTCCTTGCACTGTTAAACATCGAACTTTGAAAAAAGATCATTTATATTGCATTTATGTTTCCTGTGGCAGGAATGGAAAACAAAATGGTGGGCACCACTTTGCAAAAAAGGCCAGTCTTCCTAATAACTGTCCGGGGCAATACAGATGATCTTTTTTCAAAGTTCGATGTTTAAACAGTGCAGGAATAATGGTGTTCATGAAAGCAGTGCTTAAGATTCTCTAGCACTAAAAGAGAATCAGAAGGGGGAGGGGGCAGACTGGAGCATTCCAGCAAAGAAGGTCCAGGAAGATGTGGACCTCGGCCTCTGTACCCTGTTTGCCCTTTATAGTAACTGGTTGGCCACTGTGCGAGACTAGATGCTGGACTACATGGAGCATTGGCCTGATCCAGTAAGGCTCTTTTATGTTCTTATGATCCACAGGGCATTGTATTACATACTAGCATTTGGTATGGTGAGCTTTGTCCTTTCCAAAATAGGCAGCTGTGGATGCTTGTATGGAAATGGAAAGGTCAAATGGAACATAAAAGTTTGGTTCTCTGTCACTTGAGGAATATACAGGTCATCCGCTTTGCTTGTTGACAGTCCCAGGTTCAGTCCCTAGCATCTCCAGGTGAAAGGGTCAGGTAGTAAACTGTCAAATTCACTTGTTATCTGAAGCAGAGAGGGAGAATGGACAGTCAACGACTGCATTTCAAATGTCTCTATGATAAACAATACTTTTAGGAGTAAGAATGGCCTAGGCTAGCTCGATCTTGTTCAATCTCGACAACTAAGTAGGCAGCTAAGACAAAATGTATAATTAAGTCATTGTTTTCTTATGCAAGAAGTTTTGCTTGTTGTTGCTTCTGCTTATTGTTTCAGGTGACATGGAGCAGAACACTTAATTCCAAAGTAAATTCCAGCTAACTTCTGTTCTGTAACATTAAGAATATGTCAGTGGAGTTTCCTTCTTGCTGGTAAAATAGCCTGCGGTACTTTAGTAAGATGGTTAAAACTGCTTTCCTCCAAACTCAATCATTACATAACAACTGAAACGGTAAAACAGTTATGGAGCTAAACATGCCTGCTGGTTTGTGTGTTTTGAGATGCATTGCTTGTATACAAAAATGACAACTTGTCAGTCACAATCAGTTTACCAGCAGTAAGGTCTGTTCAAAGCTATTCTATAACTTGGGACACAACTGATGTAGAGGCTGGAGTTGGAAAGGCTATGTGAATTGCCCTGTCTCTCTTCCTCCCCCCCTTTCCCCCCATATAAACCTATTTAGGAAGGCACACACTAAAGTTACATTATATGTAGTAAGTTGCAAAATAGTCCAGTGATATACCTGCAAAACTGGAATCCAGTCAGACCTTTTGGCCACTTAGCTCAGGACAAGCAGCAAGCTTTCCAGGGCCCAAGGTAGGCAAAGGTCTTTCCCAGATTCTGCAGTCTGAATTTACTGGAAATGCCATGGACTGAGCCTGCATGCAAAGCGTGGTCTGTATCACCATGATCCCATTCCAATACAGCCTCTGTTATGCTTTGTTTTGTTTAATGATTTTCCCAATTCTCTACACCAAGCTTAAAAATGTCTTCCTATACATGTTCAGTCTCTCAGTTATCATAAGAGAAGTGTACTCGGACCCACCCAAAGATGTAAGTAGAATTATGAATTCATCCGCTTCCACTTTCTCCCCCTCCAATCCTCACCTCAAACACCAAACTGATCCCAGCACCTCCCCTCCCACGCACCCTCCAACCCTGCCCCAACACCAAGCCAGGCCTGGCGGGGCAGTGGTGGCCAAGATGGGCCTGGCACCAGCCCTCCCAAGCCCCCTCCAACCCTCCCCTCACCCCAAACACCATCTGTTGAAGCACTAGTGATTGCACTTGGATCTTTTGGTGGGAAAGGGTCTAGAAGATTGTACAATTTAGAGGAAACTTGTATAGCACAAGAACCAGAACTGCTTGTGTACTGCATAAAGTTTATGTGGCAGAGCTAGATGAGGTTCAAAAATCAAGGTAGAGGTGTAGTCTGTAGTTGTAAACAGGAAAGATACAGAATTGAATTTATGCTAGAATTCACCAAGAATCATGTTAGGAACCTTGCTTCAGTGAAAATTATCTGACATGAAATCTGTGGAATAAGTGCCTGTGAAAAATGTGATCACGTTCTACCAGTGGCGTAACTAGGCAAACTGGAGCCCTGGGCAACACCTGAGTTTGATGCCCCCCAGGCGGTGCCCAATGCAATGTGCCCCCCCTTGTAGTTACGCCCAGTGGCGTATCTAGGCAAACTGGAGTTTGGCGCCCCCCATGGGCAGCCACCCTCCCCCACTGTGAACAAGCAATGATTTTTTTACACCAGGCTGTTTCAAAGTCACCATCACATTATAGAACATGCCCCAACTCACAAATCTGAGCACAGCAATAAGCCATGCCACACAGCAGAAATAATTTTTTGAAAACATTTTCAAAATGCTTTCAAAATGTTTTATTACTGCTATGAAAACATTTTATGGTGTTGTATCCAGTACCCCCAATTGGGGGAAACAGCATCACTTTCAATGTTTCAAAGGAGAATCTGGGCTCCCTAGTTTAAACAAGTGATGCTGGAATCCACCCCCAAACAGCATCATTTTTAATGGTGTTTAAACTAGGGAGCCCAGATTCTCCTTTTACATCCACCTTAAAGGGAGAATCTGGGGTTCCCAGTTTAAACAACATTGGAAGTGATGCTATTTTGGGGTTGATTCTCCCCCACCCTGAAACAGCATCACTTGCAATGTTAAAACTGGGGACCTCAGATTCTCCCTTTAAATCCATGTCAAAGGCGGGGGGATTTAAAAGGAAAATCTGGGGAAATTTGGGAGGTGCCTGCTGGCAGGGGTGCAATTGTTAAGCTAGCAGCACCAAACTTTCAGGGTATCTTTAGGAGATCCTCCCTAATGATACCACCCAGGTTTGGTGAAGTTTGGTTCAGGGGGTCCAAAGTTATGGACCCTCAAAGGTGTAGCCCCCATCTTCTGTTAGCTCCCATTGGAAACAATGGATGATGTGGCACCCCCTTTGGGAGTCCATAGCTTTGGGCCCCCTGGACCAAACTTCACATAACCTGGGTGGTATCAGTAAAAGATTCTCCTAATGATACCTCCCAGGTTTGGTGAAGTTTGGTTCACGGGGTCCAAAGTTATCAACCCTCAAAGGTATAGCCTCATCTCCTATTAGCTCCCATTGGAAACAATGGGGGATGGGGCACCTCCTTTGGGAGTCCATAACTTTGGACCCCCTGAACCAAACCTCACCAAACCTGGGTGATAGCATCAGGAGAGTCTCCCAAAACATCCCTGAAATTTTGGTGCTGCTAGCCCTGGGGTAGGGAACCTGCGGCTCTCCAGATGTTCAGGAACTACAATTCCCATCAGCCCCTGCCAGCATGGCCAATTGGCCATGCTGACAGGGGCTGATGGGAATTGTAGTTCCTGAACATCTGGAGAGCCGCAGGTTCCCTACCCCTGTGCTAGCCTAAAAACAGTGCCCTCTGCAGGCCAAAAATGGAAAAACACTGAAAATACAAAAAATCCCACAAACAAACCTGCGCCCCCCACAGGGCTGCGCCCAGGGCAACTGCCCACTTTGCCCAATGGGAGGAACGCCTCTGTGTTCTACTTTTATGAGGACTGACCAGAATAGCACACTAGCTTGTGTCTTTTTTTTTTTTGGTCCTAATCATAAGGTATCATGCAGTTTTGGGTTTGCAATGAATCAGCATGGCTGCCTTCAACCTCTTTCTGCTCTGTATGCATGATGGATTCATTTTTGTACAAAGTCCCATAGGGCAACACTATTCTGAAAGGTTGAGATAATGAATCAGCATTTCATCTCTGGCAGATTTGCAGAAAGTCTTGCTATAAGAATCGTGCCTCCTCCCAGTTCTGCTTGGTTGGTAACTGGGGAGAGGATGTGCGGATATTACTGTGTGGCTGGGACAGGGGGTCTTGTGTGGCCTTGGACCCACTAATTACTAATTGGTCTTATTGGAGTTTAACATTTTGCATTGAAGATTTCTTTGTTTTTGATGCCAAGTCGCAGCTGACTTTTGGTGACCCCGGAAGGCTTTCAAAGCAGGAGAAATCAGGGGGTGGTTTGCCATTGCCTACCTCTGCGTCATTACTTTGATATCGATCGGTTGCCTCCCATTCATATGCTGACCGGGCCAACTCTACTTAGCTTTTGAGATCTGACAAGACTGGGCTAGCCTGGGCTATACCGGTCGGAGCATTGAAGATTACAGACTAGAAAACTACCTTCCAAGTGTGCTTGTGTCCAAGAGTGATGGATGTACTTATTCAGACAGTGGATTTAAAAGGCTGCCCTTATAGCTCATGCATAGCTCTGATGGTGCTGATAAAGCGCATTTCTGGATTATCTCCTTAAAAAGAGAAAAATCTGCTATTATCCACTTGCTGGAGTCGAGGCTTCAAAGAAAAGAAATGCCTTTACAACTTAACCTGTTGTAGATTTCCCCCCTTATTTGCTGGCTGGCTGTTTGCCACTTGCGTCACTTTGACATAAACAATTTAAATAAATTTGGATGCCGGGGAAAGAGTGAGCAAACTTTTGCTTGCTGGAGCTGCCTAAGTAGGATTTTATACATTTTTTTCCAAGTTAGTTGCCCTGCTAATAGCTTTAAGATTCCTTAGGTATGTTAAGCTTTCTGTCAAACTTGGTGTTCTGTTTGCAGCCAGAAGGACGCATCTTGGTCAAAGTGAAGCAGATGCATAATGATCCTGAACTTTTTAGTAGCCGTTTTAAGACACTTCTTCTCTGATATGCACTATTTTTCCAATAGTAAAGGGCTGTACTGTTCTACTTTGTATGTGTATCCTGCTTATGTGAATGGAAGATTACTCCCCCCCCCCCAATGTGTTGTGAAGAAAAAGAGTAAATAATGTACTCACAGTTTCTTGTTGTGGCATCCCATTTTGGAATGCATTCTATAGATATGCACATTCCTCCTGTAAAGCTTGGATTTTATTTCCTCCACAGAGCTAGTTCCTTCAATAATGAGTAACTTGCTGAATCCTGATGCAATCTTTTCCAACAATGAAATGAGCCTCTCGGACATTGAAATCTATGGTTTTGATTACGACTACACGTTGGTCTTCTATTCCAAGCATTTGCACACATTGATCTTTAATGCTGCCCGGGATCTGCTGGTCAATGAACATCGGGTAAGATCTATGTCTCACTTATTTTAAGTGTATGGAAGATATTTAGAATTGGTTTGTTTTTGTTTATTTTATCCCACTTTTTAGCTACTGAGCTGATTCCCAAAGCACCTACAGGAACTGTATTCAATCACAGGTAAAATTTAAGAAAAATGTTCCTTTGAGAAGCGTTTCTTAATTGGTGGCTTCCTGCCTGTCTTTTGGTGGATGCTTGGAGGAAAGGACGAATGTGGCTTGTAGACTTCTTGGCAGATCCAGGTGCAATTGGGAGATGCCAGACTGCATCCTTCTTTCTTTCTGATAACAATTGGATGTTGAAGGGAAAGACAGATTGCAGCCCTTTTCCCTAAGAGCATGGACGAATTTTATTGACTGACTTAAAATATTTCTTAGCATGCTGTTCTCCGAGAATATTTCTGGAGGAAGGGCGTGTGTGAAAGTTATGTCTGACCGCACTACCCCCACAAAGGTTTTTCAAGGAATAATTAATGAGAAGAAATAGACAAGAATCCAGTCTCCCATTCATCATACTTTTCTCATGTCATGTGACTGTGAAATCTTAAGGTTTTTTCCCCATGTGCAGCTCTGAAGATATTCAGCAACACAAAGGTGGTACAGTAAAATTGACCACTAGCATGCATTGGTGTAGATGTTATGTGCTCAAATATATGGGGTTTTTTTGTGCACATCTCTGACCAGGGTTTGCTTTAACTTGAAATCAAGGTTTGAAACTGGTTTAGAAACCAGTGGTTGAGAATCAACCTGGTTTGTATTAACTGTGGCTAAAGCTGGTTTCAATGTGACACTTGAACAAGCATAAAACTGAGGGTAGGTGAATATCATTTGAAAAGGGAGGTGCTGAAAGATGCCAGACCCAAATCTCTTAACCATGGTTAAATGAAAGCCAAGTTTATACTAGACACGCATTTTTACACCTGACTCAGGACTTGACTCTATCTCTTTGCTTCTCAAGATGCTGTAGACTCTCAAGGGTTGGTAGCTACCAGGGAAAACACTGTTTTTCACAGGATGGGAAGTAAATAGTCATACAGACCCAAACTGAGCAATGAGCATATTGAAGAGCAGTTGTTTAACTGTATAAGATTGGAGCACAAGGTCACCTATATGAGCTATGGGAATGATCCTAGTGAGAAAGCATTTTGCACCAGTGATTTCTTAAGTCTCAGGTCCAGTGGGAATGCCAAAATTATAAATATAGCATACATTGAACCACTGATCAACACTTATTATCTTAAATCGGTCATCTGAGTTTTTTAAATGTAGAAGCAGGCTTTTCAACCTCTTCTTGTGCTATTTTCCCACAACAAAACTCCAAGGGATAAAGAGATTAAAACCTTCTACACTGGCTCTGTTTCTCCTAGTTTTTCCCTGTTAATAGTGGCCTTGGAGTATAAAATCAGTAGAAAGAAAAAAACAACCTTTTAATATGGAATGACATGCAATACACATCTTCTTCCCAAGTACAAGTTTTCATGTTAGCATTCAGAGTTTTTTTAACCGTGTTCTGTTTGAAGAAATGCACTATAGTTTGACATTCTTAAAAAAATTATTTTTTCTCTCTTTGCTGCTTGCCACTAATATTGTTGCTACACTGGTATGCAAAATACAGCTAGTTCATAGTAGAAAAATCTTACTTTTAACAGATTGTCAGAGTCAATCTGTTCCAAAGCTAGAAGGTCTACTAGCTAGAATGTGCTGTCATCCAAATTGCTTTCATGCATTACATCTGGTCCAACTCTGTGGTCTCAGAGAGCCTTTGAGCAGCCCTTAAAATCTCTCAAAGGTAAGTTCTTACTCTTCTGAGCTGCTTCATCTGGACGTTTTCTTTTTGCTACCTGGATTGAATTCAGACTGTAGAATTCAATGCTGTGTTAGAAACAACTAGCAGTCCAAAGGTCAATGGCTATTTATATATGTACGAACACCTATAAATATCTCTGGAGTAAATAGGAAATGAGATCATTTCACATGATCGGGGCTATTAGAGTACTCCAAAATATTGGTCCTGATGTTTAGTGCCAGGAGTAGATGAAAGACACCTGGTATTATATTGATATCCTTTGCCCTACATTTAGGGTGCATTATTGTGACAGAACAGATGAAGTATCAAAAACATAAGTATGTTTCTGGTTGGTTTCTATGAACTATTTGTGCAAGGAGCCCATAGTGATGGTTCTTTTCTTTTCCTGTAGCAGACTGAAAGTCAAGGCTGATGATTTATGGATTATTGTGGACGAGGTCTTACGAGGAGTGGGGCTGCTGTCAAGAGGGTGTGTGTATGTGAAATTGCTCTTCTTTCCCCTTCTACTGAAGGAAAGGCTTCACAGCTGCCTTGCTTCCACCAATAGAAAGAATGAGGTTGAGGGTAATTTGGCCCACTCTATAAAAGAAGGCATGTTTTGCAATATAATTTAAACTGGGTTTGTGCTTTTTAATGTCATTTGTTTTGCCTGCCAAGTGCTTAAGTTCCTTTTATGAATAAATCCCTTGGATTTATGGCAAAATAGGCCTGTCCTGTTTTGAGTTTGCAGTTAAATGAGGTATATGCAGCGTAATTGGGGGAAGGGAGGATGCAGCATATAGATGTTGCATCTTGACTGTTTGTCATTACCTGACAACAGACCATTTGGCCGAAGAAACTACCATGGGGGTAACTGTGGGGTCCAAGAGAGCTGATACTTACAGAACGTACAGCTGTGGTCAGAGAAACACAGGGATCTATAGAAATGACTTATGACAGTGCTTTCATTTTTTTTTAAAAAAAAACTGGCTTTGTGAAATCCCTAAGCTTGTTGATATTTTGAACTGGAGACTATTTATCTCCCTCCCTTTTGTGTTCCGTTTGCTCAGCCACCACAAAAACTTGCTTGGGAATCAGGATACAGTTTCCTAGTTAACAGAATAAAACAAGATAATCTGATGTCGATTGCTAACCTTAATGTCTGGTTTTAGTGGAGCATGACAGATTTATCTTCAGGTAGATGCAAGCTCTGTCATACCAAAAATTGTCCCAGTCTTTTTCAAAATGTGCCGTTAATTTGAGCCTTAATTTTTAGAGAAATATTTGACATTTGTTTCGTAGCAAAGTATGCAAAATATCACATGCTTATGACTGGAGACTGGTTGTAGTAATCTAGGATAAGATTTCTTGATACTTTGCAATTTTTAAGCTAATTTTTAATTTTTTTTCATCTTGCCAGTATCCTGCTGAAATACGGAAATATGATTATGACCCCAACTTTGCAATAAGAGGGCTTCATTATGATGTGCATCGAGTAAGTATAAACAATTCCATTACAAACGTCCGCTGCATGTAATACCATGGTTTTTGAATTTAAGACCTTAGTTGTAAACTTAGTTCTTTTTCTGGCCTCACCTTCAAAGTGAGTCCTCTTCGCCTCCTCCCCTGCATAAAATGCAGGTGTCTTGCATTAGTAACACTGAACAAGCTTAATTGTTTTTTAGTATTTAGTATGCATAACATTTCTCAGCAATAGGCTCAGTATTCACAGCCACTGTCTACATCATGATGCTGGCAGGGAATGATGGGAACTGTAGTCTATAACATCTGGAGGGCGGCGAGTTTGATACCTGTGGTCTACATTATGGAGGGGTTAGTCCAGATCTGGATGGCCCAGGTAAGCCAGATGTCATCAGATATCAGATTTAACAGTATTGACCCTGGTTAGTATTTGGATGGGAAACACCGAGGAAGTCCAGGGTTGTGATGCAGAGGCAAGCAATGGCAAACCACCCCTGAAGTCTCTTGCTTTGAAAATCCTGTGGGGTCTCCATACATCAGCTGTGACTTGGCAGGACCAAACCCAAATTTCCCCTTGATCGGGGAGACTTCCTTCATTTTGTAGAAAAGTGATAAAAATGATCAGTTCGTTGTGATTGAAGTGAAAACTACTTCATAATTCTTTTTGTTTAATCGTTTTAAGGTTGAAATACTTCATGTGAAAATGGTGGTGTATGTGTGTTAAGTGCTGACGAGTCACTTCCGATTTAAGTTGACCCTATGACTTAATGATCGCCAAAATCTTTTATTTATTTATTTATTTATTTATTTATTTATTTATTTATTTATTTATTTATTTATTTATTTATGAGGCTTTTATACCGCCCCATCACCGAAGGGCTCTGGGCGGTGCACAGCAAACAAAAGCAACGGTACAAAATAGTTAAAACATTAAAAGCAGCAGTAATTAATAATTATCAGGAAAATGAAAATAAGAGTGGGTCCGACATCCTAATTTCAAAATTCCCTCCCCCCCCAGAGGGAGGCATGGGGGCCTCGGTAGATGACCAGTGACCCAGATGTCAGGGTCAAATGAGGACCAAACAAGGAGCCAAACAGGGGCCAAACAGGGGGGGCACCACATCAGCGGCTGGTACCTCCGAAGGCCTGGCGGAACAGCTCCGTCTTACAGGCCCTGCGGAACTCACCAAGGTCCCGCAGGGCCCGGACAGCTGGAGGGAGAGCGTTCCACCAGGCCGGGGCCAGAGCCGTAAAGGCCCTGGCCCGCGTGGAGGCCATCCGCATCATTGAGGGGCCAGGGACCACCAGTAAATTAGCCTCAGCCGAACGGAGAGGCCGTACAGGGACATATGGGGTGATGCGGTCTCGAAGATATGATGGTCCCAGGCCGCGTAAGGCCTTAAAGGTCAACACCAACACCTTGAAAATGATCCGGAACTCTACTGGAAGCCAGTGCAGCTGGCGCAACACAGGCTGGATGTGTTCCCATTAACAACCTTGCTCAGGTCTTGCAAACTGAGGTCCGTGGCTTTCTGTAGTAATTGTCTTCAATTGATTTCCAATTGATTCTTGGCAAGGCAGCTCGGCGCTGCTGGTGTTAAATTTCACCACAGCATTCGATACAGTAGATCACGACCTTATGGTCCGCCGCCTTGTCAAGATCGGGGTTTGAGGGACAGTCCTGAATTGGCTGTCCTCGTCTCTCCGAAATCGGGGATGGCAGGTGACATTGGGGGGAGAGAACTGCGAGCACCACCCCATGATCAGTGGGGTGCTTCAAGGGGGCGGTCCTCACTCTGATGCTTTTTAACATCTACATGTGCCCCCTAGCTGGACTGGTCCGGAGTTTTGGGCTGAGGTGTCACCAATATGCGGATGACACCCAGCTTGTGTTCATGATTGTGGGCTGTCCGACCTCTGCCTCAGGGGCTCTCCAGCGTTGCTTAGAGGCTGTGGCTGGCTGGTTGAGAGTGAGCTGCCTGAAGCTGAATCCAGTGAAGATGGAGGTTCGTGGGTGGGTCGGGGGGAGAGACTGGTTGACTTTTGCCTGCCTACGCTGGAAGGTGAGGTTCTGAAGTTGGTCTTGTCTGTCAGAAGCCTGGGGGTGACCTTGGACTCAGCTTTGTCACTCAAGGCACAGGTTGCCAAGACAACCAAAGTGGCTTTTTACCATCTACGACAGGCACGGCAACTGGCTCTCCGTATCTCTCTCATTCTGACCTGGCTACAGTAATCCATACAACGGTCACCTCCAGACTGGATTATTGTAATTGAATTGAAACTCGTCCAACATGCAGCAGCCAGGCTTCTTTCTGGAACATCAAGCAGAGACCGGATTACTCTGGTCTTATACCACCTTCACTGACTGCCGATCAAATACCAGGTCATATTCAAAGTTTTGGTGATAACGTATTGTTGAAGGCTTTTGTCAAAGGCTTTTGGTGATAACGTTTAAGGCTGTGAGCAGTTTTGGACCTGCATACCTAAGGGACTGCCTCTCTCCATATTACCCCATTAGATCCCTCCGCTCATTGGAGGGAAACTTACTGGATATCCCTGGTCCGAAGACTTCCACAAGGGCTAGGGTCTTTTCAGTACTGGCCCCTACCTTGTGGAATAAGCTCCCTAGTGAGATCAGGGCCCTGAGGGACAAATGAGTTCTGCAGGGCCTGCAAGATGGAGCTTTTCCACCAGGCATTCCCATCTAGCCAGCTGGCCTGACCATTACTATCACTGGCCTCCCACGGGTGCATGGGGGGGGGGGGGGGGTCACGCCATCTATGGTTAGGTTTTACTGTTTTAATATTGTTCTGTTGATTATTTTATTTTGTATTGGTTTCTATGTTGTTGCCGCCCTGAGCCCTGTTGGAAAGGACAGGATATAAATAAAAGCACAAATTAAAAAATAAAATAAATATTGGGATTTACTAGTCCTGTCACTTTTGAAAAATCTAATGAATTAGGACGTCCCCTGGCTAAGTTGTATGTAATGGGCTGAAGGCAGTAGTTTTCCCATCTTGGAAGGCATGTCACATTATGGTGTAGTTTGAATGAGAGTAGAGTTTATTGCAGTTGTTTATTGACATAGTTGTTCCAAATCCCTTTGAGGCCTTAAAATACTCCTGAAATGTGTTCTTTTCTCTTTTTTTTAAGGCGTTATTGATGAAGATTGATGCTTTTCATTATATTCAGCTGGGAACAGTGTACAGGTGAGTGGGACTGTTCCTGCATTGATGGTGAATCTTTGTGGTGGGAGAGAACATGGAACACTTGAGATTTACCATGGTAGCAGTATAATCCAATCGGAAGAGCTCTCATGCTCTGTAGTCCCCTGCTGGAGAGAATGTCTAATGTGGATTCTCCACAGCATATTTATAAGGAGTTGCAATCGTTATAAATGGAATGTGAAATGATTGCAACTCCTAACAATATGCTGTGCGGAATCCACTAAGTACAATTAGATGCTTTTATTGGCTGAGTCCAATAAAATGGACTCCGCATGTGGTCGGACTGAGAAGATCTGGCTGGCCAATTGGTGCTGACTAATTTCCTTTCTTCCAGCTGCTAAATTGTACTGGAAAACTGCTAAAAATATTTCACTGTTTAGTTGTTGCTCTTATAAAAATCTGCATCAGCACTAGTGTTTATGTCCTCAGGAGTTCCTTTTTGTGTTAATATTTGAACTGCAGAAGGAGATAGACTCAGTAGCTTTTTACTGTATTCAAATTTAAGTGAGGACTAAGCTATATCCAAAAGAAAGCAACTGTTAAATTGTGTTTGACTTCCAGCAAAGAGTCACTGAGGCTTTTGGCAATCTAGCTTTAAAACTCCATATTCCTCACTTTACAGCTCTTTATTAAATAAGCTGCAATTTATCCTTTAAACCTTTGCATGTCACTTCAAATGTTCCATACCCAGGACCTTCAAAGGCATCCTGTCTTTTTCTGTTCGTGCTATGTTCAGCTAATAGCTCCTCTTACTTGGGGCCATTTCAGTTTAGAAAAATCACAATGGTGGAAAGGAAAGAGGCCTTCCACTTCACATGTTGTGATCTGGAGCCAAATTGTGCCCTGGCATTCCTTTAAGAGGCCATTCCCAGCAACAACTGTATAAATAAACAGAACAGAAAAGCAAAAATAAAACTGTAACATGCAGTGTGACCCTCAGTCTGTTAAGTCTTCCTGTCACTGATGTTGTATATTAAGTAGCTTCTCCTGGTGAGTCATCCACTCTGGCAGGAAGGTTTGTGTTGGAAAAAAGTGAAATAGATATTTAATGGAGCCAGTGTGATGCTGAAGTGGTGTTGAACTAAGACTTGGGAGACCAACGTTTAATTTCTCATGCTGCCACAAAGCTCTCTGAGTGACTTCAATTGCGCAAGTCAAGCACAGTCACTCTCTCTCCCCGTCACTATCTTGACAGGGTTGTGAAAACAAAGTGTGGTGGTGGGAATCATGAATTCTTTGAAAGAAAGGGAGAGGGTGATACAAATGTGGGTGCATGTTGCTGCAAGTTGTAATGGTTACTGCTCCTTGTGTCCTTCCATTTAATTCCAAAAGGAGGAAGGCAAGATGAGATCTCCTGATTGGCCAACTGACTTTCGAAATGCTGTAATTTTAATTAAATATAATTTAATGTTTTGCTTTTATTCATTGTATTTTGTAAAGTGCCTCAGACTGGTTCCTGAAGAGGCCGCCTAAAATGTTTTCTGTAAATATATCAACAAACAGCAACGAGGCAAAGTGCGGGAGTCTGCAGCAGGAGCCCAAATTTCCCTCTGCTTTGGTCTTTGGAGCCAAGCAGTAGGATATACATAAGCCAGTGTCTTTATGAAGGTCAACCTTTCATATTGTCTGCTTACCACTGAGGTGGGACTGGTTGGACAGATAGTAAAATGCTTCAAAATATTAAAGATAACAGTTGTGTAGTATAACAGAGACATCAATCCTAGCTGTTAAAAATATTTCCAGATGCCTTTGAAATACTTGTAAGGAAAAGTTCTCCTTCTCTTGCAACATCTTCATACTACCACTAATCCTATGAAGAACCAAACTGACAACTTTTTTGCAACTGGATGGAAGGAGAAGGAATGTCAGAGTAAATCATGCTGAGCAGACGCTTGGTAACTGTTTTTTCCCCCCCGTGCTGCTCATTGCAGAGTGGCAGCTTGTAATTATGCCTTTCACAGTACTTTACAGATATTTCCTGTACTTTAAAGTAATTGAGACTGAATTCTATTAGGGTGGAAAAGGAATCTAGCTTTGAATACTATCTCATCTCTTCATTTGTGATATGACGGTTAAAAAGAAAAGGAGGGATTGCTTTGTGTGGAAGCCTGACATCTTTGCAGCGGAAGGCCTCAAATACTAAAGGATAGTACATTTTAAAGGAAGAAATGCAAATTAAAGGGGTGCAGTCTGTTCTTGGTTGGCAGTGCATAGTGTTCCATGCACAGTCTCTGATGTCAAATGATGACAGACGTATTCAGAACAGCTAAAGTGGGCTCATTGCTTTTATATGAAAACAGAAAACAGGAAGGGCTCTTGTGTAGAATCTCCATATTGCCATGGGAGAGCTACCTAAAATGTTCTGCTTGGCTTTGGCACTGAAGCTGTTATTGGTGTTGCCAGAGGACTGAGTGTCGTCCCAGATGAAGAAGTCATTGCCATGTACGATGGATCCCACGTCCCCTTGGAACAAATGAGTGACTTCTATGGAAAGGTAAAAGTATAAGCTTTTATGAAGCTTCCATAAGACAACATAATTAGGTTTTGTGTGATCAACTGTGTCTCTGTGTATTGGGGGACCCCATCTGTGTTCCCATCCATCTGTGTATCTGGGACCCACAAAATGCCTACCATGGGGGGAAGGTTCCAATGGTTGATGGTTCTAAGCCAACATCCTTCGGCAATTAGGGAGCGCAGCTATTTCCAAACAAGCACTCCCTCCAGACCCAAAGGTCTGCACACTCTGCTCCAAGGTAAACCAAGATTTGATCTTTGCTTTTGGGAATATGCAAGTGGGTGCCAGGAAATGCAACAGGGAGCATTATGATGACCATGGAGTAGGATGACCTCCTCGGAGCTGAGAAATTCCTGGAGGTTTGGGGTTGGATCCTGGGGAAAGTGGAGTTTGGGGAGGGAAGGAGCTCAGCAGGAATGTGATGCCACTGAGTCAATCCTCCAGAGCTATGATTTCATCCAGAGTGCCAGGCCTGCGCCATTCTCGGCCTGACATCTCTCACGTCCACACCAAGGTCACAAATGGCTCGATCATTATCATTGCCTGAGTCCTCCCTCCTGCTTGCATGTAACTAGTGCAACTAGCTTGAACGTTCATTCTGATCTGCCTTTCTCTGATCTGCCTTTGTCTGTCTCAAACAATGCCTCTGTTCCCACTGTCCTTTCACATGCTGATATTATGGGAATGAGAGGGTGGGGGGGATTATGGGTTGAGCCTTCTGTAACTTACAGGTATATACCAAGTTCAGGGAGCCAAACTTCAGTTTCGGCTACCTGAGCTTTGGGCTGACACGGTTTCAATAAAACTCTTGAAATCTTATTGAGTCTCATTTGATGATTGGAGTAACACACCCTAATACAGAGGAACTTATCTTTTTAGTCTGGTTTTAATACTGGGAGAGTTCCAGGTTATTCTGAAAGTTGGTAACCATACATAGGATCATTGCTTTGTTCTTGCTACTACCGGTATGTCCTGGCTTTGCAGAAGCCTGTATCCTAGACCTGATGGTCTTCATTGTGCAGAGTTTTTGATCTGCACGAGAGCTTTTCATGCTGATTAGATACAAGAATTATTCAGATATGAGTCACTCCTCAACATACATCATTTGTTTTATTTCAATTTATTTTATTGAGTTTCTATCCTGCCCATTCCAAACCAAAGTCAGGCTCAAGGCAGCTTAAAAAAATCAAAACATAGGTAATATGATAAAGCATTACGATAAATTAATAATAATATGAAAATCTAAACTTAAATCTACTGATGGCGAATAATAAAACAGCAGCATCCTATAATATGTCTCCCCATCTCAACAGTTCTTCTACAAAGCGTTGTCGGAGGGTCGGGGAGAACAAAAGAAAACAAGAAAAAGAGAACTGGGCGGGGGGAGGATGCACAGTTGGTCATTCATGGTCAAGGTTGATAGTTGGGAGTCCAGCAAGATGGAATAGTGGACAGTGGGTGGCCTCAATGAAAAACCCTGTGGAACATCTCCGTCTTGCAGGCCCTGCTGAACTGATTAAGGTCCTGCAGGGCGCTGGTGTCAGCTGACAAAGAGTTCCACCAGACTGAAGCCAAGGCTGAAAAAGCCCCGGCTGTGGTTGAGCCCAACCTAACCTCCTTGAGGCCAAGAACCACTAGAAGATACTGTCGGAGGACTGAAGTGTCCCCAACGGGCATTATGAGGAAATGTGGCATTTTTGACAACAGTTATGAGGCCTGAAGTATTTTTTTTTTTGTCTGCCACCTCCTTCTCTGAAGATGTAATGCAAGTTGTAAAAACTTAAGTTTTATTAAACCCTCTTTTGCTTTATGGCATGTGTTTGAGTCCCATGTGGTTGTTCACAGAGTTCGCAAGGGAACACCATGAAGCAATTCATGGACATCTTCTCCTTACCTGAGATGACTCTCTTGTCCTGTGTCAATGAGTACTTCCTGAAAAACAACATAGACTATGAGCCCGTTCATCTCTACAAAGATGTGAAGGTATTGAGCCTTTTTGATAGCATTTGACCTTCTCTCATAGAATATGAAGATATTTTTTCTCATCGCTGGTTTCATCTTTCAGAGTGCTGACCTATTTTTTAACCATCCTATTCCTTTGGGGGGTTGTGCCTTTATGTATGTATAAATGTAATATCTTTTTTAAAACCATAAATTAAGCATTAATAGCTATTTATAGTTTGTCTATAAATTCTAATATTGGAGTAATTATTGGAAAATGAAATAGGTCATGAATTTTCCTTGTTATAAGAATCAGGGTTGCTGAAACTGTGTGAAACATTTCTGCAGTAGTAAAAACCAGAGCCTGATTTTTGCTAGAATAAGCTTGAAAAGTGTGTGGAGAATGTCTGGCAAAATTAGACTTGTGCTTTTGCACAAGCAGCCAACCACTTTGAACAAAATGCTGTGCAATTGCGTTGTACCTTAAGAATTGCCAGCACTGTGTTTAAATTAATCCTGAGAAAATTTGTTTTCACACCCATTGACTTTGATTGGGCGTCATCTTATTCTGATCAGATTATGGCTAGATCAGAGGTCAGCCTGCAGACACATTTAGAATGGATATGGTTTGGTGGGTACAGCAACAAAATGGCTGCCACAAATGGCTGTATCAGGAGGCGGTGCCAGCTACAAAATAATTGCCAAAGTAACACAGTGTAGATCCTTGCGCTGGGTTGGCAGCTGCTGCCAAAGTAACATTTTAAAAAATCTGCCCAGTCAGTCAGAAACCTTTGCTGGGCAAAACCCCTAACTGTCGCCAGCCATTTCCTGGAAACACTTGGTGAGCAACAGAAAAGCTCTCAGTGGGCATCAGGTTGGGGATATTTGTATTAGGTGGACCTGTCAAAGCATGTAAAATGTTTTAATCCAACAACTTGAGTCCAGCAGAAAAAAAGATTAAAAAGCTGTGTGGCTTATAAACACTTGCTGAGAAAACCCAGAATCTTCTTGGTTTGCTTTCTTGGTTTTCCTTCTGCCCCTTTCTCTACAGTCTGGAAGCCTCATTTCCCAACAGCATTGTCTTCTGTGGTGTTCTCTGCCATCCATTCCAGGCCATTTAGTGGCCAGCCAGAATGTTTATATAAAACAAGGACTGGAGATGCCTCATTAATCAATGCTACATCGCCATTCCAGTAGGTTTCAGTATGGCCTTCTCACTGTTATTTTGCATTACTCTCTCTTACTCTCTCTGCCAGGACTCAATCAGAGACGTCCACATCAAAGGAATAATGTACCAAGCAATTGAAGCAAATATCGGTAAGCATAAGTGATGCTTTTTTGGAGAGGGCCTTGACTTTCCCCTCATTTTTAGAGCTTCACAGCAGTTATTCTAGTTGGTAGTGTCTTGTTTTGTGGTTGCCACATGCCCTTTTCAGATACACATCGCTTTTAAAGGGCTCCAGTTTTCTTCCTTGTCAACTAAAAGAAATGCAGGGCATCACTTTCTGGACTTGGACAATTACAGGGTTTTATGCGGAAGCATATTCAGGTTGGCAGACTTTGTGTATAGGAGGAAATTGTCATCTTTGAGTAGTGTGTGGCTTTTAAAGGCCGAGTCTACCAAGGAAGGGGTTGTCATTTTACCTTGTTCAGAGTACCTATAACTTGTGCATCTTCCTCTATAGGAGGATGTTTAGGTTACCACTTTGGATGTTGTATTTGGAAGTATAGAATGTGGATATAAAAGTTGTTTGTGCACCATGTCTTTGGTACTGCTGTAACATTTGGTGCTATCCTCTACTTGCCTTTGCTGTTACAGACAGCATGCTATTGAAAGTGGCTGGTAGATTATTGCTTGGTGTTTCTCCTAAATTAAAACTTATCCAGTCCTGATTAAAATCAGATTATTTGCTGGATATGACAGTTTTTACTAGCAATTAGAGATTTGGGAAAGTCCTTGACCAGTGCTAGGCTGAGAGGGAGAGCATGACTGGCTCAAGATAACCCACACAACCTGAGTGCAAATTTAAATTTGGGTCTCCAAGGTAGTAATCACTGCATCCTGTTGGCACCTGAGGGACATTTGATTCCCTCAACCTTGTGTGGGTAGGAGTCAAAAGACATTACCTGTCTTTTAATGCCCATGTAGGGCAATCCACTGGTGTTGTAAATTGTTCATCTTTCACACCAAATATTAGTAATGTAACTGTTCTTGGTGCTTTAGCAGTCTAATGTTTTATCACATAAGATGTTCTTTCAAATATTTAGACAATGAAGAAATAGTATGCTGGTTTAAATGCTTCAGAACGTCCTGCTGTCTCTGGAATCTGAGTTTCTAGTCTGCTGTAGTTATGAACATTTTGTTTCCTTCTAATGTTCAACAGATTGTATTTAGAGAACTGGCCTTGCCTGGAAACTGGTTTGTTACACCATATCAAAGCTTCAGAAATATTCTTAGGTGCAGAATGCATGCCTCTTTCCTCAGCAGTGACTACATACAGCTCATATACCACTGCATGAGAGACTGAGAGCCAGTGTGGCATAACGGTGGCATGTTGGTCTGTTAAGACCTGTATTCAAATCCCCACTCAGCCATACGAACTTGCTGGGTGACCTTAGGCTGAGAGAAAGGGACTGGACCAGCTGAATTCACAGGATTGTTATAATGCAGTGAAGATGGGCACTGTATATATGTCATCCTGACTCCTTGGAAGGAACGGCAGGATAAAAATATATGCTGGGCTGTTCTTCCACCTAATTGGAATTTACTTCCACTATAGTCTGAGGTCCAGTTTCTGACTGTTAAAAAACATATCCGAGAATCTTTGAACATGATTCCTTTCTGCTCACAGTGACCCAGTTAATATAAAAGGCCTCTTTGTCAACGTGCTGAATGAAATGCATACAACATTGCTGTGCCAGTGCAGAGATTAGGGCTGTGTTCTATTGTTGTACGAGGTGCTGTGTTAAGAAATTCCTCTGTGTTACAGCAGGTTTGTGGAGTGCAACCATAGGAAAGAGCTTTTCTGCAACATTGTATACAGGAAGACATCTTATCCAATGTGGTCTTCAGTAATGTTTGTAGAAGCAGTAAGCCTATGGATGCTCATTGTTCTTTTCCATATAAATCTTTCCATGGCAAATCACCAAGACTGTGTAAAGCTGACTGATGCTGTTGTGATTCAGATGCTGCAGTTGCAACAGAGAATGACAAACAATGTGTGAGTGAACGTAGCAAAAGAAGGTTCTCAACTTCAGTTTGTGTGACTTGTCTTTTCCTCCCCTCTAGAGAAATACATTTGTTATGCTGAGCAGACACGCGCTGTGCTAGCAAAGCTGGCAGATCACGGCAAGAAGATGTTCCTCATCACGAACAGTCCTAGCAGCTTTGTGTAGGTGGTTGGCTTTGTACATGGGTTTAACCAAAAAAGCTTAATCTAAATGATGACTATCAAATGTCACTTTAACAAGCAGTCTACTTAGATTTGCAGTTCTAATATTTGGGCCTATCTTTGCAGGGACAGAGGTATGAAATATATAGTTGGAAAAGACTGGCGCGATCTCTTTGATGTAGTGATTGTCCAAGCTGACAAGCCCAACTTCTTCAATGATAAAAGGAGGTAAGTGCCTTCTCCTGTAACATCGATAGGTTATAGCATGTTCCCCTACCCCCCTCATCACCAAAAGGGCCTCAGGGTCTATTTGTAGGGCAGGGGTAGGCCTGTCTCTCTGGTATGCTACTGATGTCTGGCTGCTAAAGCATATTGCAGTATCTCATCTAATTAAAATATTAAAGATCCAGGTCATATATAGAACAAGAAAATTGGGGTTTGGAGAGAACTATGCAGAAGAAGCAACCATTCAAAACATTTGTTAAAAATAATAATTTGTGTCTATATTACATATTTTTGTATGCAATTCTTTCCAAAAACACTCCCCATGTTAAAAGGATAAGGTGGGGGCAGCAAATCACTTTCAAAGGGAAAATGCATCTGTTTCTTTCTATCGCATGCCACTGATTCTTAAAGCTTCAGCTGATCATTCTGAGAACATCTGAACTGAGGATTGGCCGGCTGTCAAATTAAACGTCTGCTGTGCTGTTTGACTTCTTCTGACAGCTGCTTCTGTCTGTGTGACATCAAAGAGAATCTCAAGTGATGATGACTCATTAAGCTGAATCATCATTATGGAAGCTTTTTTTAAAACCAAGTTTAGTTAAAGCCGGACTCTTCTATCTGGGTTTTCCGTAATTTAAAACAACAACAAAATTGCCAGATGGTGTATTTCAGTAACCTTAGGAAGTTCTGTTTTATGTTCATGCCATCTCTGTTCTTCTGAAATTTAAGCCAGTTGCTAATGAATTTCTGGAAATCAATAGATTTGCAAACATTAACTTTTTGATTTTGGAGTAACTTTGCAGAACTGCTTTCATGCACACACTCTAATTGCTTCAACTCTTTGGTGTTATTGTTGCAGTTGCCAAATTGCTGTTCACCTTTTTTTTCCTTCTTTGTAGACCTTTCCGTAAAGTGAATGAAAGAGGTGTATTGCTTTGGGATAAAATTAATGAATTGCAAAAAGGACAGATTTACAAACAGGTAGGGGGTGTGCGCGGGTGCATTTAATCTATAAAATAAGACCCTTCCAGCCTCAGTTCCCCATGTATAGCATAAGATGTTTGCTTCTGGTGCTAAACTGGATAGGAGATGCATTTTATTAAGCATTTCTCCCCAAAAGGAACTTTTTACTTAACACGATCAATGGAATGGTTGGATGGTTCATAACGCGGTGGCAGAACATGTGTTCTGTGGATAGAAATCCCAGGTTCTGCCCCCATCAAAGCCAGTTAAGGGGCTGGAGTGAGCCCAGAGATCTTGGTGAGCTGTCATTCAGAGTACTGGGCTATATGGGCTAGTGTCATGATACTCACTCAATAGCTTGGAAGCCATCGGCGGCTCTTCTGAGCATTGTTCAGAGGTGTGTCATTGGCAAGTGGCTCCCACTTTAAAATGACTGCCACTGGAGGAATAGATAGACTTCAGGCTTCTCTGAGGTACAGGCCTCATACCCGGGATGGAAGTAAATGGGGCTGTTTTGGTTGATGGTAATTGTGAGCGTGGCTTCCCATGAACCGCAGAATGAGTCCACTGGGCTAGAGGCTGACTATATGTGAGGCAGTTCTTCATTCTTGATATTAATATATGTTATAATGTACAATTTATCCCAGAACTCCTCTCATGAATTGATTTGAGTGATTGACACATTACAGCATCCCAAGCTGTTGCTCTAGTTCAGGGGTTAATTTTTCCTCTCCCCCTCCCACACCTCATCATTGTAACAAGATGGCACTAGCGATTGTGCAGTGGTTTGTGCTTACCCAAGCTTGTGGGTGATCCTGTTACTTCAGGATTTCTGTTCCAGAGCGCTTTATCTTATTAGCGAGGCTTGAGTCAAAAGCTTCTCTGAAAACTAAAATAAAATATATGCTGCTGAACCATTTTAGGCATTTTAGCCGCAGTGATACAGTCTCTCTCAAATTCAAAGCATAATGAGGTTTTAACCAGAAGAATTATTTCTTGAAAAAGAGATAAGCAAAACAATTTGAAGAGCAGACAAACAAATACTCTATCTGGTCATAGAGCTATCATCAGAGAGCAGGGAGTGTGTTGCCTGAATTTTAAAATCCTAGATGGGTTTTTGTGAGAGAGGAAAACATTTCTCCTCAAGGGGAGAAGCAGCTAGTATGCTAATGGCACCCACGCCAATCATAGGCTTTGTCAGTTTCTATTCATGACTCATGACTTTGCTTTTTTCTGGTTTTGTAGGGTAACTTATATGAATTTTTGAAACTGACTGGATGGAGAGGTTCCAAAGTCTTGTATTTTGGTGATCACATTTACAGTGATCTAGCAGTAAGTAGCTTGATTGTGCCTGCTGTGTTATAAGAACTGTAGCATCTATACGAATGAACAATAGATTATCAAATTACTTTTTAAAAACAGTGAAGACACAAAACACCTTGTTTCTACCACAAGTCTGTGTGTGGGACTCACTAAAGGACTTGCATCTCTGCTCGAAGAAAAATAAGCCTCTTTATCTATCTACAGTGTAGTTTCAAATTTATTTAGACATGAACTCTTGGATCAGCTCCTGACCAAGCATTGTTTAAAGGCTAGATGTGGGTGGCCAAAATTAGGAAGGATTACAGTTCAGGTGGCATTTACAGCCTAATGTTATAAATATTTAAATGGAAAAAGAGCAATCCTCATTCTGGCATTTCATATATCATGTACTGTGTAATGGAATTCTGCTGTAAATTGTTACCAGTTAGCTCAGGGGTCCCCAAACTTTTAAAACAGGGGGCCAGTACACTGTCCCTCAGACTGTTGGAGGGCCGGACTAAAAAAAACTATGAACAAATTCCTATGCACAAATGACTGTAAAATGTTTGATTTCACCTTTCAGCCTTTCTGTCATGGTCTATTTTTAGAACAGTGGCCAAAGTATGTCAAGTACAGGGTGGGCTCCAAATATTGTTGGGGAGGCTGTGGAATACCTTCCCCTGTAAAAAAAAAGCAGAACTTTCCCAATGAAGCATTCCATCTAACCCAGAATCAGGTATCTTCCTGGGTTCTTCCTCCCTAGCAGCCAGCGAGCGATTCACCAGCCTGGCTGATGCCAATGGGAGTGAGGCGGAACAGAAAGCCTGAGAGCAACACATGGAGTAGCCAAGAGGGAAGGGTGGAGCAGGAGTTGCCACGTGTAAGGTTTCCAACTCTGGGTCAGAAAATTCATGGAGATTTGGGGGTGCCATCATGTAATTGCAATCAACAGCCGTTGGGGCCGGTTCCTCCTCTCCCTCAAGCCCCCACTGCACATGAATGGAGCCATCGCCGCCATGCCTGGCGGGCCGGATAAATGCCTTCAGGGGGCCACATTTGGCCCCCGGGCCGTAGTTTGGGGACCCCTGAGTTAGCTCTTTAGAGAACTCTTTTTTTCTTGAGTCTTTTGAGCAAAGCTATAAATCAGTCCTCTAGCAAATTTGTGCACCTTGATACTTCACCCCTATTCACAGGCAACTGATCTCTGCAGCAGCTACATTACCTGCCTTTTCAGCACTCTGAACTGCTGCTGTTGGGATGTCATTGCTGCAGATGGTGAGACTTACTTCGCTCAATAAACACACAACAACGACAGGCTGGAAAGGAATGGGCCGCAGCCCGTTTATTAATAATCAATAACATAACAACATGAACTATATACATGAGAGCTGGGCGGCAAACGGGTCGCACATCACATCCCAATCTCCATTGGGAAACTGGCGGGAAGGGAAGCCCCAGAGATAACACTCCTGCTTGCTTCCACCCTTCCCGCCCATGCTGAGGAGACGGGCACCGGCTAAGCCCCAAGGCCGCCTAACGGCCCGTCCTCCTCCCGTGCTTGCTGGGGTGTCGGGCACCGGCTAAGCCCTCGGCCGCCTATCGGCCCGACCCAACCCCACTCCCTGGGGTGTCGGGCAGCGGCCCGGCCTGCCGGCCTGCCAGCCAGCCTGGCCGCCCCACCCCCCGGCCCTTCCGCAGGGCACAAGCCTGGGAGCCCCAGCCGGAAGGCTCGTTCTCTCCCCAGATGTGCGACACCGTTGCAAACCCGCCACGAGCTGCCCTCCCTCGCAGCTCCCCGCCCAAGCTCCTCAAGCCTGAGCCTGTCCAAATCGAACCCAGCGGAGGAGGGTATATCGCACCGACTGGAGCCACAAGTCCATGCCCCACTGGGACAGGCGGACGCCATCCTGCTCAAAGAGGCCCTTATTGTCCCGGGTGATTGCTCCGTGGTCCGCCACCGCTCCCCCGAGGGAGAGCACCACCTTGGCAGCCGCCTTGTTAACTTTTCTGCAGGCCCTGTCCACGGCAGTGGGATCCACAGCTCCACTCCAGTGGACCCGCTGCAGCATCTCGGACCATACCAAAGTCATGCCAGGCCAATGCCTGGCAAAGCTCCTGAGAGTGGTGGCCACCGCACGACGGAGGTCAAGGCCCGACCTGGCCGGGAGATCCTCCTCCCCCAGGTGGATAACCAGGAGATCCGGCGTGGCCAGTTGAAAAATGTACTCTATGAGCTTGGGCTCCAGCTCATGCCAAAGCATGCGCCCCTGCCCCATCCAGGCAATCGCCGTCGCCCGGAGCCGAGATGCCGGCCCCAGTCGGAATTGCAGGCGTAGTCCCCGACTCTGTTGACGAGGCTGTGCCCCACGACCCACACCTGCCGATAGACAGTCTGCGGCGTCCCTGGAGGCACTGCAAAAGGAATCAACAAGTCAGATGTGGGCGAATGTACGCCTGAAAAGCCCCTGACCGCCACCTGCCCAGCGTGCGGATGTCCTCCTGGGCCCTGCCCTCCTGAGCTGCGGTCGTGGCGGCCCCTATCCGAAAGGAATGCAGGCCGAACTCTGCAGCTGGCAACCCAGCCCAGGCCAAACATGCCCGGAACACTGCAAGCATCTGGAACCTGGTGAGGGGGGACCCGTCCTCGTGCACCAGGAGCATACCGCCCAACCGTGGCCTATGCCGGAGCCAAGCAATGAGGGAGGCGAGGGGGCAGGTGGCATCGCCCGGCAAGACTGGCATGGTGACCCAGGCGCCGTGGCCCTCCTGGTCAGTCTTGGAATGGGCAAGCCACGCGTAGACCATGTCCCCGGACAGGACGAGGTGCTCCCTTTGGAGTGCGGTGGAGGACGGCCGGTCCCTGGACGGGGCGACCAGTTCCCCAGGCCTGAAAGCCCCGTGGTGGGCCAGGTGGAAAGCGGCTGTGAAAAGCAAGCACTCATAACGTGACGCGCACACCTGCCGCAGCTCCCTGGTGACTGCCCTTAACACCTCCCTGGTAACAGGGCGTCTTAGGTCCCTCTGCCTGGGGCCCACCCACCGCCAGCCTGCCACCAGCCGGCGAACTACAAACGACTTGTTCACCTCAGGGAAGCCCAAAACCCTGCAATAGAAGGCGATACCCGCCAGTTGCACCCCCATGGAGCGTGGGTGCATCCCCCGCCCATGGAGATGTACCAGATACTCAAGCAGGAGGCCTGTGTCCACCCCGCCACAGACAGGGCTTCCTTGGACGCTGCGTAGCTCCGGAAGCGCGCACGGCTCTGTTGTACTGCCTGCGCGTGGCCGGTGCCAACGAGTTCAAAACACCTGTGATGACGTCTCGCTGCCAAGGTTCCAGAGGGACGCCGGCACTGTCGCCGGGAACAGCTCCGCCCCGGGGGCCAGGCGTCGGAAACGATCCACCTGCTGGCGAGACAAGGCGTCAGCAATCTCATTTTGCAAACCTGGAACAAAAGCAGCTTTGAAAGAAATGTTATAAGTGAGGCATGTGAGCACCAAATTGCGAACCAAACGCATGACCCGTGCCGACTTGCTCGACTGCCTATTCACCACGCGCACCACAGCCTGGTTGTCGCACCAGAAAAGTACCCTCCTATTAAGCCAGAGGTCGTGCCAGATATGTACCGCCACCAAGATAGGAAACAGCTCCAGAAAGGTGAGATCCCTGGTGATGCCCTGTGAGTGCCAGGCTGGAGGCCAGAGGCCCTGGGCCCACTGACCCTGGAAATACACACCAAAGCCAAAGGCCCCGGATGCGTCAGAGTGCACCTGCAGCTCCAGGCCGGGTTCCGGAGGCGTCTGCCATAGGGAAATGCCGTTGAAGCCTCGGATGAAGGACAACCAGACCTGCAGATCTTCTTTCAGGCCCCGAGATACCCTGATGTGATGGTCAGGGGACTTGCAGCCAGACAAAGACCTCGCCAGCCGCGAGCAGAAAGCCCTGCCTGGCGCCACCACCCTGCAGGCGAAATTGAGGTGGCCCAGTAAGGACTGCACCCGGCGTACCCTGCATTTTCGCAGGAGGAGCACAGATTGGAGCAGGGTGGTAAGGGCCATGAGCTTGTCTGCAGGGAGAGATGAAGTACCCAGAACCGTGTCCAGGTGAATGCCCAGATAGCTGAGGGCAGTGGAAGGCCCCTCCGTCTTGTTGGGAGCCAAGGGGACCCCCAGCTCGGCGGCCAGGGCCTGGAAAGCCTGCAGGGCGAATTTGCATTCCCTGGTGCCCTGCCTGCCAATGAACAGGAAGTCATCTAAATAATGGGTCACTAGCCCGGAAGGCACCCTCTGCCTGAAAGCCCATTCGAGGAAAGTGCTGAAAGTTTCAGAAGCAGCACAGGCGAAAGAACAGCCCATGGGCATGGCCTTGTCCACGTACCAATTGCCTTGGAAATGGATGCCCAGCAGCTCGAAATCGAGGGGGGAAATGGGCAAGAGCCGGAAGGCGGACCGGATGTCACATTTTGCAAGGTAAGCACCCGGGCCCGCCTGCCTGATGGAAACTATGGCCTCGTCCAAGGTGGCATACCGCACCGAGCAGACCTCGGGGTCTATGAAGTGATTGACTGAATCGCCCCGGGGGTGGGAAAGGTGTTGAATTAAACGAAACTCCCCCGGGGTCTTCTTAGGCACGACTCCAATGGGGGAGACCCTGAGGCTGGGGAGAGGCGGGTGGCTGTAAGGGCCAGCAATGCGACCGGCCCTGATCTCTTTGTTAAGCTTGTCAGCCACCACGCCAGGGAGATCACGAACTGACTTCAAGTTGCTTGCCTGGTAGGCCCTCCGGGGGCCTCGATAAGGAATCCTAAAACCCACGGAGAGGCCTTCCCCCAGCATGCGTGCAGCACGCCTGTCAGGATAATGCCGCAGCCATTCCAACAGCACCCCCAACTGGATGGGAGTGGGATCTAAAGACTGCAGCTGAGCGAGGGTTTCAGTGTTTTGCGGGGGCAGGAGCGCTGCCCTGGCCACCGGCTTCTTTTTGGGAGGGCCCGGCGCCGGGGGACCGGGCCTGCCGAAAGGGAGAGCGCCCGGCAGGCTTAGGGCAGCCCACTCTGCTGTGACTGCCAGAACAGTTGGAGCAAACGTGCTCATATTTGCACTTCGGCCGCTGGCAAGCGCCTCTGTTGAATTCCCAACAAAGCCCTTTCGCCCCCGCCCGCCCCGGGTAAGCTCTGCTGGGTTTATCTGGGACGGATGGCTCCGCGGCCCCCTTCATGGCCGGCTGGACCACAACCATCCAGGTTTGGTCGTGAATGAGATCGCAGCGGAACCGGCTCTTGTGGGAAGCGTTCTTTAATGGCCTCATCGTAAGCTATGGCCGCGGGTTCGCCGCCAGCGCCTCGAGGCCGCCTCACGCAGGCGCTTCATATGGGCCGCCAAGTGCCAAGCCCGCAGTAAGCGGCCCCGATGAGGGCCAAAAAATTCTGTGAAACCCTGCAGCCAGTTGTTGAAATTCCGCCGGCTGCCACCGGTCCTCCGCTTCGTCAGCCTTCCCACCTGACAAGCCATGTTCCCCTTCCCGCCGTAGGAACTTAAAGATATCAACGTAGTACCCATCCAGCGCCCGCTCCCTGAGCTTCCTGGGGAGATGGGACCCGGGAGGGTTGCCGCGATCGTCCTGGGCCGGGCCGGGGGATGGCGCCTCCCCGCCCCCCAAGCGCCTGCGCTTTGCAATCCAAAGTGGGAGAGCGGGCACCTTTTCCCCATGGTACCAAAACTCCCCGCTAGCCTGCGCGTCATCGTCCTCGGTAGACTCACCCGACGATGAAGAGCTGGGAGATCGCCTGGAGGAACGGGCACGCCTCGACGATCGCTTCCTTCTCCTGCCCTCTCGCTCAGAGGGGCCGACGGATGCGTCCACTGATGTGGACGCGCTGACCGATGGCGAAAGCTGGATCTCCTCCGCCACTCCGCTTGCGCTGCCCGCCCGGGCCGCGCTGGCAGCCGCCGACGCGGGTGGCTCTGACTCCCCTGTACCTGACGGGGTGCCGGATTCACCGGCCGCTCCGCCGAGGGCCCGGGAAAGGTGCAGGAGCGTATCCGCCAAGTTGCGGACCAGGACAGGATCGGGGCCTGGATCGCTGGCAAGCTCGGGCTGGGAGGAGGCCGGGTCGGCGCCCCCCGGGACCGATGGGAGGACCTCCCCCTCCGGGGAGGACTGCTCCGGTGGGCCAGCGAGCCTGCCCCAGCCGACATGGGTGACAAGCCCAAGACCGCTGCCGCCCAGCAAGCAGCTGCTCCGACAGCACGGCAATTCACCGGGCCCTCCGATGTCCCTGGGCCGGTCTGAGCCCGCACCCTGTTAAGGAGGGCTCGGGCTTCTGTCCGAAAGGTGCCGCTCGAAGGGCTCCCTGTTCTTGGCCCGCTTCAGGCCCCATAGCGAAGCTGTAAGTAGACCAGTCGCCACTCAGAAAGGAGTGGAAATAAGAAATGTGAAAGTTGGAACGGGAAGAAGTGCAGAAGAGCAAGGTAGAAGGAGAAAAGAGAGGCAAGCTAAGAGGCCGCAACCAGTCTCCTTCCAGGCCTTACACGAGACGCCAACCAACACCATCACGCCTTGCTGGGTCTCGCCGCCGGGAAGGGCGCGGACTGGGAGAGGCGTCTTAATATACCCTGGCTCCTCCCACCTTTTCGGCTGGGAGCCAATCATTGCACCCGGTTCTGCAGCATGCCACCAGGCCATGCAAGCCCCTTATTTTGCTGCGTTGCTCACCCCAGCAGCAATGGCTGCCCCCGGTTATTCGGGTGCATCTAATTTCTTTAAAATGGACAGTTTGAGGTTTTTTTACTTGTTTTTTTTTCACTTTCATTTTCCATAATGAACAGTAGCACTATTATGTAGACTTCACAAGTGAAATTGGTGTGAGATCCTTGTTCAAAATGCATATAGAATCCTGGAAGGAGATGCCAAAGAATGAGGCTGGCACTGGGATTCGTTAAAGAAGCATACAATGACTCATCCAGGGTGGTATAATGGCTATAGTGCTGGAAACCCAAGTCTGAGTCCCCACTCTTCCATGGAATCTCACTGGATGACCTTGGCCCAGCCACTGCCAGCATAAACTACCTCACAGGGTTGCTGTGAAAATAAAAACGGAGGATAGGAGAACAATGTAAATTACTTTAGGTTCCCTTCCAGGAGAAAAGCAGGATACAAATGCAGTAAATAAAGGTAAAAATTAGTTGTGTCTTCACCAACACACACACTTCACCTGCATGTGCATGTTCTAATATTTGAAAGGATGGCTGTGGGTCAAGTGAACCTATATAGCAGCCCCGCTAGTTATCAGGATGGTGACTCCTGGTTTTTGGGGATACAGTGGATTAGCTCTGTTTGGACTAAGATACCATACAACGTACTCCATAACAAAAATTGAATTTGGAGAAGCACAATGTGTGTTTCTACTTAGGGGCAAGTGCTTATCTCACTGGAACTATGAAGTGCCTGAATTCTGAAAATCTGTCCAATGTTGATATTATTGCTTCCTTAAATAGAAGCCGTAAGAACTTTACCAGCAAACTCAAGTTTACCCCTGTTTTGTTGTTGTTGTTGGAATTCTTATTACTGTAGATTTAACAAAATTGTTCTGCATATTGAGGCTAATCCAAACATTTTGGCTTACAGAGAAAATGAGATGATTAAGTGCATTTCAAATCAGTTTTATTTAGATTTTCATTCTGAATTGTTTTAAAGAAGCACATTTTAATTAGTTTTGTTTTTATAAGTATAGGTATCTTCTTTTGACATCCAATTTCCACTGTTTTCCTACACTAATCATAAAGTGACTGTAAACGGTACAGAAATGTGGAAAACAAAATGTCTTGGTATCTAAACCCGCTCAGGTTATTTGGCTTGATCTTTCATTGAAACACAAACATCTCTGCTTTTTCATATTGCAGTAGGATAAGTTTGTTATAGCAGATATGGTGGTTGAATTTGAATTTGCCCCTTGGCATGTGGAAGTACTGTCTTTCACCTTCACACTAGAAGAACACCTGTGTGGGTGAAGGTATTCATTCTAGAGCACAATGATTTTTTTTAACATTCCAAAGCACTTATTTTCAGGGCAGAGAATATATTGTCCAAAAGCCACTGCCCCCAAATTTAGATGGTGCGACTGACTTTGCACTCCATTTGACTCTGCTTGTAGAAGCAGGGAACTGCAGTTGAATCTGTCTGTCTGCTCATTGGATAAATTCTTCTGTTAGCACCTGTTAACGTGAACATCAATGAATAAATGATAATGGCTCTTTTTTCCTTCTCATGTCAACTTTGCAGTGCTCATTATTAGAGCTGTAGTAGTTGCCATCTGAATTTGCTATTCAACATACTTCATGGATGTCAAACTCCTAGAGAGATTGTGTTTGTGTGGAACCCCCTCTTCCTGTTGGGTTTCCAGAAAGACCTTTGGTAGATTCAAGTTTTGTGAATACTTTACCATTTCTGATCTCTGCAATTCCTCACTAATTTTTCATGCCTTTCTAGTCTCAAAACAGCTTTCTAGTGTAATCCTGATCTTTAGTAGGTATTCTATTTACCCTCTGTCTCTTGAGTGTGGTCCTTTGACTTTGGAATTTGTGTGTGTGTGTGTGTATTTCTTTCATTATTTGCATGATGGTGCTGGAGAACAACTTCCTTTTGGCAGGTAAAGTTAATTGTCAAACGGCTTTTAGCAAGAAAGAATGGGAATGAAAATTTTAAACTGCCTCAGACACTTGTATGTTGCAATCCTTGTTGACAAAATAGGATTTGACCTTAAAGCATGGCTGGCGGACAGGTGCCATCATTCCAGAGTTACGATCAGAGATCAAGATCATGAACAAGCAGCAGTATATTCATACCATGACCTGGCTGCAAACCCTCACTGGATTACTGGAACATATGCAGGTGAGTGTTCATTCTTTCCATTTTTGGAGAGATGACAAGGATTGATAAATTCCACCAGGGCTTAAGAACATAAGAACATAAGAACAAGCCAGCTGGATCAGACCAAAGTCCATCTAGTCCAGCTCTCTGCTACTCGCAGTGGCCCACCAGGTGCCTTTGGGAGCTCACATGTAGGATGTGAACGCAATGGCCTTCTGCGGCTGTTGCTCCCAATCACCTGGTCTGTTAAGGCATTTGCAATCTCAGATCAAAGAGGATCAAGATTGGTAGCCATAGATTGACTTCTCCTCCATAAATCTGTCCAAGCCCCTTTTAAAGCTATCCAGGTTAGTGGCCATCACCACCTCCTGTGGCAGCATATTCCAAACACCAATCACACGTTGCGTGAAGAAGTGTTTCCTTTTATTAGTCCTAATTCTTCCCCCCAGCATTTTCAATGAATGCCCCCTGGTTCTAGTATTGTGAGAAAGAGAGAACAAATTCTCTCTGTCAAAATTTTCTACCCCATGCATAATTTTATAGTAGACTTCAATCATATCCCCCCTCAGCCGCCTCCTCTCCAAACTAAAAGAGTCCCAAACAGCTGCAGCCTCTCCTCATAGGGAAAGGTGCTCCAGTCCCTCAATCATCCCTCTCGTTGCCTCTTCTCTCTGCACTTTTTTTTCTATCTCCTCAATATCCTTTTTTTTGAGATGCGGGCGACTCAGAACTGGACACAGTA
The DNA here is from genome assembly GCF_021028975.2 of Sphaerodactylus townsendi. Lineage (NCBI taxonomy): Eukaryota > Metazoa > Chordata > Lepidosauria > Squamata > Sphaerodactylidae > Sphaerodactylus > Sphaerodactylus townsendi. The sequence continues at coordinate 33,905,032 of NC_059430.1, forward strand.
CTCCAAGTGCGGTCGCACCTTTCTGCTTTATATATAAGGGCATGACAATCTTTTGCAGTTTTATTCTCTAATTCCTTTTCTAATGATCCCCAGCATAGAGGTTTTGCCTTTTTTACAGCTGCCATGCATTGGAGTTGACATTCCCATGGAACTATCAACTAAGACGCTTCTAAATCTCCTTTCCTGGTCTGTGACTGATAGCACTGACCCCTGTAGCCAGTGTATGTGAAGTTTGGATTTTTTGCCCCTATGTGGCATCACTCTTCTTTACATTTTGCTACTACTTTTGAACTCCATTTGCCATTTCTGGGGCCCACTCACCTAATTCTATCAAAGGTCCGCTTGGAGCTCTTCTGGCAATCCTTTGTGGTTCTCTACCCACCCTACATAATTTGGTATCATCTGTAAAGCTTTTGGCCACCACGCTTACCCAATCTCCCTACTTCCAGGTGGTCATTTATGAATAGGTTAAAGAGCACTTGCTGGTCCCAAAGCTGGATCAGCTTGGGGACACCCAATTCCCGACATCTCCATTGTGAGAAGCTTCCCATTTAGCGACCCACTCTTTTGTTTCCTGTTTCTCCAACCAGTTTTTTAATCCATAGGGAGAGGACTTCCCCTCTTATTCCTTCCACATTGCTGAGTTTTTCTCAACAGTCTCTGGTGAGGAACTGCCTTGTCAAAAGCCTTTTGGAAATCCAAGTAGACAATGTGTCCACCGGTTCACCCCTGTCCACATGCCTGTTTACACCCCTCAAAGAACTCTAGTAAGTTTGTAAGATACAGGGATTTGCCTCTTGCAAAAAAGCCATATATGCTGACTCTTTCTCAGCAGGTCTTGCTTTTCTACATGTTTTATAATTTTATCTTTAATGATAGATTCTACTAATTTACCAGGAACCCGCATAGTCAAAACTGACTGGCCTTGTAATTTCCCTCAGAGTCCCCCCTAGATCCTTTTCTCTTTCTTTAAAGATTGAGGGTGTGACATTGGCCATCTTCCAGTGCTTCAGGGATGGAGCCTGGATTTCAGGGATAAGTTGCATATTAAAGTGAGAAGATCAGCAATTTCATGCTTGAGCTCTTTAAGAACTCTTGGGTGAATGCAATCTGGGCCAGGGATTTGGTAACATTTAGTTTATCAATGGCTGCCAGAACTTCTTCCCTTTGTCTTTACCACTATCTTCTTAGTTCCTCGGATTCGGCCTCCCTAAGATCTTGGTTCAGGTGCAGGAATGTTCCTCACCTCCTCTTGGGTGAAGACAGATGCAAAAGAATCTCATTCAGCTTCTCTGCAATCCTCCCTGCCATCTTTTAGCACACCCTTTGTTCCTTTGTCAGCTAAACGGGCCTACCGCTTCCCTTTGCTGGCTTCACTGCTTTTGATGTACTTTGGAAGAACTATTTGTTCCTGGTCTTGATGTTCTGCATGGCCACGCGCTCTCATAATCCTTTTTTTGCCTTTCCTTTACAGCTAACTTGCTTCATCTCTTTGCCACCATTTGTGTTCCCTCTCATATTCTTCATCAGCCAAACTGGACTTCCATTTTCTAAAAGACATTTTCTTTTTTTTTTTCTGATAATTTTCCTCGCTAACCTCTCTTGTTAACCATGGTGGCTTTCTTTTTTTGACTGCCTTTTTCTAACCTGTGGAACTTAATACTATTCCAGCTTGAGCTTTTTTATTACTGTGTTTTTTTAAATAACCTCCAAGCATCCTGGACAGTTTTGACTCTCTTTGATTTTCCCTTTCAGCTTCCTGCGCAAGACTATCCCCCTCATCTTTTGGAGAAATTTCCCTTTCTGAAGGTGAATGCAACTACATTAGTAGTTGCCACTTGTTCTCGCGATGCTTGAGATACTGGAATCTGACAGCATATTGTGGGTCGCCTGTTCCCTCAATCGGGCTCAACCAACTAGCTGGACTTCCTGCACCAAGGTCCTGGGTCCCACATAGAATTAGATCTAGGATCACCTCTCCCCTGGTTGGTCTCCCACAACCATCTGCTCTAAGCCACAGTCATTTAGCATATCCAGGAGATGCTCTCTCCTTACTATGGCCTGAACATGCATTTTTGCAGTTTATATGGGGATAAAGTTAAAAGTCACCCATTACCACTACATTTTTGTTTTTGTTGGCCTCTCTAATTTCTTTTTCCATCTCAGAATCCTCTTTGTGCACTTTTGAGGGTAACTGGGGGGACGATAATATAGTTCCTAATATTAAACTGTCCTTCACACCTGGGGTATTGATATCCACAGTGATTCTGTAGGGGAACCCAGCTCCCCTTGCCATTGTCTATTCTTTTATGTGTGATACTATGCTCTCTCTTTGATGTAAAGTGGCAACTCCACCCCCAATGTGCCCTTGTCCTATCCTTTCCTATAGAGCCTGTAGCCTGGTATAACAGCATCCCACTGGTTCTCCTCATTCCACCATGTCTCTGTAATGCTCCACTATATCAAAAGTCCTCCTTCAAAAACTCTGTACTCTAAGCTCCCCCACTTTTAGGTCGAATGCTTTCTTACTTCTTCATTAAAGCATACAGAGACACCTGTATAATCTGTCTCTGTCCTTAACCTGGGATTTTATGTGCTTTACCCTCTGAAGTGCTTTTGTAGACATCTATCCCTTGTCACATGCACATTAAGCTATGTTCCTCGCTTTGCATATGTGTAGGTTGATTTAGAAAAACCTCCCTCTCTGTCTGCATCCCCATAGATACTGTATTCCGAACCGAAGTCACCTCAGCTCCTGTCGGCTTTCCCCCAAGGATCAGTTTAAAAGCTGTTCTGCCACCTTTTTAATGTTGAGCGCCAGCAGCCTGGTTCCTCTTTGGTTAAGATGAAGCCCGTCCCCGGCTTTAGTACACAGGCCTCCCCCCATCCTTTGTCCCAAAAGGTTCCCCAGTTCCTGACAAATCTGAAACCCTCTGCCTTACACCACCTTCTCATCCACGCATTGAGACCCTGTATCTCCGCTTGCCTAGCTCGCCCTGCGCGTGGAACGGGTAGCATTTGAACTGGCTTGAACTGGCTAGCTTTGTGTATGGATTCCATGTGATTAAAAACAGACAATATACAAGGCATCAGAACTAACAACCATACACTAAAAACTCTTAATTAAAACCATGGGACAAGCTTTCAATTTGAACCTCTTCATAAAATAGCCTTGTGCGGAAATTTTTTAAAAAGTTTGAAATTAACTTATAAGATTGTAGGAGTGGAATTAAAAGAAAATATTTTAAACATATGATGATCCCCTGTGCTGATAAGTGAGATTTCTGATAGTGCCTCACATTTATATATCTAGTGATAAGTATGCAGAGTGTACCAACATGGGACCTATTTGGACATCAGGGCAGTCTGGGTTCTCTGCTCATGTACTGCTCCTCCTTGTGTGTGAGGCTTTCTTGAATGCTTCCTGTTTTGAGAAGTCTTTGATCAGACTAATTTGCTGTAGCATCCAATACCACGTGCTTTGGGGAAATCTGAGTCTGTTTTGACCCTGCAAATCGGGATTCTAAACTACTGTTCCAACCTAGTTTAGAATCCTAGTTTGTTGACAGGGAACAAATTCCCGTTCGCCTATTTACCTTTCAACATCATGGCAGATTGGAATTTGAAAACTTTGTGGTTTGGGGGGGCTTTCAGTTAGCAGGCTTTTGTGTGGGACTAAACAGGTGTGTGGGCAAGCGCAGCGTGTTTGTGCTCATCATGAATCAAGTTGTGCTGTGATGACCAAATTTGGCCACAGTCACTTTAAGAGATACTTTAAAAAAAAAGGATTAATCTGTTAGGAGTATTTTTTTTGTTCAAGACATGACCTCATTATCATTTCAGGTTCACAGGGATCCTGACTCTCAACTGATCTTGGAAGACTGGAAAAAGGAAAGGAAGGAAATGAGGTAGTGATCAAAATTAGGCATTTCTTTTTTTTTCTCATAAAGCACACCGTGATTGTCGGAGCTTTGTAAGTGTGGACTGGCATTCTGATTTGCCCTGCTTTCCCATTGCCTCTAATAGTAACATTGGTTCGATCCTGTGGTAGCTCTATGATTGCTGCAGCTGCCAATGTAGAACAGTAGCAGTGGGACTCCCCGATGCAGGTTTCCCCACCTAGTCTTTTTCTTTTTCAAATATTTTTTGACCAGCAATTGACATAGCAATCTCATTACATCACCAAGCCAGTGTATTTTTTTTAAAGCTGCTCCTGGTGAAAACCCCAGTGGTGTGGCCACAGCATGGGACTGGGGCAGGGGAAATGGCACTGATGGATGAATGCAGGGGACTTAATTTGCTCAGGAAGTACACCTGCTAAAGTCTAATTCTTTGTACCTACCATTCTGACTTAGTCCTGGATTTAAGTGTGAAGCTGGCAAGGTAAAAAACTTTCGCATGTGTCTTTGCACAGACCCAGTGTCATCCCAGAAATCTGTGACCAGAATGGTAGATGTTACATCAGGCTGCTAAGCCTTCATGTATCTGCTTTGCAAGGGAAGCAGTCTAGTTTAAATTAGATGTTTGGACTATGCATTATTACATCCATAAATACTTTAGCCTTGCCAGAATCACGTTTAAATCAGGCCTAAAATTCCAATTCCCAAAGGCTGGAGTGTGCTGAAAGGAAGAAATGGCCAAATTAATAGAGGCCACAAGGGGCTTACCGGGGGCCAAATGCTCACAAACTGAAGACTGTGAAAAGGGCATGTGTTCCACATATCCAGATGACTCGACACTGTGATCTCTTTCATTCTTTTTATTGTAGGGGCTGAGCTGCACACAGTTCCCAGTTGTGTGTAGCTAGTCCACAATGGTTTGTCACAATGGAAAACCTGGCATGTGTTATTTGTCTGTAATTTATATTATTCTTGCTGCATCCTAAAGGGGGATGACTTGTCTGTCTACTAGTTCTCAAGATGAAACTAGTGCATTTGCAATCCTCCAGGTTATTTTGGGATGCCCTCTCAGTTGGCTTTGGCTGCTGATCAGCTCTTCAGTATATAAACAAACTGGTTTGAAACAAGTGAAGTGGATATTATAAGATTAATTGGAGGAAAAATCAACAAGCTTTCAAAACTGTTTAATGTACTGACAATTCTAAAAGGAAGCCTTTTCTTGTTTTTTTTTTTCTCTCTCTCTCCCTGAATTCTCTTCAGAGAATTGACCAGGAACTTCTTCAACTCTCAGTTTGGAAGCTTGTTTAGGACTGACCAGAACCCGACCTACTTCTTAAGACGTTTGTCTCGCTTTGCTGATATTTACATGGCATCTTTGAGTTGTCTCTTGAACTATGATCCCAATTACACATTTTATCCAAGGAGGACTCCTTTGCAGCATGAACTTCCAGCATGGTCAGACCAGCTATGCACTGGTACATTCAGAATACCATTTTTGCAAGACATGGTGCAGCTCAAATAGGACACAAGTTTCTTCTGTCATTTTGTTAGGTTAGATATTTTCAACCAGCCTCCTTAGTGGCGCAGTAAGTTATATTTATTAGAAAACAAGTATGTTAAAAAAATCAGTCTGTCCTATAATAGCTGCAACGACTCTTTATTGTATATGCTTTATGGAACACATGGCTTCTGTTTGTTTGGGACTTATTCTTTCTGAGGCATTGGGATAGGACTTTTGAATGCACTGAGAGGAAATGAATCCCTTTGTTGCTTCTCTGAGTCTTTGCTGGATTTGCACATAAGTCTGTGTTTAATATTGCTTCAGATTTTTTGTCTTACAGTACAGGCACTGCTGTGGGTTGGGGCACATCTTGAAACCATTAAGAACTAGCTATACTTGTGTGAGGAGCTGCGTGGCGTAGTGGTTAAGTGCTTGCACTGCCACTCACATGGTCAGATATCCTCCTGTGGGTCAGATATCCTGGCAGCTGGCTCATGGTCAACTCAGCCATCCATCCATTCCTTGGTTGGTAAATGAGTACCTAGCACATAGCTAGGGGGTAAAGAATAGTCAGGGAAAGCAATGGCAAACTACCCCACAAAAAAGCTTGCCTATGAAATCACTGCTTGCAGTGGTACCCCAGGGTCGGACACGACTGAAGGGGAAACTTTACCTTTACCTTTATACTTGTGTGTGACAGCCAGTGTGAGGCAGTGGTTAAAAGCTTCTGTCTCTAAGTTTGATTCCTGATTCCTCCACATGAAGCCTGCTAGGTGACCTTGGGCCAGTTACAGTTCTCTCAGAACTCTCTCAGTCCACACTGAACTTCTGAACTTCTCTTGTCTTGAAAAACCTATGAAGTCAACTATGACTTGTTGGCACATATACACATATATTTGTGCGCTATAGTGCTTTTATGACATTATGTCCAACAATTACACAAGAAACAGTGTGGTGGAATTAGTGTATGATTAGGTGTGAGGAGATCAAAGTTCAGATTCCCACTGGGTGATAGAATGGAGTGACATTGGGCCAGTCACTTTCTCTCTTAGCCCAGTTGACCTCATGAGGTTATTGCAAGGATCAAATGAAAGACGGGCAAAAGCATGTACACTATTCTGAACTGCTTTATACTTAATCAGATCCTTGGTCCATCAAGGCAATTACTGTCTACTTAGATTGGCAGCAGATTTCCAGGGTATCAGGCAGAGGTCTTTTGCATCCCAAACTGTATATTTCCAGTGAACTAGCAATATTTTTCCTCATTCTTCCAATTGTTTTGTAACAATTTCATATGCATTGTTTTCTAAAACCCACCAAAAATACAGCAAGAATTCTCATTCTCTTTTTAGGCAGAAATTTGATTCCCAAAATGGTGGTCAGGTAAACGTGTTTCTCAAAGGTTGTAAGTACTTTATGTCTATGAAAAAATTGAGGTTGCTTTTCTTATTATGTTGAATTAACTCTTTGTTACATAATTCAAGAACAAGCTGCTGGCATGACTTTGTGTTCAAGATTTTAATTCCTTGAAACAGACTTCTAAGTAGTTCTGATCTGACTTTTCTTATCTTAACAAGCAGTATTTTAAGAGGGAGGGGAGCACTTATCTCCTAGTATGAAACCTCCCTTTTGTGCTGTTCATAGCCATTGTCTCTAACACCATTTTGTGTGTTTATTTCATTGTTCCGTTAATGAGCTCATGGTGCTTGCATTTTTGATTTGATGCTGTGACATCACAGCAATGTAACCAATCCAATTGGCCTTTATACACCCATAGCTAGGGGCTAATGAAGCTCATTTACATTGAGAGCAACTTCTTCTTACAGTTAACAGTGACCTTAGTAGTCAACTAGGAATCATTTTGGCAACTGAGCACTTTTGTGGTGGTCTCCCCAAAGGGTGCCTTGGACACTAAATCCTTGTTCCCCTCTCTTCAGTTCAGCCATACTTCTAAGGATACTGACTTGCTGGCCATGTGGCCTAATGGTGATTGTGTATGCAAGCTGCTTGAGCTTGTCTGTCAGTGCTGCTGGATGCATTGAACAAGGTACTTAGAAATATGCAGTGCATGACATCCATAGGGTGTTTTAATGCAATGAACATTAAGGAGTAATTGGCTGAGGTCTATCAAAATAGATATTTCTGGTATTTTGTTAACCTTTTAAAAAACCCAGCATTGTAAATCTTGGGGTGGGGGGGCAGACTCAGGACTGGATGTTTGAAATACATTCGAAGTCCTTCGTATAACATTCTTGATTTATTTTTATTTTAGTTCATTGATAACTTGTCTGTCTTCCCAGGGGAGACCCAGATGACATACATTATTCTCCTCCATTTTTATCCTATTAGTACTTTTTCGCCAGTTGATTTAATACCTTCTAAAATACAGGGTTTGCTAGAAATGTGGGGTTAGATATATTGTTCAGTGGTGTTAAGTGTGTGGGTGTGTGTGTCTGCTTAGCTCACCAGTGATTTTTGAACTGCCTTGGAGAAAGGTTCTCCTGTCGCAAAATTAAAAAAATATAACTTTGTCTAAGTGTATCATCTGGTGCTGATCGCTTTTAATTTTTAGTACATTGTACAGTAAAAATGGATTTGCATGAGAATTCTTTTTTGTATGGGGAAATATCCTTGCACAAACAGCAGCAAAAACAAACATTAATTTATTAGTGTTGCTGCTATGATGTAATCTTTGAATATTAATTAAGTTTTAAAGCTCTTAATTTCTGTTATTTCTCTGATATTGTGTTATGGAAATTTCTGTTATTTCTCTCGTCTGTATATTTTTGAACACCAAAAATGAAGCAAACAAGCAACTTGACAAACTGAAGGTTAAAAATCTGAATGTATGGGAAGGTTTTGTTAAGCAAATAAAAACCACACATACTTTTTTGTATTGTTAAGCAAAAAAAAGCACATACTTTTTTATATGAAAATTTTCATGTCATGGAATTTACACCATAATAAAATGTATCGACTACTCTTTTGACTTAAGTGGTATCAGAGTCATAATACATGATGTTCATTACAGCAGGAGAAGCACTTGATAAACAGAGAAAGTGAAATTGGGCTCATAATATATACAGCTTGGCATTCCATAGGAATTTAATGTGTGGCTTTTGGCTTTCAAAACTCCATCATATACAAAGAAAAAAAAACCAGGGTTTAGTAATGTTTCTAGTATGTGCAGGTGGGAGGATATCGGCAAAACTAAATAAATCTGGGTCACACTGTAGGTTTTTATTTTAGGTAAAAAGATAATTAAAATATGATTGTAATTACTTCTCCACCATAGAACTCTATATTCAGAACCCCTTATCCAAAAGGTAAGAACGAATAGCAATCCTGAAGAACAGTTTGAACTTGGGGAAAGCAGTCACGGTATAATAAAAGCAGCAAAATATGTTTTTAGGGAAACAAAGCCTTTCTCCATAGTTTTGAAAGGCTCCTCATTTTGGAGCGAAAGTTCCTCTTTAGTGCTTTGTAGTTCACATTCAAACACATTCATTCTGATGAAGTCATCACAACTTTGCAGGGGGGTCATCGGTCACCAGCTCCTGTACATCAGAATCCTGGGGGTGGAAGGAAGCAAGATACAGTTAATGCAGTCTGTTCATGTTACTCAGATACGAAATGTGAAGCACAATCTGAATTGCTGGAATGCCCTAAAGACTTAACAAATGCACTAAACAGATCAGAATTATCATGGCCTTGACTATCATGGCCTTGACTAATCCTACCCTCTTTGGGATGAAGATGACAGATTTGTGAATTCATCTGCCATTTCCTGGGTGTCTTGGGGACAGAACTTTGTCCAGGAAATGATGGATTAATTCATAAATCTCCTATCATCTGTATCCTGAACAGAGTAGTTAAAAAGAAACAATAGTAAATTGTGTTTATCGCTCGTTATTGCCTGAACTGCTTACATAAGTTTTTTTTTTAGTTTTATTGTAAAACTTTTCCATTGACAAATTATAAAAGTAATCTCCAAAATGAAAACGGGTAAAAAAAACTTACTGAAAATTGATCATAAGGAAGAACTGGAGGTGAAACTGTTGAACCTTCATAGTTAATGTTTGTGATGTTTGAAGTTCTGGCTCTGTCCAGCGTAGTTACGTCAATATCATTGTTTTGCTGTTTTAAAAACCAACATTTAATTATACTTCATTGATGCGTTGCAAGGTATGCAGATGAAGGAATGCATGAGACACAAAAGAATACAAGCTGTAATATTTAGTAAATTCCAATTAGGGCTTCAAAATTGCAATTTTAATTCTATACCATAATGGCGGGCAAGGCATGGCTAACAAATTTATTAAATACTGTGAGAGTATTATTGTTTCAGAAAGTCATGTTGGGTAAAATTTTCAGAGGACCTGGTCCTCATCTACTAAAGTCCCACCCAAGTTTAAATCAAATTGGGCTAAGCAGTTTGTTTGTACAAATCCCTGCATCTCAAAAACAAATTGTAGCAAGGAGGCTACAGGACACATTTCAGGTTCTTTGGATATTTCACGTGAAAGGGGGAGATCCTTAGACTTTGTATGAGCAATGGTTGAGTATTTATAGCAATAACACCCCCGCCCCCGGCAACACATACCTACCCATTTCTGAACACCTTCAGTAGCAGCAACTTAGGAACATATATAGGGACCCTTGCAAATGGGCACTGTACTTCCTGCTTTCACACTCATTTTCACATCATCGGTTTCATACCTTGAAACGCTGGAAGTGAATATCGCCTCGCTTAAATCTGAAGTATGCATATCCGATAAGGCCAATGATTCCAATGAGGAGCAGAACTACAAAGAATATTCCTGTTCCAAGATGTAAGAATGCCTGAGTAGAGGCAGTGAAAGCAAATGAGTATGCTAGGAAGTCGATAAACTTTTTGTGACAAATTCTTGAAAGGTATCTAGTCTATGGTAGCAAAAACAAGAATCATGTGGTATTTTAACACTCATTGTACAAGACTTCCTGGGCCTACTAGTCAATGCATTAATAATAATAATAATAATAATAATAATAATAATAATAATAATAATAATAATAATAATGATGATGAAGTGCCATCAAGTTGCAACTGACTTACACATCTGCAGTTCAGTTATTGATCTCCATTGTCAGTATAGTTTGTCCCTTAGATCTGGATTATTATGAGATACGTACACCACTGTTTGAGGACAATGTGGATTGACTTATATGCCTTATATAACTCTATACATTGAACAGGACTTCTACATTTCTATTTGAGTGCTTATAGTAGATCACCTTGAGAATCATCCACACAGTTGTTTCATGGTGTTACAGCTATATATTATTACTACTAACACATTTATATACCTCTTGTTTGGTACAGAAATACTTCTCAAGTGGCTCACAGTAACTGTGGAAACAAAAATTTGCCATAAACATAACCATGACATGATTAACACAGTTAACCACCATCAAGTTCCAAACCATCTGGAATCAAGCTTCTAATAAGCCTCAAGTAAACAGTCTGTAGTCCAGGAGTGGGGAGGGGTGCAACTGAGGGCAGGCTGTAATTTCACAGGAGAGTATTTGCTTAGCATGAAGCAAAGTTCAATCCCTGGCAGCTTCAGGTAAAAAGATCTTTAGTAGTGGGTGAGAATGTCTTCTGCACAAAACCTCTAGAGTATCATAGCTGGTCAGAGTAAATACTGGGCTAGATGTACTAGTGATTTGAATTGATGTAAGGCAGCTTCAGTATCCATACAAGATTTTTGGCTTTTATGTTCTGTACTTTATGAACTGTACTGTTCATTCACTGTATGCTGGGCGAACCCTTTACCATTATGAATCTCAGGGTCTCGTGCAACTATCCTATCCTCTGCAGATAAAAAAACAAAGGACCTGGAAGGTTTATTTAAATTAATGTGTGAGAGTGTGGTATCAAAGACAACTTTTGATTACAGGACAGAGAAATACCACATTCAGATAAATGTAGCCCAGCCCAATTTGCTTGTTACTTTCCCCCAGACAAGAGGCTACACCTACTAGCAGGAATTTAATGTAGCTATGAAAGAGGTCTGGAAGTAGCGGTCCATTGTACTCCTGTGCTGAAAACTGAAATGGCACCCCTAACATGATATTATAATTGACTCTAGATGTAATAGCCCTGACCTGGATAGACCCAGTTAGCATGCTCTTGCCAGGTCTCAGAAGCTAAGCAGGGTAGACCTTGGCAAGTATTTTGCATGGGAGACCTCCAAGGAATACTGACATGCAGGCAATGGCAAACCACCTCTCAGTGGCCCTTTCTGCACGGGCGGTTTATGGCGCCCTGGGGACGGCAAAAACGCCATCCCCAGGGAGCCATTCGCACAGGGGGCAAAGCTGCTGCGCAGCCGCGCCGCCCGACCGGCACGAAGCCGGCGTTTCCAAACCTCACTCGGTAAGTGAGGTTTACAGGAAACGCCGGCTTCCAGGCGCCTTCCCCCACCACCGGGCAACTCACCAGTCCTGTGGCCCTCCGGCGTGTCGCCGAGGCCTGGGGACACGCCCCCTTTGCCCTGCGACCGAGGAGCAGTCGCGCAGGGCAGGGGGGCGTGTCCCCTGGCCTCGGCGAAGTGCCGGAGGGCCGCAGGACTGGTGAGTCGCTCTGACGACGGCGCAGCTCTGCGCCGTCGTCTCGGCTGATTCTGGGACCGTCCATGTGAACGGTCCCAGAAGGGTCGGGTCGGCGTGGAGAAACGGCCAGTGTCTCTTGCCTTGTGATTTGACAGCAAAGAGAGGAAGGAAAAGGATAAAACAGTGGGATCACTTCCACATTGGAACAGGAAGGAGAATTAGTTATTTGCAATTTTTAGTTAATGAAGAAGTGACTAAAATAGAATAATTTATGTGCAAAGAAAAGAAAGACTTACAGGGGGCAGAGGAGGAGCCTTCAGAGGTGCTGCAATGACATGGATGATCCCATTGGAAGCGACAATGTCCCATCCAAGGATAGCTCTGCCATCCACATACTTCATTGCCCTCTAAAAAAAAAAAAGCAAAAGAGCCATAACAATGAATACTCAGGTAACCTATTCTAAATGCTTGCCTAAACCTGACGAAACAGCAATTGCCAGGGGAGATAAGCTCCAAGATGGTGCTGTGGTAGGAGTGCTTCTTATTCCTTCTGTCTTTCTTAGGCTGTTTCTGCATGGCCACAATCGGGGAGTGCGTTGGTGTACATGATGCCGATGCACCCCCCCGGGACCGTTCGCATGAACGGTTCTGGTAGGGGCGGGGAAGACGGCGCAGCCTGCGCAGAGGCTGTGCCATCGCCCAAACACCTTCCCTTCCCTCCGACCTTCCAGCGCATCGCCCAGGCCAGGGGACACGCCCCCCCTGACGACAGCTTTGGAGTCACAGGGCGGGGGGGCATGTCCCCTGGCCTGGGCAATGCACCGGAAGGTCGGAGGGAAGGTAAGGCGTTCGGGAAAGGGGGGGAATGGCGCCTTCCAGCTGCTGCCATTCACATGGCAGTGGTCGGAAGCCGCTGTTTCTGAAAAACCTCGCCCAGGGAGTGAGGTTCAGAAACAGCGGATTCGCGCTGCTTGGGGGTTGCGAGGCTGCTGCTGCTGTGATGCAGCGGCGGCGGCCGTGCAAACCCCTCCCCAGCGACGCTGTTTTTAGGGTCCCTGGGTCGCTGTATTCCACCCTTGCAGAAACAGCCTTAGTTAAACTAAACTATTTTTATCTGTTTCTGTTACTGAAGACACTGTTTTAAATCTCTTTTGAAAGGATAAAGCAGCAGCAACATAAATTATCTTTAAAGGTGCCACCCAGCAATTCCACATAGGAAAAATCTACCATTTGCATTATTAGTCAAATTGCTGCTGGAGTACAAGTATCCAAAAATTACCCTTGCAGCTGCAAAATTCCTTTCTAAGTCCAGCATTGGCATGTGCTTTCTATATATGGCTGGATTGTTCTATTTTATAAATGATGGGTGCAATTTTTAAACTGTCAATTTTGCTTTTTTATGGTTTTTTTTTTGTAAATCGAGTCTTTTAACTGCAAATAAAAAATCACATTAAAAATCACATTGCAATTGCCAGGGGATGGTAGTTGTGTGTCTCCAATTTCGAGTGGGGTTATGGCAGGGCAGGTGGGAGAACAGAGAAGGTATATCTGGCACAATTCGTTTATCTTATATCACTTTTATTATCTGTCTTGGCTACCTTGCACCAAAATCTTTAAGACTGTAGCTTGGTGTAGGTACTGACAATTCTCTAGGAAAGGACTTTTTGTCAGAGGAGTATATTGGTTCAAGCATTTCCTGGGACAGGTACACATTGTGGAAGTGCAGTAGTGACCCCTTCTCTTCCTCATGCAGATAGCAACTAGTACAACAAAGGCTTCTGCATGTAAATTCCCAACTACACAAAGGTTTGGTCTACAGAATCTCTGGTCCCCTTTTGTTGATCTGGATATTCCATAGCCATGTGGAACACCAGTCCAAACTAGTTGTAACTAGTTGTAACTAGTTGTAACTTGGAAAATGAAAGGGAGGATGTGTGTCCTTCCTCCTCAGTTTGCAATGAGCCCATCCTGGGAAACATACAAGCCAGGGATTTATGGAAACTTACACTTACCTTTTTGGCAACTGAGGCCTGATTTTCTTGGTTTTCACCATGTATAATTAAAAGCTTTTTCCCTATTCTGGTTTGAAGGGTAGTTCCATTGGTCAGGTCTTCATAGAACAACATGCTAACGTTGGACAAATGGTACTCAATGTCTCTTCCAGAAAGTGTCTGAATGGAGCCAGCAACATAAAGCAATATTAGTGAATGCTCAGTGGATTATTTCAGTTCTTGCATACTTGTATTTATTTTTAAAAGAGAAAAAGTAAAACAGGAGGATATATAATAAGGAAAAAAAGGAAAAGGACAGGGAGCCAATGAATATGTAATTCTGAAAAAGCTGAACAATTGATATCAAAAATATAAATTAGGTCCCATGTAGCAAGCTGAAGCTGAAAGTGGGGCTCTAGTCTGAAAATGACTGTACTTGAGCGTGATGGAATTTGGAGGAGCCAAGTTTTATTTTTTTTTTAAATAGTCATACCACCTCAGAAATTAAGGGCTGTTGACAGAATCTTCCGGATGTGGTATGCTGTTTGCATGTCAGTACCAGTCCTCTCCCGTTGTCAAGGGATATGATGGCCATTAGCACAGATGAGAACATAAGAACAAGCCAGCTGGATCAGACCAAAGTCCATCTAGTCCAGCTCTCTGCTACTCGCAGTGGCCCACCAGGTGCCTTTGGGAGCTCACATGTAGGATGTGAACGCAATGGCCTTCTGCGGCTGTTGCTCCCGATCACCTGGTCTGTTAAGGCATTTGCAATCTCAGATCAAGGAGGATCAAGATTGGTAGCCATAAATCGACTTCTCCTCCATAAATCTGTCCAAGCCCCTTTTAAAGCTATCCAGGTTAGTGGCCATCACCACCTCCTGTGGCAGCATATTCCAAACACCAATCACACGTTGCGTGAAGAAGTGTTTCCTTTTATTAGTCCTAATTCTTCCCCCCAGCATTTTCAATGGATGCCCCCTGGTTCTAGTATTGTCAGAAAGAGAGAAAAATTTCTCTCTGTCAACATTTTCTACCCCATGCATAATTTTGTAGACTTCAATCATATCCCCCCTCAGCCGCCTCCTCTCCAAACTAAAGAGTCCCAAACACTGCAGCCTCTCCTCATAGGGAAGGTGCTCCAGTCCCTCAATCATCCTTGTTGCCCTTCTCTGCACTTTTTCTATCTCCTCAATATCCTTTTTGAGATGCGGCGACCAGAACTGGACACAGTACTCCAAGTGCGGTCGCACCACTGCTTTATATAAGGGCATGACAATCTTTGCAGTTTTATTATCAATTCCTTTTCTAATGATCCCCAGCATAGAGTTTGCCTTTTTCACAGCTGCCATGCATTGAGTTGACATTGCCATGAAAGATGGCTTTCGAAAGGCATAAGACATTTTAATGAAATTTAGGTTGATCAATGGCTGCTAGCCGACATTACTACACGGGATGTCCATATGCAGAGGAAGTAAACCTCTGACTACCAGTGCTAGAATGCAACATGTGAGGAAGACACCGGCATATATCCCATATTTGTTGGCCCTCCAGGGCCACTGATTAAATATTATGTGATACAGGATGCTGACCAGATGGCCCACCAATCTGATCCCAAAGGGTTTTTATGATCCCCAACAGTATAATAATTCCTCTGATTTATAAGTCCTCACAAAAGGTTAATCTTTTTGTGGGATTTTTAAGCTGTCCCTGTTAGAGACTAGTACGCTGCTTATTGAATTTTAAGAGTTTTTAATTGTTGTTTTAATTACTGATTATGGAATTTGTAGTTGTAAACCGCCTAGAGCCCTTTGGGGATGAGGCGGTCTATGAAATCAAAACAAACAACAACAACAACAATCTGTACCCCTTTGTTTGAAATGCTGAAGAATACAGCACTACTTGGGTTCAAATTGAATTGATGGCAAGAGTTAGGAATGAGGAGTAAGTAAAAGGTTAAAACCATTTTATAAAGCTTCAAAGTGAACTACATCTTCCATGGACTATCTATGTCATGTCTTGGATGCCCTACATGAGGCTAAATTCAGGGTCATGTTTATGATATAATTTAAGCTCCCACACTCAATTGGCACTTTACCTCATTTTTCTTCAGCCCATCATTGTCTGGCACAAACAATGTAGCCTTAATTGACAAATTTGTGAGGTATTTCAAGAATTCTTGACCTTTTCTTGAGGTATTTGAATAAGTATGGACCTTCTGTGAAGAAACAGAATACTCTGGGGTGAACTATTTTTACTGTGATAAAAGTTTCACAAGCATATACAATTGACTGTATGAAATTAAGATGCCATCAGTTCACAAAAGTAGAAAGGTGTAAGAAATATGGGTGTTTCATAACCAAAAGCTGATTTTAACACTGAGGACAATGCCTCACCATTATTCATGATAAATATTATAAATATTCAATTTTGCTCTTCTATGATGGATGTTGGTGGGTCACAAGATTGAAAAACTCATATATTTGTTATATTCAGCACTTCTAGTATCTGCTATGGAATAAGCAAGGTGAAAAAATGTATTTAAGAGTATAAAATTGACAGAGTACAATGCAAAAAGATCTTAATCCAAGGTTTTCTTCTCAACAAAATGAGATGTGAGATTTTTTAAAAAAAAGGTGAAGTGATTGTTATTTTTGGGTAACTGAAAAGTGCAACACTAGGTAGTTTGGTTATTACAGCTCACTGGCTCTGTCAGTCAGAAGGTGTGGGGCGGGGCAGGACTTGGCCCATGTTATGAAGTCTGTAACGGTCTGAAATGGGAGAGAACAAAAATAATTACTCCAAAATTTTATAATGCTATGTGGGGTTCCAGTTCAGTTGGCAGGCACACAGGGAGGGGGAAAGGAAATTTAACTCCACCTCCAATACAGTTTTGCTAAGTATCCCTGCCCATTCTACTGATCATTTTTCTTTCTTTTGAGAATATCTAATAGTATGGGGGTAGAGTGTGAGTCAGTGGTAAAACGTGCCAGATCCAAAATGTCCTAGCTGGGCCAGCACACTTAGCCCCACTACCCTCTCTGTACATATATGTACAGAACAACTATTTCAAGTGAAAGCATCAGTTTCTATAACTTACCGAGGCAAAGTTTGCAAATGTTGGAATAGACACAAGGACTTGAAGCAGGTTTCCAGTACATGTAAATCCATCACCCACATAGCCAATTTTGCAAGTGCAATTAACATCTATAAAATCCAAACATTCGGATTTTAAACAACAAGCGGAAGCGGGGCATCAGTTTTCTAGAGTGCAATCTACAACTGCTTTTGAGGATAACTGTTCTGCAAAAACTGTAATCCAAAAAGAATTATGTATTTAAAATGTATACTAGTGTTTACTCTGGAAGGGCATCAATCATTCTGTAGTGTTTTATGAGGAATTCAGATGACTTTGCCAGCTTACTGCATTCCAGTGTTTTCCCCTGTTGACCTCCCACCTTGTCCCATACTGATTTGGGGTGATTTTCTTTTAGCTTAAAACTGCAGCATTAGCCTGTTCAGTCTGGCAATGAGGAGCACTGCTGAGGTTTGTCAAGGTTACTCAAAAGCACCTGTACCTTTGACTCTGTAGCAGAAGGCATCCCATCTTTCACTCTGGTTGACTTTGATTCCATAGTCAACAATCCCAACCAGTCCTCCACCGCAATTAGGGGCAGAAAAGGCCGTTGGATAGCCTACTCTCCTATTCTGTAACCAGCCAGCTGCACATAAGTGGTACTTTGCCTGTAATAAGAATGGAAATGAAGCAATTGTGAAACCAAGGGAAAGAGGTGGCAATGTTAGCCTAATGCTATGAGTGACATTACAAAATGTATAAGGAGGGAAACTCATTTCTTATACAAGGCCCACTTAAGTCTAGCTCTGACGTCTTGAAGATATGGCCTGGTTGGTGACTTGGCATTTCTCTGCCAATGAATGTAGGCTTGGGTTGGCTTAAAACAGTTTTGAGTTGGAACAAATCCACAGCTGATTCCTTCAGCCAGTACTGGGACCTTGCTGCACTGCTCTGCTGGCCATTGCTTCCAGCTCCTGATGTGGCATTCCATAGTTGCACAAGGGAATTTGCTATTTGGGACAGAGTCCTCTGTGCTCATTTTCTCTAGCATCTTATGCCTTTCTAGAATCCTATCCCCTTCTTTTGGTCTTTTGGCAGAATATGCAAAACATGTTACAGAGATGCCAAAAGGGAGTAGGAGAGCTGCACAGCTCAGCATCATGCGCCAAATAAAGGATTGTATGGGCTGTCCCCCACACAGGGCGGAAATCACCCATTACTTATATCACCACAGCCACACTGGATCAATAGGAGGAGGAAGTCTGGCTGTTTCTCCATGTCCTGCTCTGGAATCTGCATGTCTGAGGAGTTCATTCACATACCATTCCATCTAGGCAGACCAGGGGATATCTCTGATTCAGTGTGATTCTGCACTGGGGAAAATATAGTGACCTTTACAACTTTGACTTATGTCTGTTTTTCATGAGAGCCCAAAATATCTGGGGAAGTGCTGGTGAACAGCTCCTCTTGTACTTTCATGTCAGTTTGCAGCATCAACCAGTGACGTACACACTTCATTTGAGTGCATTACCTGTTTTTTCTCCTATTCAGACTGAAAAAAAAATGCATTTCTGAGAGAACAGAATAATGCATTTATGCTCTTAAGATATTATTGAGCTTCTTCTTCCTTCCAGGTTAAAAAAGAGGACGAGAAGGAGAAGGAGAAGGAGAAAACTGCCTAAGGCAGCGTCCCATTACTCTCCAAAGTAGCACACGTGGTGGCACACATGGTTCTCTGCTCCTCCATTTTATCATAGCAACAACTCTGTGAAATGTTAGGTACACAAAGGCTCTCTAGCCAAAGTAGAACACTTGTGACTGCTACACCACACTTGCTCACTTGCTATCTTAACCGCAGTGTCTTGTGTGCATGTTCAAATTAATGCTGTGTTACCTTCTGGGCATATAAGAGCTGAGTGTATGTAGCTAGTGTTGCTCCTTCATCTGCACAGGTTTTATTTGCTTCGTCGTAAGTCAGTTTATACTGTCCCAATGGAGAACGTATGTGAAATACCCCAACTCTTGCATCTGCCAGAAAGAATAGGCAAAAAACATTAGGCCGTCCACATTTGGCAAAAAACGATCATTTTAAAGAAACAGTGCCATGGCCAGACAAGGAAACTAGATTCTATTGTACTACTTTCTTTTTTCATTTTTTTGTAGAGCACTCTGGAAATATTTATCTGTTATTTGACATGTTAGAAATTCTGCACGTCTTTGTGGATTGTGATTCTTTTGACCATGTAATTCGACAACAGCCAACAGGCTTGGAGGTGACTCGTGAAACAAGTTTTTTTACTGGCTCGTTATAGCCTTACGAAATGATATTTTTGAGCTATAAGGAACAGAAGATTTCAACTTTAAGATCCCACATCTCCCTTTTGGATTTTGCATGTAATGGCTATACTTGGATGGGTAGTGCTGTGTCTGAACAGCTGTGCTTCACATCTGTGAGGCTCTTCCTGCTATGGATCTTACAGATGTGAAGCAGATGAACTCAACAGCATTCCTGCTAGATGGTATCAACTCTGTTTTACACATGATCACTCAATGCCCCTGTATCATTCTCTAGTGAAGTGGCAGAAGCATTTGCGAATTTTTATCATGCCCTTCCCCCAAGGAGCTTAGGATGGTATACATTGTTCTCTTCTTCTTCCTTTTATCCTCACAACAAATGTGTAAGGTAAGTTAGGATAAGACAGAATGACTGCCCCAAGGTCAGCCAGTGAACACCTTGGCAGAGTGGCAGTTTGAACTTGGGTCTCTTAGAACATACTCCAACACTAATTAGTATATCATGCTCACTGTCAAAGAATTCTGTAAATAACTAATTGAAGGCAACTCTTATAATATGAAGCTGATATAGCTGATGTCTTATTGCTTTCACGCTGATGGGCATTTCTGTCAATGAAATCCTACTGTAATAACATCCTATGGAATTACCAAAAACACTTTGAGAGGGGGGATCCAATTAACATTCTCAAGTATAAGAATCATTTGTTTTGTTTTGTTTTGGCATTCTATAAAGCATCCCTTATAGAAATAAATAAGAAGAAATGTAGAATACACACACAAAAAAACACACATAAGACTGTAGTTTCTAGAGTTTCTAGAGACACAGCTGTAGTTCTAACACACAGGTCTCTTTAAAAAGGCTTAACTTTAGCTGCTCTTTCCTATCCACTGAATCTGTATTAATACTTCTGGAGTACTGACCCTCAAAATGAAGATCTACACAATCAGCATCAGCATGGCATTGTCCATGATCTTGCAAACATCGGTTCCCTCGTTGCTGTTTCACTTCACAGTCGATTCCATCCCCAATGTAGTTATCTTTGCATTCACATTTGCGCTTACCCTGGGAGGAAAATTTTCAGTCCAACTAAATATCCAAAATCAACAAAGATGCAAATATCCAGTTGCCATTTGAAATCTTCCTTGTCACTCCTAACTCCTAAGGTACGGGGTAGTCCTTAAAATGCAATTACAGTGGGTGTATCCCAAGTACTCTCTTCATTATAAAGTATATTCTGTTGTGAGTCTAGGTTGTGAGGGTGGGGGCATGCATTGAAATTCTGGAAAGATGGATTTCTATATTGTCCAAGCTGCCAGCAGGAACTGTCTGCCTGAAACTGCTGAAAGAAAGAAATCAACAGAAATGGACCTCTCATGTCAGAGAAAGCAATGGTGGTGCTGTTAACAAATACAGAAAATGCAGGAAGGGGCAAGAAGTCTGTGTGTGGACCATGAGAGATAAGGCTGAAGAAGAGATGGAGGAAGAGATACTGTATGAACTATGTAAATGCTTCAACATAGTTACTGTCAGTGACATTTTGTCAGTCCAAGAGGAAATGGGAATGTTTGTGGATGTTATTTTACATGGTCCAATTCTTCAAAAATGTTGCTTATTCCTTTAAAATATCTAAACTGTGTCTTGTATTCTCAGGTGTTTGTCTAAACAACAGTGCAAGGATCTTTTGGTGGTGGTTCCATGAGCTGGCTTTTTTGTGTTGCTGAAGGATCTTTTTTCCTTATTAAGGGCCAAGCAGAATTGAAGCAAGGGTTAATGTGAAATAATATTCCCCTCATAATTCCATACGAAGGAGCTTCAGCAGATGGAACTGAATCTAAGTGTTCAGGGCAATCTGCCACACAATTCAGCCCAGCAGGATCACACCATAATACTATGAAAAGTTGCTCCAATCTAAGCCCAATGAAATCTGTAAAACTGCACTATTGAAGTCTCATCTGCATAGTTATTAGTGGGCACTGCATCATCAGTACCTTCAGTTTCTACAGTATGTGTACACACAGCTATGTAAAGGGCCTTCCTGTCCACACAACAGAAAGACCATGCTGATCAGTATAAGTAGGAAGAGGTGTGTGCAATGCTTTTATTCTTTTCTAGAACACTTCCTGGACTCTCACTTTTGTATCAGAATGCTCAAATGTCAGTGCAGGCCGATACTATCTGGGCGAGGCCCCTAAAGTGAAGGAACCACAACCAGCAATACTTACAGGCCCCGTTTTTGTACAGATAGCATGTTCATGGCAACCACCATTGAGCCCATCTGTGCAAGGGTTAACAGCGGTGCAGATGTGGCCATCTCCTTTGTATCCTTTCTGACATGTGCAATTGACATTCACACCAGATTGAGTGCATCTTGCATTCTTGTGACAGCCACCATTGGATACCTTACAAAAGTTTATAGCTATAAAAGGAAAAATAAAGCAAAAACAGATATAGATGATTTTGCCCTGCCATGCTCTTCACAAGGAAGCCTGACAACTCTTTGCATAGAAATGTACCAATGAGCCAATAAAGACCATGATCTAGGGCAGGGGTAGGGGAACCTGTGACTTGATCAGCATTTGCAAAAGTCAAACTGCAATTTTTCCCACATTGCAAAGTATTTTGAAAATTAAGGGAGTTTTAGGATCAATTATTACTCAGCAGAGTTAGAGGTACTGCAGCTTTTGTGTGTAAGTGTGCAGAGAGAAAGGAGGTGTGCTGTGTGTACAAATTCTCAGAGAATTACCACAGCCTTGCGGAATCTGACAAAACAGCCTACCTCTTCCAACCATGTGATTTGGCATCTTGATGGGAGATCTTCTGGAAACCTTTTTATATGGCATGTCAAGTTCCATGATAGGTGAAAAGTGGGATGCAAATGTAATAATAATAAAGTAGACTGGGACGTTCAGAAGCAACCCTTCATTTGCCATTGTTGAAAAAGACATTAATAGGTCAATTAATTTGTGTTATCCTTACCTCCATTAAAGTGAGATTTTATTACCCCACAGAGAATAAGAAAATGTAATCTTTTAATTTTGGATCACTGAAGCAAAATGTGACACCCCACTGCAACAACAACCAACAACCCATTTTGGGTAGTTTGGGATGTTACTGCCAGGAAGAAATTATGCCTGCAACCCTGAAAACCTCCAGCACCCAGATTTTGCTGGTGATGGAAAGTGCCATCAAGTTGCCACCGATTTGTGGCAACCCTGCAGGGTTTTTAAGGTAAAAGATTTACAGAGGTGGTCTGCCATCAGCTGCCTCTGCATAGCAACCCTGAATTTCCTGAGTGGCTCCCATCTGAGAGTACTTAGCAGGGCCGACCCTCCGTAGCTTCTGAGATCTGACAGGATTGGGCTAGCCTGAGCTATTCCCAGTCACCTAGAAAGATGAAAATACTGCATCTGTGCACTTGGGATCGTATCTTTGATTGGATTGACTGCTTAAAAGAGCGGGCAGTATAGTAAAGCTTTGATGATCACAAGGTGAAGCTCAAGGCTAGACTGGAAAATTTAGGACTAAAACTCACAGCTGGAGTTGGCTGGATGTGATGGGTGGATTATCACATAACTGTCTAAAGGATTGGTAATGTAAGAGCCCATGAATCTCCAAACACCACATCAGCCCCAAAGCTGAGATATGTGAGAGAAACCGAAGGCTGTAGAACTGATGATGCGCCTATTGATTCCGTGAACAAACAAAATGAAAAGCAAACACCCTCCTGCCCCTTTAAGCTGATGCTTGGAAACCACAGTTCATTACTACTGGAAGATTTCCTGATTTAATGTTCCTCTGAGGCAAAGCGGGCTCCTTGACTGTTTTAACTGACACACTAGAACAAGTTACAGAGAAAGATAGTTTTCAGAATTATCAGGCAATCTTCAAATAATAAACTGCTGCATTCATGTACCATCCTATGTCTTTGCCTGTCTTTTCCCCCCCTGGGATTGCCCCTCCCTATTTCTGCCTTGAAGATTCACCAGAGAACTGGTCACAACTGTCAGATTTGACAGATCGGGGTTAGAGGCTGCTTTGGACTGAAGACTGTTCTAAACACTGTCACCAGA
Source organism: Sphaerodactylus townsendi (assembly GCF_021028975.2). Classification (NCBI taxonomy): domain Eukaryota; kingdom Metazoa; phylum Chordata; class Lepidosauria; order Squamata; family Sphaerodactylidae; genus Sphaerodactylus; species Sphaerodactylus townsendi. The sequence goes on from NC_059430.1 coordinate 33,928,459, forward strand.
GCTGCAAGTTTGGCTGGTAGTGTGCCTCATACAGGTAAAAAGCTGTGGGTCCATCTTCAACTTCCTTTGCATTCCTAGGAAAGGAAGTTCATTAAGAGGAACTTTATGTTTTAATTTATGCATCAGCATTGCAAAGTTGTATGTATTACATTTTCATCTAACCACACTCAATGTGGGCAATGCAAATATTTTCTTTTAAGTGCAAAATGTGGGTTTCTATTGTACATTTCAGTTTTAACCTCACTGATACTATATTACAGTTTGATTTTGTGACATTCACAGATTGTTTTATATAGGGTCTTTTTATATCAGAACAATTTATGAGGGTAAAAGTCAAAATAGCCCTCTTCTTAAGCTTCCTTCCCAGTGATTTTTTTCCAGTGTCTGTAGAGAATGTACCTGAGCAAGTGATTCCATCCCCAGTATAATATAGTTTACATTGGCAGATGTTTTGGGCCTGGCACACAGCATTAACGGAACAGCTGGGTGAACACTCTGGCACTGCATCTATGAAAAAAATAACACAACTGTGTGTGCATTTGGAAACAACACTGAGACAGATATATATTAAACATAGAGCATAAAAAGGTCAAGCTAGCAGGAAGAGCATTCCGTAAAGCTAGGGTCACCAAAGAGTGAGAGGATCTAAGCACTGGCCAATCATACAACTTGGAAAGTGGGCGGGGCTTAACCAGACAGCCACTCTGGAAAGGTCTGAGGTGACAGCACACCTAACTCCTAATGGGCCCATGACAGGAGTGATGGTCCTTCAATGCATTTTCCTAAGGCCAATTAGTCATAAGCGTTCATGGCAAGGTGAAAACTGCTCTCTAAGTTTTTTAAGTTATTGCTTAAGCTTTTTAAGTTATTGCTATAACTCTTTAAGTTATTGCTATAGCTAAATTGACTGACCTAATTTGGTTTCGCATAACTTCCCTGTCCATCCAGTTTCACAGACACATAGTCCTGATCCAGAAATCCCCTCATCGCATTGTCCATGCTCTGTGCATTGGCAGACTGCAAACAGAATGTGGTTGGATTATTAGGAGGACAACCATTGAAACATTTATATCCTGTTTCACAGCAATACTCTTGAGGCAGAAAAGCTAAAATAAATATAATAAAAAAACAAGCAGATCTACCTAAGAAGACCTACTTAATGGCCAGCTCACGAAAGTTGTTGAATGCACCATTTTAAATAAACACTTCCATGAACTTATCACCAATTATAGACGCTCAATACTTGCAACAGAGAGTTAATAAAAACTACACCGTGGGAAATCACTGTGTAGGAGAAGCTAGGGGAAGAAACACAATCATCCAGCTTCATTCAGAACAGGTTGACTCCTTTTTCAAATTAATTAAAAAAAATTATAAACAGAAATGAACATATGCAGAAAAAGAATCCAAGATCAAATTATAGTTACAGTTAGTTAAGAGACTAAACCACCTTATACATATTATAACAATCAAAGAACAGTTACCAACAATAACTATATTTGATATACATTTTAATAATTCAAGAACTATGCCAGTGCCAAAACTGATGTTTGCATATAGTTAATTCCTACCTGATTCCCATCCACTGAAATATCTCTTGATCCTATCTAGTTTGTTCAATAAATTTTACTTTTGTTTACTGAACCTTCCTCAGTTCTCATAGGTACCTTGAAAAGGAGAATTTGCCATAGGGAAAAAGGCTCCCTTCACTTTTCTGGAGTTCCTAAGGCCGTGCAGACAAGGATAAAATACCTCATACACTATCATCAAAACAGCTCAGTCATAGAAAAGGCAGGAGAACCTGCCCAGCATACTTAGGAGGCTGTCTGAGCCTGCCACAAATTGTTAGGAGGGTGAAGGCTTGGTGACACATGTTATCTCTCATATTCTAGTTAATTCGTTAAATTAGCACTTATCAGGATGACAATTACAGAAACCTACATCTGCAATCTGAGCCATATCTTCCGGGCATACAAAGCTCACATGAAGTCCCATTGAAGCCACCGTAACAGGTACACAGTCCTGTACCAGAATATCCCTCATCACATGACCCACGGCTGCTACATGGAGCTTCTGACCCTCCTGGGCAGGCTGAAAAACAGTAAGCAACAGAAATTCAAACACTTCAAACATTGACTTCAAGATGGAGATTTTATTTAGTGTAACGAACAATCAAGCTAGGACCCTAAGACCACTAGAAAAGACTTAAACATGTGTGAATAATCTTCCCTGGAGTAAGATCCTGTTGAGAACCCCTAGCCCAAGGGATTCTTGTTAGGTGGGTCCGCAAAACACAGAATTGCAAAATCTAGGGGTATGAGTCCTCACATCTCAGCTTTGGTAGCTGCCACCCCTTCACTATCCAAACAGCCACAAGTCAAGGGGCAAGCTTTCAACTTTACTGGGTTTAAAGTCAAGAAAGTCATCCCACAAGATAGACCACTTGCAGAGGCAAATTTCATAGAACAGTTAACCTGCTAGGTGTAGCCACAAGAGCCTAGGTACTTGAATTAGATTGAAGCCACCTGACAAGCAGCACACATTATAGTTAAAGTGATTTATTGAAATGCAAGGATATTTCTAAAAGAAAATAGGCAATAAGGATTAATGTATTGTCACAGACTTTCACTGACAGAATCAACTGGCTGTTGTGAGTTTTCCAGACTGTGTGACCATGGTCTGTTTTTGCTCCTAACATTTCAATTGTATCTATGATTGGCATCTTCAGAGGTATGTCATAGCATCGTGCCATGAAGAAAGAAACATCTTGCTGTAACATGCCTCTGAAGATGTCAGCCATATATGTGGGAAAAAATGTTAAGAGCAAAAACTACCAGACCAGTCACATACCCTGGAAAATCAATAGCAGCCAATGATGATTAAAATAACAAAGGCTAAATCTAAAGAACTAAACACACAATCAATAGCATTGGTTCAACTTACCAGATATTACCATTCAGCTGAAAACCTCCAGCAGTTGCTCTACTCTTTCTGAGAGTCAGCGTGTCAGACAGTGTGTCTGAGCAGCACAAAATCATAAGATCCAAATGTGGATCAAGGACCCATGAGAAGGCACCAAGAGTGCACAAAAAACTAGGTTGAAAATCCTAAACTTAATGGTCAGGTGATCTAAGTTGGCTGGGGCCTATTCACCAGTCAGATCCATGACTGCTGAAATGTGATTCTGAGACAGCAAAATTTAGCACTCAGTGGATTGGATTCAGTGCAGCACTTCCATGGAAGGAAGGATTTTCCTTCTATGGAATGCACATTTCTTTCTCCACTCCTCCTCTCGTTGTAGCTCAATGGCCTCTATAGAGCAGCATGTTGGGTTGCATTTCAGGCTAAGATGGGGGAGGGGGCGAGAAAATCATGACTTCATGGCCTTCTGCCTATAGAAATACTAAACAGGTTCTAACATCATGTTTTCAGGCTCCGTTGAACAGTTTACTATGTTCTTTTGCTCCAAGAATTTTTATCTTTGGAAATACTGTAGGTCTTCTTCTTTATGGGGGTGTGAGGGGTGGGCTTGCAATTCATGCAATGCTACACAAACCTTCCCAGAAACAAGTTTAATTTTGGAAAGTCTCACCTTGACAGTCATTCCCAAAATAGCCCTTGCAGCATTGTGGCACCCTGATAGACACAGAGCAGTTCCTCTGACAGCCTTCGTGGAGTTTTCCATAGCTTTTATAAGTACATGGGTACGGCTGCTGTCATTTGTGATTTTAATTGTACATTAAAAGGAAGGAAAAAAGACACATGAAAAGGAGCACATGAAGTTAATGTTTTTAAAGGCATCATAGTTGCATGTGCACAAATGCGCTGCGGTGTGTGTGCCTATGTGTGCCTATGCCCATGAAAAGGGAAAATCAAAATTCTCTGGATAATCAAACTGCTATTTGCAGAATTCTTAAAGATAACCAGAGCTGTTGCAAATTAAAACCTAAGAAAAGTTTTGCAAAAAAAAAAGTCTTAAGTGACATCACATTTACAAAATGCTGGGATATGTCATGAAAGAGACAGGTAAGACCTCTCACTATGGTTCCGCTTCTGTTACAGAAGACATAGCAAGCTGGAATCCCAAAGCTAAACCAGGATATATAAGGCTATTGTGGGGTGGAGGAACACAATGCAGAAGCCAGAAGCAGGGAGAGGGTAATCCGATTCCATGTGTACTAGGAGGAACCTGTTTTCTGTTGGGTTGATGCAAAGTAATTTGTTCAAATAATTTTGATTTCTTACAGCTACCTTGAATGTACTCATGGAGAGACTGTGGAAAGTGCTGTCTAGTCACAGCTGACTTCTAGCAATCCCATAGGGCAGTGGTGGCAAACCTATGGCACTCCAGATGTTCATGGACTACAATTCCCATCAGTCCCTGCCAGCATGGCCAATTGGGATGATGGGAATTGTAGTCCATGAACATCTGGAGTGCCATAGGTTCGCCACCATGGCCATAAGGTTTCAAAGCTCAGAGGTGGTTTCCCAGTTCCTGCTTCTGTGTAGCAACCCTGGAATTTCTTGGTGGTCTCCCATCTAAATACTAACCAGGGCGAACCCTAATTAACTTCTGCGATTTGATGGGATTGGGCTTTCCTGGGCCATGTAAGTCAGGGTGTTAGTGGAGAGGAAGGATATAAAATAACCCCTCCCCCCAACAAGACTTTTTTGAACATGAATAGTGTGGGGTAATAACAATGAAGCAAAAGCTTGACTCCAAAGGTGATTCAAGAAGCATCTAGTCCAAGACCTGTTTTCCCATCAAGGACCACTTGAGGAATTCACTGCATGGACATATATTTTACTTTGATATTTCTTATCTATATGTGCTAATTTGTTTACAGCTCTCTCTCTTTCTGAAATGTGTTAGTATAGTTTACTGCTTAAAATTATAGTCATAGGAGTACAACTATTAATTACCTTTAATTTAGTTCCATCAGGACATGTTAGAGTTCTGAAACAACTACCACACTCACCCTGGAAAATTGGAAAAATGTATTTTTAATCAGAATCTAAATAAATCTCTCTAATTAGGCTTTTAATAATTCACAATTACTAAATAGTTTAATAAAATTTATAAAAAAATAGGATCTAGGCGCAGGACCACCTTCTTCCATATGAATCTGTCCACTCACTGAGATGGCAGTTCTCTGTGATGGCACTGCAGTTTTATTTGTTTTAGTTTTTCAATATTCTGAGTTATGGCACTGAACAGTTTCTCTATCAAGGATCTAATTGTGTTGTTTGTGTTATTTGTTTTACAACTGTTGAATGGAAACTGGGGAGGATTAATTTGTTTAGCCACACTGAGCAAATGATATTTGGAAAAATGAGATACAAAGTCTATTGAATACAACTGAAAATTCCATAACACATCTGTGGCCCTTTTCGCTCATACTGATGAACTACCAGTGAAAGGATACACTCTGAGGCCTCAACAATTGTATCATTTTCAAAAAAACATATTGTGTCTTGTGCTTGTCTATGACCATAATTAAAGTTGAAAGTTAAGAGGCCTCAACTATCAAGATTAATACACTAAATAAATATGAGGTTCTCATGTTTTACAAGGCAGCTCATGCAATGTCTGGTTTGCTTCATTTTTTTCCTCAGCCATTTTCTATTCCAGAAAAATCTTTGCTGATTTTTTTCTTTTCTTAGTTTTGCTTGTAAATATTGTCTTTATTATTATCCAATTCCCCAGTAGATAGGTCTTGTTCTTACTTAATCTTTTGGCAAATCCAAAATACAGAGCATTGGTGAATGTGTATCCAATAATCTTAGCATTAATGTCCACAGTTTTACAGCTCACCATACAACAGAACTGTTCTCGCTACGTCAATATTATACATACAGTTATTGCTGTTAGATGTTGTATGCGTAGGTATATGAGGGTTTTTATTTATCTATGGACTAAAGAAATCTACAGGTTTATGAATGTTTATTTTAATTCACTCTTCCTCGGATAAAGAATTCAAAATTTGTTCCAATGCCATGTTGTCTGGTTGTTTTGCTAAGAATATTTTATAAACTTCTGACAACAAACTTTTTCAAATTTACACAGCTGTGCGAATTGTGGTAGTGGGGCAACTCTATCATACAACAGCTGATTCAGACTTTGATTAAAACCAAATGGTTAAAACATGGTTTCTCAGTCCCTATGTTCTAAGTCTATATACACACCAGAGCACTGACACGTATAAAATGAACTAGATTACTTGTTGGTTCAGAAGGGTAACAAAAATTCATAGAAGGACTGACCAAAATATCATGACTAAGGAAAGTGTCACAGCGACTTCCAAGGTTAGGATCTGTTAGCAAGCAGTCAATCCCATAAGCAACGCCACCGTCAAACTCCAGATACCTTTGCACTATCTTACAGCTCTTATCATTGATATACAATTCACCCTGAAGGAGAAAGAAACATAAAGTTGTATCTCTTTCAGCATCTCTGTCAGATCTCCCAGTAAGAGAAAACAGAAATAACAGATTTAAAAACCTGAATCCTACTACTCTTCTCTGCAAAAGTTGGAAACTTGGAAACAGAACTGGCAGGGCCCACTTGAGCTTAAGTGGCTCTTCCTCAGGTTGCAAGTAAAAATGTGCATACCCATTTCTAGTGCAAGATATATAGGGAAGCATGTGCAATGCTGACAGAGATAGCATCTGCTAGACTACCTCAATCTTCACATGCATTCTTGATCCACTTAAGGGAACTACACATGCAGTACATTAATAGGAACCATGTACTCAGATGGCATATGCAGATCTGAGTTAAGCCTGAGGTTCGTATGTGGGATCCTGCATTGATATCTTTTATCAAATTAGATTTTTTCATATATTAATTAATGGTTTGAGTGGTGTGCGTGTAGAACAGTGGTGGCGAACCTATGGCACAGGTGCCAGAGGTGGCAATCAGAGCCCTCTCTGTGGTCACGAGCAGAGTCACCCTCCCCCCCCCCCCACATCTAGGCTGGCTTGGGCCGTTGGGCTTGATTATTGGCATTAAACCTAAGACCTAGTTTTGGGGAAGCAGTGTAGGTAACCCTGTTAAGCGCTGTTAAACCCCACTTATTTTCATGCGAAGAACTAAAGTGTGATCCTTTACCTGTGAGTAAGCTCGGTTGCTGGCAATGAGGCTTGCTTCTGAGTAAACCCTCCTAGGGTCGTGATTCACCTATTCGAAGTGTTGCATGGTTGCTTCCATGCAAAGCCACCGACTACCACCAAGCTTACTCCCAAGTAACACACACCTCGAAGCCAACCGTTTTTTCTAAACTAAAACCTCAGTATTCAGATTAAATTGCCGTGTTGGCACTTCGTGATAAATGAGTGGGTTTTGGGTTGCAATTTGGGCACTTGGTCTCGAAAAGGTTTGCCATCACTGGTGTAGAAGGTGCCGTCAAGTTGAAGGTGACTTGTGATCCTGTAGAGTTTTCAAGGCAAGAGACTTATAGAGGTGGTTTGTCATTGCCTTCCTCTGCATAGCAATCTTGGTATTCTTTGGTGGTCTCCAGTGGTGGGATCCAAAAATTTTAGTAACAGGTTCCCATGGTGGTGGGATTCAAACTGTGGCATAGCGCCAATGGGGCTGGGAGGGGCACGACGGGGTGTGGCCGGGCATTCTAGGGGCGGGGCATTCCTGGGCGGGGCTGTGGCAAGGATGCAGCTGCTGCGCCGGTCCTTGGGTGGGAAATGAATGCACGCAGGCACAGACTGCCATGCACGCCGGTGCACCTCCTGCTAGACTGCTTCAAGTTCTGTGCGCTACTGCTGAAGAGGAGGGGCGTAACTAAGGCAAAAATCACATGGCAAAATCACCAATTAGTAACCCCCTCTTGGCACACACAAATAATTAGTAAGCTACTCTCGGGAACCTGTGAAAACCTGCTGGATCCCACCTCTGGTGGTCTCCCATCAAAGTACTTAGGCCCCAATCCCTCAGCTAGGGTTTGTGGGGTACAAAGTTTGAGTGAAGTTCTTGAGTGGGGCCCAAAACCTTGAATCCCCGTCCTGGAGCTTTTCTCGGGACTCCAGAATCATTAAAACCACCACTCAGACCAGGGAAATTTCTGAAGACAAATTACTTCAAAATTTGAAATGATACCTCCAGAAGGCAGACAGAGTAGCTTTGGGATGTAAATTTTAATAATTTGGATAGGAAAGAGACTTCCTATTCAGCAATGAGTAACACGCCAGTCACTGCATTCAAGTGGGAAAAGAAATCTTTGGGCAGATTCCTTGGAGGAGCAGCACAAAATTTTTCCAAATAATAAATTATTACATTTAGACTGCTCATGGGACCCCTCGGTGAGTTCTAGAGAAAAACACTCTGTGTAGAAAAATGTTACAGGTGATCTGGCAGTGCCTACATCAGGGGTCGGCAACCTTTCATTAAGAGCCAAATTATGTCAAAAGGCAGAAGAAGAGATCAACCATATGAAAAAAAAATTGAATAACTGAAAATATATAATTTAGGATTACTGATAATTCATGTGTTGATTGATAATGTTTAAACTTTCTTCAGTCCAAATACTGATTGTTGTGAGTCCTTTATTATGAAGTGCCATATACAATGTCCGGGGTCAGGGCCAGAGCCCCTCCCCAGAACTGGCAGGGCCCTCATCCACGGCAGAAGACCTGCCATGCGGGGTGTGTGTGTGTGTGTGTGTGTGTGTGTCAGTGGCCCCCCAGCCAGCACTGTGACTGTTCTGCGACCATCTCTGTGGTCTCAGGAAAGCCAGCCAAGGAGGGAAAGGCCAGCGAGACTCCCTGAGGCCACTGGCAGCTTCCCACAGCCACCAGGCCCAAGTTGGCATGGGAGGGGCTGGCAGCTGCCTGGGCTGAACTAGGGAGCTCAGAAGTGGCAGCAGGCCAAGGAGACGCCCCGCCGACAGCCGTCCTGGGAGGGGGTGGGACAAGAGGTGTGGGGCTTGTCCCTGGAGGGGGCAGAACTCGGACCCAGGCGAGTTCATTGTGGGGAGGGGCTGAGGAAAGCCGGTCAGCCAGAGGTGGAGGATAAAAGGAAAGGGAAGGACAGGGGCGGGGTGGTTGTTGTGGGGAGAGTGGAGAGCAAAGGAGGAGAGCAACTTTGGAGTGGAGGAAGGGAGGAGAGGAAAATCAAGGAACAAGACCTAGAGAGATAGGTGAGGGTGGAAGGGAGGCTGGACCGGAAGACATGGCAAGGAGGAGGTAACAGCTTAGTAAGTCCCAAGCCCAAGAAAGCTGTGGGTAAAAAGGCTGCTTAGCTGCAGCTGCCCCCAGGACTTTGGGGGTCAGGACAGGCAGACCAATGCCTGGGAAAGGGAAGGAGGGATGGCAGAGGCCCACAACCCTGGGACCAGGGTGGGGCTTCACCAAATGCAAGGTCTTGCAGTAAGTATTAAATATGCTGAGGACCATCTAACATGCTTGGTTTAGAGCATTGGCATAATTTGGCACATAGTTCACACATGGATTACTAGCAACTGTTCACCTCTACCATTTCCCTTTTCTGCAAAGAATTTCTAACAAACACTTTAGTGTCAAAACAAAACTTTTCTCCCCACTCCCTTCCCATTCTGGTCTCTCTGGCGTTCCAACTGCCTCTCCAAAATACCTGATGTAAAGATTTCATTTTCCTTTTTAAATAGCCATATTTGGTTCTGATTGAGCTGCACCAGTTCTAAAGCCATCGGTCTCATATCAACAGACTGGCAGACCTGTATGACATTACATTTAAACCTTGGTATCAACAGAATCAAAAAACCACTGACCAGCTAATTTGCTGATCTGCAATGCTTACAATTTCATTGTTATTATTACCACACGTCACACTGAGATCAAAGCCTTGAACTGTTGTCAGTAAACTGGACGTAGGGAGGGCATAGGCTAAAATCTATGAAAGAGATAGTAGAGAGATTGTGATTTAGAGAGATTAGAGAACAGAAACATGTAATACACAATTCAGAGTGACCAACCTGGGGCCTGGAAACCTCCCAGTGTTACAAGCAGTGGTGGGATCCAAAAATTTTAATAACAGGTTCCGATGGTGGTGGGATTCAAACAGTGGCGCCACCACACACACACACCTCCAGTCCCTATTGGGCAGGGAGGTTGCTTTAGTAACCCCTTCTCGGCACTCAGAAAAAATTAGTAACCACTTCTAGAGAGGTGGTGAGAACTGGTTGGATCCCACCTCTGGTTACAACTGATCTCCAGACAACAGAGATCAGATCCCCTGGAGAAAATGGCTGCTTTGGAGGGTATACTGATTGAAGTCCCCACCCGCCCCAGACTCTACCTCCAAACTTCCAGGAATTTCCCAACCCAGAGTTGACAGCCCTAGTTACATAAGCAGGAAAAGTTTATACCGAAAATGTCTACCTTGACATCTCTAATGATGTGGATTTTCAGGTTCTGCTGCAATTTCTCTTTGTTCGACATCTTAAATAGAAAATCCTGCTGTTCTGCAGGCAGAGCTCTGATGGCTTTGTCAGTGGGCCAGAACAAGGTGACTGGTTGGTGAGCAGGATCATTGAGGAAGCTAAACAAGCCAGCGCTCTGAAATAAAACAGATTTTTCTCCATCAAGGTAGCTGCAAATTAATCTATGGAACACAGGCACCGCCACACCACAGCTAGACGGTATTGTGCAGAGGGATAGTTTGCCAAATCACAAAATTATGTTGCCTTACCTCTAGCAAATTTGCAAACATGATGTAGCCATTTTTTGCTGCAACCATTTTGAGACTTTCCTAGGAAGATGAAATGTTCATCAAGCACATTTGCTGGAACAGTAAAGAACTTATATGCATATAACATATATAGATAACAAGTGCACACACAACTACACATACAAAAGAGCACATACAGATACACATACGAAAGTGCACTTACATATACAAATACAAAGGTGAAAGCCAACACTATAACTAACAGACATATAGACATCTAAACTTACATAACGTTACCTCTAAATCAAAACAGTTACATCACTTATTTCATAATATTTCCTAATATCAACTTATTTGAGGAATTTAATCCTTATTTCAGTGTAGCCATATAATAATTATTCTACTGGATCTTTAATGTTTTTAGTGTTTTTAATAAGGATAACAATAAGCTCTTTAATGTTTTTAATAAGTATAACAATAAAAATTATATTAAAAATGTTCATTTGCTGAAATTTTTTTTAACGAGTGGACAATCTAAAAGTAATTTTTACATACCCTCTCAGTTTTTGGCTTAGAAGTTGGAAAATCTTGAATCTTCTGTGGAACCAGCCAGTTTTCGATGGTATGTATGACTCCGTTTGTGCTTATTATATCGCTAGTTAAAATCTTAGTTTTGCCATTTAAAAATACTGAATTCTAAAAAGGCAAGCAGAGACAATAACGTTTTTCATGGAGTGAAGATGCTCAGAACAAAGAAATGTTGCATAATAGACTGTTCTGAAGAAGAAGAAGAAGAAGAAGAAGAAGAAGAAGAAGAAGAAGAAGAAGAAGAAGAAGAGGAGGAGGAGGAGGAGGAGGAGGAGGAGTTTGGATTTATATCCCCCCTTTCTCTCCTGCAGGAGACTCAAAGGGGCTTACAATCTCCTTCCCCCCTCACAACAAACACCCTGTGAGGTAGGTGGGGCTGAGAGAGCTCCAAGAAGCTTTGACTAGCCCAAGGTCACCCAGTGGCATGTGTGGGAGTGTACAGGCTAATCTGAATTCCCCAGATAAGCCTCCACAGCTCAGGTGGCAGAGCTGGGAATCAAACCCGGTTCCTCCAGATTAGATGCACGAGCTCTTAACCTCCTACGCCACTGCTGCTCCTTGCAATAAACATATGAATCTGGCAGTAGCGCTGGCCAAGTTCCAACTTGGAGAAAGTGTGAATGCATCCCAAGTTTTTCTAGATCACTTGCTGGTGGCTGCTTGGACCAAAGTCTTTAGTTTAAAATAAGTAAAAAGGCATGGGTTTGACTACTTTAAAAATGTTTTAAAACAAATAGATTTTTTTAAAAATTAGATGGGAAGGGGAAAAATGGCGAGCACTGAGAAGTGTCTACTGATAAAGGGAGTTCATATAAGCCAGCTGCCTATCACCTGTAATGGCTAGAGGGAATGGAGAGGAAGCTCCCTCAGTGCTGAGTAGCTTTTAACTGAACCCTAGCTTCTGTACAGCACAAGGGGATGTTGGTGGATGTGAACTGATAAAATAAATACATATACAGATGTACAGATATAGATATATTCAAGATCTGGATCAATACATCAGGATCATTATCCCAATTCTGAGTATTCCTAGAAATATTCGGGAATATTGGATGCTGGTGTTAAAAGCTGGGTGTGCAGGGGTTTTTTGTTTTTGTTTTTTTGAAGGTTTCCTGGCAATAGGAGGGAGGAAGGCAACTCTCATAGGCAAATGGCATCATACATAAGAGTTTGTCAGGTTGGATCTTCTGGGATTCTCTGGTTTGATATTTAGTTCTGTTGGGCTTGTACTGCTGCATTGTCCCTGGGTTCTGTGGTTTGATGTTGGTTCCATTGGGATTGGTGGTTTTGTTTGAATTGGGAGGCTTTTGACCCGTGGTTGCTTGCTGTGGTATGTTTTGCTATTCTCTGCTTAGAGAAAGCATGGAATTTTTTTTTCCTATAGGCTCAAGGCACCTTGTTTAGGGATCATGGAAATGGACCTTTTGGTCTGATTCAGTTGAAACTTGGGCGTCTTTAATGGACAGGCAGCACTGACTCAGCTGCAATTTTAGTGTCATTTGTTAAAAAAAACACAGCAACTTCAGTCTCCCAGAAAAATCCCCCTAGGAAATATGTACCAGAATAATTTCAGATCCCCCACTCCAAAACAAACAAACTGGTATTTATGTCCCTTCTGAAATGCAAATTTTAAAAAAGCCATTTTTTCCCCAGATGTATTCATCTTGATGCAGCTCAGTACTTCTTGGCATAATTCTGTGCAGAAAACAAAGTGCAAAAAATGTTCTGCTTGCCCCTTAAATTTGCTGTTGCAAATATACCATCATCAACAATGATGAATGTAAAAAAAAATTCAAGTGCATGTGATCTTGAATATGTGTAGTGGGGCAAATAGCATCCCTAGGGACATCCCTAGGGCATCCTTTGCCCATTGTGTAGCCATGATCAGAATCTATATGTTCAGGAAACATGAAGAGGCTTTCAGGGACTAGCTAACTCTTTTGCCTTCACCATGCCTCTGGTGACAGGAGGAAAGCAAGAAATGTCCCTGCTACTCTCCCTCCTCCAAGAACCCATCTTCATTGTTGGCAGCAGTACCTAGGCCATTTCAGCACGGCCCTTTAATGGCGCCCTGGGGACGGGATAAACGCCGTCCCCAGGGAGCCATTCGCACAGGCGGCGCTGCTGCTAAGCAGCAGCGCCGACCTGGCGTCGCTCCCCCTCCCCCAGGGCGGCGTCAAGCCGGCCTGAAAAACAACCCTTTAAAGGGTTGTTTTTCCCCTGACAGCGTGTTCCCGGCGGCGCGGTGCGAACAGCAGGCCGCCCGAGGGGAACATACGCTGTTGCTTTCCCGTCCCACTCCACCTTTGTCCCCGTCGAATTAGGCCTGCTGGTTACCGATCGAAGCCTCGCCCAGGGGTCGGAGGACAATGCGTGAAGGCGGGACTTCGACGCCCAGCAGGCGGGCGGCGGGGTTTACAAGGTGAGTGGGACGGGGAAGGGGGAAGAGGCGGCTCCAGCTTGGAGCCGCTACTGCCGTCTGCCAGCCTCTCGGAGGCCGCCCGCGATAAGCTGGTGATCGCGAACGGCCTCCGCCTCCACGCCGGCAGAATTCTTGCCGGCGTGGAGGCGCCTCGACGGCCGTGCGGAAACAACCCTAGACTTTAAAGCAACATTTTATATACTCTATCTTTCCACAAAGAGAAGTGGAAGCGAAATTGTACATTTAGCTACCTGTGAGAAAGTGATCTTGAGTTGTTCTCCATGGAGAGTAGTCACGTTTTTATCAGTTGTCAGATCGTTGTAGAGAAGTGCGCTACAGGCTACTATATGGTAGCGAAGGATCTGGGGGAACACACCTTTTGTGATCCAGTCGTAAATCTTTGAAAAAAGAAAAATTAATGACAAGTATAAGAGGGGGAAAAAACCCTCCATAGAACATGAACCAAAATAATTTAGTGCAGTTTTGATCTTTGCTTACTCACTGTCAATTGACTTGCTTTCTCTTGGGGTATAAAAACAGTGAAAGGGCCCGGCCCTTCTAAAGCTTGGACACCAGAATCCTGCAACAAAACAATACCAAATTCCAGTCCCATGCCAAGCAATGATATCTGACAGACCACCATCCTATTATTTAGGGTTCCCAACTCTGGGTGGGAAAATTCCTGGAAATTTAGTAGTAGAGCCTGGGGAAGGCAGGGTTGGGAGAGTAGAGGGACTCCTGGGGTATAATACCATACAGTCCACCCACCAAGGCAGCCATTCTCTTCAGTGGAATCGAGTCAGGTGTGATTCCAGAAGATCCCCAGGCCGCACCAGGAGGTTGGCAACGCTACTGTTTCGGGTTCCAAAAGGCTGTTTCCTCAAAAACTTTTTTAGGTTTTCTGGAAATCCTCATTAAAAATGCATTTGAATTCTCTATTAGGAGTTGGTAGGACTTTCTTTTTTATGTCACTCAGAGAGCTGTGGAAGGCATGATTTGGGGTTGTGACCATATTGCAGGATTCTAGTCCAGTAGCATCTTAGAGACCAACAAGATTTTTTTCAGGGTGTGCCCCAAAAATCTTGTTCGTCTCAAAGGTGCTGGAGGACGCAAATCCTGCTGGTCTGGCTAACTAGAATCTACATGGCTTGAAAGCTTTCTGGCCGCTGCTCACAGTAATTGCCAGTACAACCTAATGAAAAAGGTCCTTTAGACTGAATTAACAGAAATTTCATTGCACCCTTTTCAATCAGTCATATTGTTGTTGTTGTTATTTAAATTTATAGACCACCCCTCCATTGGGCCTTGAGACACTTAACAACATAGTAATTACATAACATGAAAGCCAGTATACAATATTTAAAACAATCCAATTTTACAATTTACACGCTAACAGAAAGATCAAAGTGGTGATACAATTTAAAGTTTACTTTAAAAATATCAAATTTCCCACACAAACAATCTTGGTCCAGGTGAAATTCAATCCATTGGTCTCAAATACCAGCACCCATAATATAATTCAAATTTCCTAAAATAAAATTATTATAGGTGGAGTGCAGGGAAGGGGAAGGCCAAAAGTGAGAAGAATATTGCTGCCTCAGCCATATGCCTGGCATTTGGCTTACAGGCCCTGTGGAACTGTGAAAGGTTCTACAGAATCTTGGTCTCACTCGACAGCAGGGGCGTACCTACAGGCACACACTGGCCGAGGGGACAAACCTGAGTTTGGTAGCCCCACCAGCCCAGCGTATGGGCGGCCACCCTCCCCCACCATGACCAAACAATGATTTTTTTTGTTCCCGCCCACCAAACACCTCCCCACTCCCTCAAAACATACATGGCCTCTCCCCCCACCAACTCTTTTCCTAATTTCCTAATCACAACAACCCTATGAGGTAGGTTGTTAGCCTGAGAAAACAACTCCAAGCCAGTGCAAGTGGGTATTAAGCATGTAAATCTCTCACAAATCACCCCAGTAAAACATTTACCAAAACAAATGTCCAGCATCATCTCTCTAAAACTTACCTCTCCAGTGGAATCCACCCCAAACAAGAATCACTTTCAATGGTGTTTTAAACTAGGTCAAATTCTTCTTTTAAATCTACCTTAAAGGGAGAATCTGGGGTCCCTAGTTTAAACACCATTGAAAGTGATGCTGTTTGGGGGTGGATTCTCCCCCACCCTGAAACAACATCACTTTTGAGGGTTGGAGATTCAGATGAAACAAATAGCAGATTTGGCTGGAATCTGGGCAAATTTGGGCACATTCGGACAAAAAATTGTCCGGTTATGTCCTGCCCAAATATGAACAAATGCGAATGCAAGGTATTTGGAGTTTTGGGGGGGTATTTTGGAGATTTTCGACCTGCAGGGAGAGCATATTTTAAAGCTAGCAGCACCATGATTTTCAGGGTACCATCCAGAGACTGTCCTGATGATATCACCCAAATTTGGTGATGTTTGGTTCGGGGCAGCAAAGTTATGGACGCCCAAATGGAATGCCCCCATCCCCATTGTTTTCAATGGGAGCTAACCTGAGATGGGGGCTACCTCTTTGAGGGATCTCATAACTTTGGTCCCCACTGAACATAACTTCACCAAACTTGGTGGGTGACAATCATAAGAATAGTTAACAGATGATACCCTGAAATTTTGGGTGTCACTAGCTTTAAAAATACACCCCTTCCAGGCACCCCAAAAAAATTTGGCCAAGATTCTTTGTTTTGCAGTGACTTTTGCTCCATTGGTAGCTAATGAGGAATTTCTGAGGCTGAGGCTGCACATTTTTTGAAGATAGAGGTGCCAGACTTTCAAGGTGGCTCCAAGGAATGGCCTTGAGTAATAGCATCCAAGCTTGGTGAGGTTTGCTTCTGGAGTGGGGGGGGGGGGGGTTGGAGAGAGGTCTGAGAAGGAAGACTCAGCCCCCAGGCTTTCTTATGCAGGAGCGGGGAAACAAAATAAGCCTTGGGGGGCCCATAAAATTAGAACCCCCCCCCCCAGAAGCCAAAGGTTTTCAAACCTGGATGCTATGGCTACCATAGGAGGGCCCTCCTGGAGCCACCCTGAAAGTCTGGTGCCTCTATCTTCAAAAAAAATGCAGCCTGCCTACACACTCAGAAATTCCCCCATTATTACAATGGAGCAAAGTCACTGCAAAACAAAGAATCTTGGGCAAATTTATTGGGGTGCCTGGAAGGGGTGTATTTTTAAAGCTAGTGACACCAAATGTTCAGGGTATCATCTGTTAACTATTCTTATGATGTCATCCGCAAGTTTGGTGTGAAGTTATGTTCAGGGGGACCAAAGTTATGGTCTCTCAAATGGGTAGCCCAATCTCAGAGTTGTTAGCTCCCATTGAAAACAATGGGGATGGGGGCACCCCCTTTGGGGGTCCATAACTTTGCTACCCCTGGACCAAACATCACCAAATTTGGGTGGTATCATCAGGGCAGTCTCTGGATAATACCCTGAAATTTTGGTGCCGCTAGCCTTAAAAATGCGCCCCCTGCAGGCCGGAACGTGAAAAAACACTTAAAACATTAAAAAACACACAAACGACCCTGAAATGTTGGCGCCCCCCCATGTGACCAAATGGGGGGCGCCCGGGGACAAAGGGTACCCCCTGTCCCTAGGCAGGAACGCCACTGCTCGACAGAGTGTTCCACAGGGTTGAATTGTACATTTTTGTGTGCTTAGATATTTGTATATAACACTTAGGCTTGACTCACTCAAGGAGATGTTGAAATTGTCAGGATATTTCCCAAAGAACATCAGTTCTGACATAAAGTACACGTGTGATGCAAAACACTTGGATTGTCATAAAAAAGTGAAACATAACTCTAAAATAGGAAACTCACACCTTCAAATGAATGCATGGAAGTGCCGTGGTATTTTTGTTGCTATCCCCAAACTCAGCCTCTTCCCATTTAATAGAAAATGGGAAAAAATTCTACCAGTGCAATACTAAAGAAAGCTACTTTAGTGTAAGCCCATTGAAATGCACTGTATGTATTTTACATCTATTTAGGCTGTCACTGGGCCTTTCCCCACTTTTCCCTCTACCACCGTCGCTGCGCGCTACTCACTGCGCGCATCATTTCTGGCGCGTGCCCTGGCTTCCCCACAACCTCGCACTCTGCGCGGGGTCATCAAAAGGCGCCCTTTTTTCCCAGCGCCAGGTATGACGCGCACTGAGGGGGCGTGGCAGCGTCGGGGCAGCTGCATTGTCGCCGCCCCTGTAGTGGGGAGTGCCCCGGGACCCCGCGCTACTTGGTCCGAGTAGCGCACAGCAGAAGGTAAGTGGGGAAAGGCCCACTGTCAAATCTACAATACTGTAGCAAATAGACCCTTTCAATCACACATAGAAAGCCTATGGCTCAGTTCAAACATCACATAGTTAATTAAATAACTATAATTAGCATGATCATCCAAATATGGACCACTCTACCAACGATGTTTAGTTGGCGATGGAAAATGCTGCCAGGTAGCAGCTGACTTAACCCTGTGGGTTCTTAAGGCAAGAGAAATGGCTCTACAATTCTGGATTTTTTTGGTGGTCTCCCATCCAAGTACTAACCAGGGCTGATCCTGCTTAGCTTCCCAGATCGTATGAGTTATGGTTAGCCTGAGTCAGTCAGGTCAGGGCATGTTTAATTAAGATACATCAAAACAGGTATGAAAAACGAAGTCTATGATCTGGAGTCAGTTTGTGAACCACAACAACTTTCTTACCCGAAGAAGATATTTAATTCTAATGTTCAAACCCGTCTCAAGTTCCTTCAATGACAACAAAAAGAATGATCAGAATCAACAAGATCAACATGTAGAAAGCTGCAACATGATAAAATGTTAATTTCTTTTTAAAAATTGCCTATGCAGTGCAGACAATACCATAAAGATGGTCACTTTGAACCAAATTGCATGTTTGGTGGCAGGTCAGGCTGTTGTTAAATAGCTCCAGATCAGTGGGGGTAAGGCTATTTGTGGGTTGGGGAGCAGAGGTACAGAAAACCACCGTGAATCCCTGAATAAAGGCACCATCCGGACCCCCATACGACCCTGATTCAAATAAAATATAACAAAATGAATCATTCGGCTTCCTGATAACATGAATAGAGCAATAATTGTTAATCATGGCAAGGAACACTAAAGGAAAAGAAACAAGATTATTAAAGAATACATTTCAATTAAATGTATATTAGAATATCATTGTATTGACATAGTGTTATCCCTTCTACTCAGTTGTGTAGCACAAGAAAAACGAAGGGAAAATGGAGGAGGGCATCACCAATGTCCTGATGTCACTTCCTGTGCAACCAGAAGTGACACCATCATTTTGCTGTTGAAACTCGAGCATTCAGTCAAAACTCTATGCTTAAACCATGAGGTTCTGGCAGAATGCTAGAACCAGCAGCACAGTGACATCATTTCTGGTCATCACATGGCCGGCAACGTCATTACCTCATTGTCAAGGTACCCTCTACCAGTCAATCAACCACAGGTTGGCAGCCTGGTATTGGCAATGCTATTCTCCCCTCTATCCCTCTCTCAGCAGCTGGGCAGAAGAAGAACAACTGGGTGTAGTATATGCTTAACTATTTCCCCTCTATCTGCTCTCCTCTATAAGTTTTTTCCCTCCAGCGCCGCCCACCCCCCAATTGCAGTTCTGGATGTGTTTTGGCAGAATTAGAGAGACAAGTAGCTGGGAAAGGAGTTTTATGGGATTAGTGGGTTGAGGAGAGGATTTTCTTACTATTCCCTTATTTTCTACTGGAAATTCCAGCCCCATCACCTGGGGAGACCCACACATCACTGGATATTGTGATATCATTGACTTGGATATCACAAACCCCAACAAAATGTGGATCCTACTTAAGTTTAATTCAGTTGTTAAACACAGGTTGCCTGATAAAACTTTGATAAAACAATACTTTACCTGGATGATGCTGCCTCTGCAAGTAAATCCATCACCAATGTAACCGGGTCTACATGTACAGGTCCTTTCAGTTACTTCAGTATCATTGCAAAATGCATTTTCCCCACAACCACCATTTTTCTGTCAAGAAGGCAACAATGTGAAATAAAATCTCATTTGCAATTAAGATGGAAGAAAACTATTTTAAATAAATTAAATTAATAAATATGCCACTTAGACAAATAGCATTCCAGATAGACTTCACCATTTTCAGTGGCAGGAGAGGAAAGAATTCCATTTTTCACACAATACCATATTGTCGCTTGATTGCTGGGCAAAGCAGAAATATTTCTTAAGAAGTGCAATAAAAATGCACAGCAACTGTGTCTTCAAAGGCAGACACACAGCCACAGACAGAAATGCCAAATAGAAGTGCTACATATAGGCATTTTGGCAGGTAAATTTTGACCATCTTGCTTGTGACTTACATGGAAGCTGCAGAGCTTCCATGACTGGTTTTCCTTTTGAATTCCCTTCTAGAAGTTGGCTGTCAAAACTGAAGTGGAAAAAAGTCAAGGCTGGCTGACAAACCAGCATGAAGTATGGTAACAGAATTTGGGAATGGAGCCTGAAGATTATGATTATGGTCACCAGATTTGGTTTTGTTCTTGTGGATCAAGTTAAGCGATTGGGGTTTTTGTTAATGCTCTTTCCAAAGTTAAGCCTCACAGAGATTGGTTGCCAGACTGAATGACACTAATACAAGAAGCATTATAAAAATACGCTATAAAAATGCATTTAAACAACATTATGATTACTGAAACAGGCAAAAAGCTGGCAGAGAGAGCCCTCTGCAAAGAACACTCTCATTTCTTTTGTGATGTTTGAAAGGGGGATTCAAATGTCAAGCAGTACAAACCTTCTGTTGCACAAATCTGGACTGGAAGTGCAATTTACTGAAGAAAAGCTTTGAATGGGCTGCTACTCAGCTCTTCCCTGTCTGACAGTTTCTCCCTACAACTTTCTTACTACAGCAGTTTTCAATGAATGCCAGTACTTGAGGTGTGGTGCAGGTCTTCCACTATAGTGAGAAAGGAGTCCCAAGTGGCGGGTAGGGTTCCTGCCACTGTTTCAGGACACACTGTAAATCCCTCCTCCCAGTGGTGGGATTCAGCAGGTTCGCACCACTTCGGCAGAACCGGTTGTTAAAATGATGCTTGTAAACGATCAGTTGTTAAATTATTTGAATCCCACCACTGCCTCCTCCCCATCACTATTTGGGGGTGGGGGGTGGGAATGAGCTGCTTGGAGACACACCAAAGTCTGACATTACCTCCTGCGCAAAAAGTGGAAGTGACATCATTGCTTTGGCACAAAACTCTATGATTTACTCAGGTGAACCATAGAGCACTGCCCTGACACGAAACAATCACTTCTGGTGCTGAAGACAACCTCCCCCCCACCAATTTTTCTCCCACCATCTAGAAACTGACATGGTCTATTGCACAGGTGTCAAACTCGCGGCCCTCCAGATGTTATGGACTACAGTTCCCACCATCCCCTGCCAGCATGATGTTGGCAGGGGATGATGGGAACTGTAGTCCATAACATCTGGAGGGCCACGAGTTTGACACCTAGGGTCTGTTGCTTTATCAATAGACCCAAGCCAGCATCAGACAAAACAAAAACAAAAAAAAGATGGCAGGCAGCCTCCCCAGAGGGAGGTTGAACGGAAACGAAAAGGAAGTGACTGGTGGGCAAAATGGCAGCTCGGGTCAGTCAGTGCGGCTGAGAACACTTCACAGCAGAAGATTTCCCCTGCAAACAGAAAACTGTGGGAAGATCAGACTGTGAAGCAAACAACCGCTCCACAAGCAGTAAGTATCCAAAAGCCCACAGAGAAGGTTAGAATGATCCCAGAGCAAATTCATCAGGTTCTCTATTTTTATTATGTTTTAGCAGCAAGTCCTCATTTTAAGCTTTGAGAAGATCCAGCACGTTGGCTGCCTCTAATGGTGTACAACTGAATGGGAGACAGATACAAGGGTCAGCAGCTGGTTCTTTCACGTCAGCATGTTGATGTTTATATGTCCTTGTTAGGATGGGCCCTGAACAAACTGTGGATCTCTGGCTCCTTCCGCACACGCAAAATAATGCGTTTTCAAACAACTTTCACAACTGTTTGCAAGTGGATTTTGCTATTCTGCATAGCTTCAAAGAGCACTGAAAGCAGTTTGAAAGTGCATTATTCTGCATGTGCAGAATGAGCCTCTGTTTCAGAAGAAACAGATGCAAAGCAAAACCATTCCGTAAACAAAAACTTCACTACTATCGAAGTACTCACAATTGAACATAAACTGATGTAAGCACATGAACTGCCATTTCCAGAATATCCTTTCAAACAGTTGCATACTGCCTGTCATGAACAAAAATAAATCAAGATACGCAATGAGATTTAAAAATACTTTAAGATCACATAGATTCTATTTGGCAATACCCATGTGAATACACAAACATGACAAAGAATAATTCAGTTCATTCTGAACTCAGGTCTCCTTTGAAACTTTCCTTCTCTCCTATGCAAAACACATAATCTAGCAGTACCTTTGCTCAGCTAGTGAATGTTTTGCTTTCAGGATTTTTCTTAAGGAAAAGTTGTAGTGAAAAAGTAATAAATTTTTGAGACAGGAATTCATTCTTTACTCTAGTTTATTCTTGGATTCCAGCAGGGATGCAAATACCTGGTTACTCATGAAAAATTTAGTTAGCCCACCAAGATGTTTTAGAATCTTCAAAAATGAGTTTGTAAAGAAAGATTTTAGTCTTAATACTGTATTTCTCTTCTTCCCTGTGTTCAGATAACTTAGTATGTCATAGGATTCTTCACAAAATTTAAAGAACAACCAGAGGAAACACACTATGTAAAAATGCTAAGTGTTTAATATGTTTCACATATTTCAGTACTTCTTAAAGGCAAGATGATGACAGATTGGAGCCTAGGTCTATCCAGACAGTTTATGGCAAAAGTAAAAATTGACCTGGTGGTTTATTATTGCTATCAACTGGCATTTATGCTACACCACACCAAACAGCACCAATATTTCATAGTTAAAAACAAAATAATCAGAAGGGGTTCACAGCTCAAAAGATGAGCTCATATTTTGAATTAATAAGGTTCAATCCTGGCATCTCCAGTTAGAGGAATTTCATCAAAACTGGAAAAGCTATCAGCCTTGAAGAGCCTGTTGAAGTTGACAGTTCTGGACTAGACAAACCAATTTTCGGTTTCAATATAAAGTAGCTTTGAAATGATTGTTTGCTATGGTTAGCCTATGATTCATCACTGATTATTTATTACATTCATATC
Source organism: Sphaerodactylus townsendi (assembly GCF_021028975.2). NCBI lineage: Eukaryota > Metazoa > Chordata > Lepidosauria > Squamata > Sphaerodactylidae > Sphaerodactylus > Sphaerodactylus townsendi. The sequence goes on from NC_059430.1 coordinate 33,951,407, forward strand.
TGGTCTTTCTTTTACCATGCAAATTCAAGGACACAAGCATAGGTTCCAGGAGGTCTCCCATCCAGTTACTGACCCAACCTAGAGTTACTTAGTTTTAGCAAGGATGCTGCATCACATGCCTATCCTACTCTTCCATGGAGAATTACCAGGGAGCCATTTTCTGTCCAGCCAAGACCCCGATATATAGAATAGGAGAATCTTCAACAAACAAGACAAGCATAGTTACAGTACATTTCCCCGGGACCAATAAATGTCTACCATACAAGATGTATTGTTGCAGTTGCTTACCTGATTGGGTCCAATATGAGTGCATTCTGCATTTTTGTCACATCCACCATTATTTGTTATGCAGGGGTTAATTTCTTTAAGAAATCAAATGAGAAAAGCAGAAAAAGATGAGCACTCTTTCATTTCTCACGAGACAGCATTTAAGGGACCCTAACAATGGAAGCTACGAGTTCCAGTCATTTTGACTAGTAGCCATAGATTTCTTTATCATCTATGAATATGTTCACTCCCCTCTTAAAGCCTTCCAAGTTGGCAGCAATCACCATAACCTGGGATAGAGAGTTCCACATTTTAACTATGAGTTAAAGAAAGAAATACTTCCTTTTGTCTGCTGTGAATCTTTCACCCTGCAGTTCCAGCAGATGTTCACTCTCTCTACCATGCATACTTTTATAGACCTCTATTATATCTCGCCTGACTCCCCTTTATTCTAAGATAAACAACCCCAATTGTTTTAACCACTCCTCATAGGGCAGTTGCTATAGCCTCCCAGTCATTTTGATTGTTCTTTTCTACACTTTGTCAGGCTCTGCAATATCTTTTTTCAATTATGGTGTACACAGTTGTCTCACCATAGACTTGTATATGGGCAATATGATAGAAGCAGTTTCATTTTTTATTCCTTGTCTAATTATGGCCAGCATGGAATTTCCTTTTTTCAGAGCAGCTGCACACTAGGTTGACATTTTCATTGAACTATTTACTACTACCCCCAAGATCTCTCTCTTGGTCTGTCACTGCCAGCACAGTTCCCATCAGTGGATATGTAAAAATGGGATTTTTTTGCCCCAATGTGCATCATTTTACACTTGCTCACAATGAATCTTATTTGCCACTTTAATGCCCATTCCTCTAGTTTTGGGAGATCCTTTTGGAACTCTTCACATTCCATTTTTGTTTTAACCACCCTTAATAATTTGGTGTCATATGCAAACTAAGCCATCTCACTGTTCATCCCCATTCCAGGTCATTGATGAACAGGTTGGAAAACACCAGTCCCAACCCATATTCCTGAGGTAAAGATATCTTGACACCAGGGGCGTGGAACTTTGAAACAAATTACACTTTACATTATTTACTTGAAAATACTAGGTTGTGCCACTTTTGCTTTATGAATACTTCAATTATTTCTAAGATGAGATCAAGAACATGAACCAACATCCCCAATGGTAACTTCCCAGAAATTTCTCATTTCCTCATTGAGTTTACCCCAGATTGTATTAATGCACACAATACATCCCTGGAATAGATTGAATGTTAACAAGTACTCGTTATTGTGGTCAAAGATCTATACATATACAGTGGATACTTACCAAGGCAGACTATTCCATCTCCAGTGTAACCTGTTTTGCAAACACACACTCTGTTTCCTGGAGTGGTTCGTCTACATTCTGCTTCTTTGGAACAACCTCCATTGCTGATTTCACATGCGTCAATGGCTGCAAAAGGACAGAAAATGTAAAAACTACAAGCTGATGTTCTTTGAAGAATGATGAGAAGACAAATCCAAACTCATGCCCCCTGCAGGGTTTCCCCTACATCAGTGGTTCTCAACCTTCCTAATGCTACAACCCTTTAATACAGTTCCTCATGTTGTGGTGACACCCAGCCATGAAATTATTTGTGTCTTGGTTCCTAAGACCATCAGAAATATGTGTTTTCTAATGGTCTTAGGCGACCCCTGTGAAAGGGTCATTCAACCCCCAAAGGGGTTGTGACCCACAGATTGAGAACCGCTGCCCTACAGGCTTCTGGCCTTTCATGGGCTTAAGCAGGATGATTTTTTCCTACTCTCCCTTTTCTCCTTTGTTAAAGGAGACAAGGAAGAGTAGGAGAAATTAGCTGCTGTCAACATTCTATCTACTATCTGGTCCTTTTAAACAGAGATGCTGGGGACTGAACTTGGGAACTTCTGCATGCCAAGCAGATACTCTACCACTGAGACACACTTGCCTCCCCAATAATTGTCAGGATATTGAAAATTGCAAGGTGGTCATATGCTGGTCTAGAATGACTGGAATGTAACAGTCAGCAGAATTGTAAAGGTCGGAGCCTCTCTGTCTGGGTCTGCAGTGATTGGCATGTAACAGTCAGCAGAATTGTAAAGGTCGGAGCCTCTCTGTCTGGGTCTGCAGTGATTGGCATGTAACAGTCAGCAGAAGTGAAAAGGTCACAGGCCAGGATGATTAGATCATCTAGCTAATGATTTGCTGGACAAAACTATATAAGAAGACTGCATACCCAATTCAGTACCTCTCCTTCATCTTCAGGTTCGGGCTCAGATTGTTGTCAGAGTAGAGAGTGGATAGTTATTGTTATTTTTGTTCCTCTGAGAAACAAGAGATAAAGTATTCCTGTTGGAACTAAATCTACTGTCTGAGTGTTTCTTTTTCTTATACTGCAAGCAGTTACCTCCTGTTCTAGCAAGGGTGAGTTGGCACCTAGTCCTTCCGCTGTGCACTAGGCCAACAATTTGGTTATGGGCCCAGTATCCTAACCACTGAAGCTAGAGAGGTCAGGCAGTGTGACACGATGACATCCACCATGTGCAGTTTGCCTTTTGAACGGCTGACTGCAGGGAACTACTCAGCATGGAGTGTGAAAATGCAGAGCTTTCTCATACGTGAAGATTTATGGGCTGTAGTCGAGGACCCCACGAACCCAGAGCACAGCAGCAGAGCAGAGGGGCAGATGCCAGAGCCAAAGGCGTCCATAATGTTGGCTGTGGAAAACTCCCAGCTCATCTATCTACGAGGCTGCTGAGAAGGCTTCTGACTGCTGGAAGGTGTTGAAGGACCTGTACCAGGCACTTGAGACTGCTGGTTCCAAGGTAATCTTGACCAGACGTTTATACCATTTGAAGCTGAAAGGAGGTGAAAATGTGGCCAACCATGTCCAACAGCTGCGACACTATTCGCCGAGCTGGAAGACAGAGGCATGACTTTCACTGAACAGCATAGGGCCTATATTGTACTATCTTCCCTAGATGACAGCTGGGACAATTTTGTCTATAGTATGCAGAGCATAAAGGAAGATGATTTGACTCTAGACTATGTGACTGCACGGGCTTCTGGAGCTCCAGGAAACAAAGAGAGTTTTGCCGTGAAGCCAGAGGCAGAGAGAAGCCTGCTGTTTCCAGGGGTAAAAGTGAAACTCCAGCTTTCCCCTGAACTGTCCAAGGTCATATGCAGTTCAGCGTTGTTTCCGTTGTGGCTCTACTAATCATCTTCTCGAGAATGCCCACAGAAGGTGAAGGGGAGAAGAAGGCCAGGACAACGAGGGAAGAGGAAAGAAGGAGCACTACTTGACGCATTGCTGAGAACCGATGTCCAGAGAAACCAACCCATCTGGCTCTTGGACTCTGCCTGCTCAGAGCATGTAAATGAAATGCTCATCACCTATTGACTGAGGAGTCCAAGGCAAGTGTGAAGCATGTCAGCTTGGCCGATGGATCACCAGCTGCTGTTACGCTGCAAGGAACTGCCTACCTACCATGCCTAGGTAAAAAGTTGCAAAATGTGTTGTGTGTTCCTGGACTGGATTTTTGTTTGTTGGCGTCCCAAGTTTAGCTGAACAAGGGTACAAAACTATATTTGATAGACAGGGTTGTACAGTATGGCAGAATGACATAGAGTGTGCAAAAGGTACACTCTAAGTACAAAATGTATGTTATGACTGATAAAGGCAAAATGAAAAAATGTAATGAATGTTTCAAGTCTAGCTAATAAAGCCTATGCATGATGATTGTGTGCACTATCTTCACAGAGTCCTAGGACATGCAAGTTTTGCCACCATCAAGCAGTTGGCAAAAGTATGTGATTTGAGTGTAAAGCCTTTGCAAAGCATTCCTAGACTGTTCAGTCTGTAGTGGGGTTAAGGTGAAATCCTATCCAATCCCCAAAAGAGCTACAGACAAATGGAAAGACCATTTGAACTAGTCCATGCAGACTTAGCTGGTCCTTTCCAATCAGCGAGAAGAGTTACGATATATATTTCTGCATTGATTGGTGATTATAGCAGATATTCTTACTGCTTGCTGTTGAAATCTAAGGATGAAGCCTTTACAAAGGCTTAAGGAATGGGTCTCAATGATTGAACGGAGGTTCCCTCACAAGGTGGCTTGCCTGCAATCTGACAGAGGCGGTGAGTTCATGGGGAACAAATTCCAAACCATGGCTGACACAGAAAGGTATTAGCCACAGGAGAACAAATCCGTTCAGCCCGGCTGAAAATGGCGTGGCTGAGAGGAGACTAGGCATTCTTCAAACAATGCGGGATTGCATGATAAATGATGCCAAGGTTCCATTCCATTTCTGGGGAGAGGCTGTCTTAGCTGCCACACATGTAATAAACAGGTTGTGGAGTTCAAGTATCAATGAAACACCATTTTCAGAATGTTTGGCAAAAGGCCTTCCCTGAAACACCTTAGAATATTTGGGAGTTTTGCTAACGTCCTCATTCCCAGACAGCAACGGAAAAAAGGACAAAAGAAATGGCAGAGACTGCGTTTTGTAGGATATGGCCAGAATACCAAAAGGCTATAGATTTTCATTGGGTCATGGAAGAATTGCTATCTCCGCGCAGGGTACCAACTTTGAAAAGCATACAGGTTGGGAACATGTGCATCAAAACTCTGAAGTGTTCTTACCACCAGTAAGCCATGACACAGTACCTAGTGACAGCACACAACCCCCCACTCCCTGTTCAAGGTCACACATCTGCTCCGAGCCTTAAGCAACAACAGAACAGTGATAGTGATCAGGAAGGAAGCCAGGGAGAGGAGGGGGGCTGAGCAAACTGGAGAAATAGCTATACCACGCAGATCAGAAAGAGCAAATAAAGGCATACCACCAAAAAGGTTTATGGTACAAGAAGTGAGAGTAGTGCCAATTAGGGACAGAACCACACGGTTTCCATGATATGTTGAAATGTCCCCCTGAGGAACAGGAAAAATGGAATCAGGCTATGGACAATGAGTTTGAATCCTTGGGGAACTTAACAGTGTTTAACATTGTTGATAAACCTACTGATAAGCCGATCATAGGTGCAAGATGGGTATTGCATGCGTAAACCTATGTCTGATGGGACTTGCACAAATATAAAGCAAGATTAGTCGAGCACAAGGCTTCTCTCAAACAAAGTTTGACAGTTATGATCAGACTTATGCACCCACTGCAAAGGCAGAATCCATGAGATTAGTGATTGCTCTGGCTGAGCAAAGAGACTTTAAAATGAGGCACTTTGATTTTGAAACAGCTTATTTAAATGCAGATTTGCAAGAGACCATATACATGAAGCAACCACACCAGGTTATGAGCATGAACAAGTTGATAAAGTTTATAAAGCTCAACAAAGCTTTATGCGGGCTGAAACAGTCAGCCAGATGTTGGAACAGGTGCATACACAAAGCATTATGTGAAATGAAATTTGACCAAAGTGTGGCCGATGCCTGTATATATACCAGAGGTACTGGTGATGAATGTATCATTTTGATGATTTATGTTGATGATCTCTGTGTGGTTGCAAAACAGACAACCAAATCAAACAACTTTACACTGAGTTGAGTAAACACTTTAAGCTGAAAGACTTGGGGTATCTAAAGCAATACCTGGCATTCAAGTCAGTAAATCTGAAGAAGGGATGTGTTTCTGACACAAAACAAAAGATAGAGGGTGTCATACAAAAAGCTGGTCTGCAAGATGCCAAAAGTGGCACAAAACCCCAATCGTGGCTGATTTTTGTAAGCAAGATAACAGCAAAGCATTTGAAAGGCAAGACCTATATCGTTCCTTAATTGGCAGCCTGCTGCACATTGCTAACTGGACAAGACCAGACATAGCTTTGCTGTAGGTTTATTAAGTAGAACAGTTGCAAAACCTACTGAGAAAGACTGGCGGGGCTAAAAAGAGTAATTCGTTACTTGAAGGGAACTGCTAACTATGGTTTACACTTTTCTAACCAAAACAATAAGGACTTAGTGGTGTATCGCGGACAGCTCATTTGCAGAGGACTCAGGATGTAAGTCAGTGAGTGGTTATTATATGCAATATGGCAGCCATCCGATTTGTTGGAGATCTCGGAAACAAACAACGGTTGCCACTTCAACTGCTGAGGCAGAGTATGCGGCTCTTAATGAGGCATGCAATGAGCTACAATGGTTATGCAGTCATGCTAAAAGACCGGCAGAGAAATGTGAACAACCTATAACAGTTTTTGAAGACTCACAGACATGTATAGCCATGGTATGTTCCAAAACCCGGTGTCGTGACTAAAACATGTAATGTGAAATCTCCGCAACAAAAAACAACTGATACAGTCAAATATGATTAAGTTGCAGTACTGTGAATCATCTGCAAACATAGCCGACACATCTTAACAAAGCCATTACCAATACAAAACATAATGACTTGGTGTTTGGTTTGGGTTTAGCAGGATGTACAATTTGGCAAGGACTCCGTACAAAGGAGCGGAAATAAGTAACTCTGTGTACTGACTATGTACTAACTATGTAATGAGTGTAAATAATGTGAATGACTTTGTTTGTAATTATTTTGTTTGTAAATATTATGTAATGAGGCAAACATTCCAACCAGATATGAGAAGGTGTCAGGATATTGAAAATTGCAAGGTGGTCATATGCTGGTCTTAGAATGACTGGAATGTAACAGTCAGCAGTGAATTGTAAAGGTCGTCTATGTTCTGTTCAACTGCAAGGATTGGGCATGTAACAGTCAGCAGAATTGTAAAGGTCACAGGCCAGGATGATTAGATCATCTAGCTAATGATTTGCTGGACAAAACTATATAAGAAGACTGCATACCCAATTCAGTACCTCTCCTTCATCTTCAGGTTCGGGCTCAGATTGTTGTCAGAGTAGAGAGTGGATAGTTATTGTTATTTTTGTTCCTCTGAGAAACAAGAGATAAAGTATTCCTGTTGGAACTAAATCTACTGTCTGAGTGTTTCTTTTTCTTATACTGCAAGCAGTTACCTCCTGTTCTAGCAAGGGTGAGTTGGCACCTAGTCCTTCCGCTGTGCACTAGGCCAACAATAATATTTATTTATTTGTATGTAAGCACTTGCAAACATCCAAGTACAGGCAATACCACTCAGGCTTTCTGAAAGACAGAAGACAGACAGAGGCCCTTTCCCCACTCACCTTTGCCCAAGGTTTGCTGCGGGCAATTCCCGGCACGCGCAATTCCTGGCGCACGCCCTGGCTTCCCCACGACTCCACGCTCTGTGCAGGGTCGTCAAAAGGCGCCATTTCAAAAGGCACCAGGAATTCCGCGCGTCGAGGGGGCGGGAGAGAGGAAGCGTCGGGGCGTCTGCGTTCTCGCCGCCCCTGAAGTGGGGAAGGGAGCTGGACCCCGCGCTACTTGAGGAGAGTAGCGCGGGGCTTAAGGAAAGTGGGGAAAGGGCCAGAATCACTGGCATAATGCCCATTGGGCAAGGTGGGCAGCTGCCCAGGGCATCACCTTGTGAGGGGCATCAAAATGCTGGGTTCGTTTTTGGGTATTTTTAGTGGTTTTCCATTTGTGACCTGCAGGGGGCGCAGTTTTTAGGCTAGCAGCACCAAAATATCAGCGTGTCATCGGGAGACTGTCCTTATGCTACCTTCCAAGTTTGGAGAGGTTTGGTTCAGGGAGTCCAAAGTTATGGACTCCCAAAAGGGGTGCCCCTATCCCTCATTGTTTCCAATGGGAGCTAATAAGAGATGGGGGCTACAGTTTTAAGGGTCCATAACTTTGGCCTCCCTGAACCAAACTGCACCAAACTTGGGGGGTATCATTAGGGCAGTCTCCTGATGAGACCCTGAAAGTTTTCAGACTGTGCCTTCAAAAATGTCCCCAACCGTGCGTAACCCTTTATTGACAGCAATGCAGAAAAAGCTCTAATGCAGAACAAAGATTCTTGGCGCAGAAATTTGGAAGGATGTTCTAACGCAGGGAGGGCATTCTTGAACATATCATGCACCAAAATTTTCAGGGTATCATCTGGAGACTGTCGCATAAGGATTAAGCACCCTCAAGGTTTTAAGTGCAGTTTGGTTCAGGGAGTCCAAAGTTATCGGAGACCCTCAAAAGAGCTGGCAGCCCCATCTCCTTAGCAAAAGGTAGATGTTGAATGGGGTACTCCCTTTGAGGGTCCATAACTTTGGACCCTTCACAAACTATTGCACTCAAACCCTTGGGGTACCCATAAGGACAGTTTCCCAGATGATACCCTGAAATTTTGGTGCCGATACCATCCCAAAAATGCGCCCCCTGCAGGAACATCCCAGAAATTTGCCCAAGAATCTTTGTTCTGCATTGAGTTTTCTGCATTGCTGTCAATGGGGGGTTGCAGGCTGGGGGGGGGGACATTTCTGAAGGCACAGTCTCAAAACTTTCAGGGTCTCATCAGGAGACTGCCCTAATGATACCCCCAAATTTTGGTGCAGTTTGGTTCAGGGGGGGCCAAAGTTATGGACCCTCAAAACTGTAGCCCCCATCTCCTATTAGCTCCCATTGGAAACAATGGGGGATTGGGCACCCCCTTTGGGAGTCCATAACTTTGGACTCCCTGAACCAAACCTCACCAAACTTGGGAAGTAGCACAAGGACAGTCTCCTGATGATATGTTGAAATTTCAGTGCTGATATGTCGAAAAACTTCACCCCCTGTAGGCACCAATGTCCTGGTGCAAAAATAATTTGGTCGTGGTGGAGTGGCCGCCCATTGGGGGGGGGGGGCATCCAACTCAGGTTTTGCCCAGGGCTACAGTTTGCCCAGGGCTGCCTTGTTATGCCCCTGGCCAGAATCCAAATCTGGCCTTGCACAAACCCAACAACTGTGCATAACACACTAGATCTCAAAAAGTCTTTTCTTCCTGTGAATTTGCATTTTCAAAAACAAACTGTTCATTGTAAATGCAGTTGAAACAATTCCTTTTCTCAACTTAACCCAGGAAAATGTTTGGTGTCCGCCCTCCCCAAATTGACAATCATCAGAGCAGCAAGCAGAAGGAAATCTACTTGCCTGTACAATGTGTGCCATTCCCTTTAAAGCCAGAAGCACATTTGCAGTATGATATCCCTTTAGGACTGAGAAGGCAGCTAAAATGGTAAAAAAAGAATAATTAGTACTTATAAAGCCAGACTTGGTCTGCAGTACGGGCAGCACTCTTTCACGCAAGTGAGATAAACTCGGTTTCAAACATTCTCCTGCACTGTCAATTTTATGGAGACACTTCATTTGTTATGTGTTGCAAGTTTGTATTTTGATGCGATTTAGATGTGATTTTATACTGTTTATGACAAATAAAGGCTAAATGATAAGAATTTTATGGAGATGTCAGGAAACGTCTAATATTGCCTCTGTTGGTCTGGTGCTCTGGTCATCTTTGTTATTTCAGTAGCCCTAACAATTCATTAGTTAATTTTCCTAATATTTCAGTGGCAAAGTTTCTTTACGTTCTAAGTAGAATACAATGTTCCAGGGTCTCCAATTATGATTGTTGTTAGCCCTTTATATTTGTATATGCTGGTCAAATGATTGAATAAAAATCTAATCTGTTCTGGTCCTGTCTGCCCTCCATCATGTCACCTGATAGAAGAGGACTTTCCAGGGTCGGGCCCAGCAATGTCTATCTCATGAATCTGAAGTATATGATCTCCTCAGGGAAACTCATGGATCTGGACTATATGATCTGGTGACTGATATGCAGTGATGTAGGTATAGATTTTTTAATGGGGTGGGTTCGGGGTGTGTGGCCACGGCCCCATTCACCCTTGGGGGTGTGGCCATGCCTCCCCAAGCCACGGCCCTGGCCTCAGTGCTTATAAAAGCAGCTGTCCAAGGCCAGGGACAGCAGACTCCCCTGCCCCGCCCACCCTGCATCCCTGCACCTGCTGGCCTCCCAGTCAGCAGTCCCTTCTGCCCTCCTGTTCGTGCAGAGGGGGAGCTAGGGAAAATGGAGTCTGGTGCAACATCTGAGTTTTGCGCTCCATGGGCGGCTGCTGTGATGCTGGAATCGACCCCCAAACAGCATCACTTTCAATGGTGTTTGAACTAGGGAGCCCAGATTCTCCTTTTAAATCCACCTTAAAGGGAGAATCTGGGGTCCCCAATTAAAACAACATTGAAAGTGATGCTGTTTTGGGGTGGATTATCCCCTACCCTGAAACAGTATCACTTTCAATGTTTAAACTGGGAACCTCAGATTCTCCCTTTAAATCCATGCCGAAAGGGTGGGATTTAAAAGGAGAATCTGGGGAAATTTTTTTTGGGGGGATGCCTGCTGTCAGGAGTGCAATTGTTAAGCTAGCAGCACCAAACTTTCAGGGTATATTTAGAAGACTCTCATGATGATACCACCCAGGTTTGGTGAAGTTCGGTTCAGGGAAACTAAAGTTATGGACCCTCAAATGTGTAGCTCCCATCCTCTATTAGCTAACATTAAAAACAATGGGTATGGGGCACCCCCTTTGGGAGACCATAACTATAGACCCCTTGAACCAAACCTCACCAAACCTGGGTGGTATCATCAGGAGAGCCTCCCAAAAAATCCCTGAAATTTTTGGTGCTGCTAGCCTAAAAACAGCACCTCCACAGGCCACAAACTGAAAAAACACTTTAAAAATACAAAAAAAACCACAAGCGGGGGGCAGAGCTGCAAGGGGGGGGGTTGAACCCAGGAAGCCCCCTTACCTATGTCCGTGCTGATATGACATTTTATGAACAAAATTTGAAGTTATACATCAGAGAGTCCTTCAAGGACTCTGTTCATTTTCTTGCTTTTCAACACTCTATGTGTGTGCTTCCCTAACTTCCCCTGCCTATTGCATATTCTTTTTTCCTTCTCTGTAGTTCCTGGTCTGTCCATCTTTACTTGCAACCATTTTCTTCCCAGAACTTCTTCTCAACTGGCCTTTTTGCCTAGCCAAGTGTGGAGAAATTGGTCATATCATTTTAATTTCTCCAGTCTGTAGCTGTGTCAGCTAAAAGTCATGCCCAGCTGAAAACTATGTTCTTTCTGAATTGGACCCTAATCATCTTAGTAAGTAATTACATCTGTTAGCAATTATGACTGTTGGCCAAGCTGACTCAGCGAATTTCCTAGAGAACGTTATTGGTCTGTTCATACCACCTGACGGGTAGTTTATGTACAACTACCTTTCAATGCTCTCATTAGAATCTATCTTTTTCTCTTTGTTTTCACTGCTGTTACTCTGTTTCGATATACTGTCTGTTATCTGAAGTATTTTCAACTTGTTAATTGTTGCCAGTTAGTCTTATCAGTAATATTTATTGTTATTCTCTGCTTGCATTGGCTGTAAGGAAAACTACGCTACTGAATGTTTTAAACTGTTATAATTATATCTTGCATATGCAGTTTCAGTTGAGTTTATTGAGCAGGAGCGGCTCTCAATAAACTTTAAAATATATTTTTCTAAGAAGTTTATGTTTCTGTATTTATGCGTGCATTTTTACAAAATCCTAACCCACGTTTCTTTGTTAAGAGTAGGCAGTAAGCTTATCTCTTCTTTACACCAAGCTATTCCTGAACTCCTTTCAGCATTGGGAAAGTCGCTCGGGGGCACTGGGCGCCAGATGCTCCTGATGTAGTCTCATTTGCTTAATGTGACAGCTGTAACTACCACATTTTTACACATCAAAGTTTGCCACCCAATATTTTTTGACCAATGAGTTGACCCCCATGAGTTAAATGAGTTAAAAACATTTGGTGTTGTTCTACAAAGTTGGGGTTCCCTTGGGTTTGCAAAAGCCTACATTATAGATTTGCATGACACAGTTTTGTGTATTTTTTTGTGTGCAGCATAGATGCAGACCACATATAACCACTAATGTGCATACCACAAGATACCTCTAGAGAAACTTCATTTTTAAGCTAGATGGAAAACTTTTAGGTGTTTTTAAAAAGAAAAAAGACATACATTGGAAGAAACGTTAAAAAGCCCAGTGCTTTTGTATTATAAATTGATGGCTTAAAAAGAAAGCCTTTAAATAAATAGTGATGTTTGGAGACAAATGGTGAACCAGATGGACAATTAATTTTAGTTTATGGGAAATGACTGAAGGTGGTGATTAATTATTCATATTCTGCTTGTCTCACTGAATTGTGAACTAAAGTACTGTATTCGTAGCTTGCATGCTTATTTCACTGAAGTTTTCGTGGGCTATGTTTTTGGCATGCATAATACAATTTTTAAAAAGGAAAAAGAAAAAAAGATGATTAGGTCTGCTAAAAGAGTACCTGGTGCCCATAAAGTTTGGGGAGACGATGAAGATTCCCTTGCCCAGCCTTACTAATCCATACGGTTGAACAGCAGGATCAGTGTGGGCGGTAATAGTTCTAGTCAATGAGCAATGCAAAATCCCCACGCTAGCTGCTGCCGCTTCTTTTCTGAGACCTCCCCCCTTCCACCCATACACTTCAAAAATAGTTCTGTGGTCAATCAAGCAAAGTTGACTTCAATTAACTGGTCTGATGTCGTACATACTTAGCGCTGGTGTGACAAGTATTGTTGCAGCTATCATCTTTGATTTCTGGGGAAGCAAAAAAAGGAAGAAAAAGCCTTCATTAGAGTGCAGTCGGAGTGACAGCCTCCCTTTCCATTTGACCTTGCCTGTATAAGAACTATATTGATACTGCAGATCACACGATCCAGATGTTTATGGATGGCCTTCCCCAATTTAGAAAATCTTCCTGAACATTATGCAAAAATCTAGCCTGCAACTTCTTTCCTAGACAGTTTTTACTTTTTCTAAAAACGTAAGAGAGTTGAATTACAACATTCACCTGCACTTGAAATTGTTTCAATTTTTTTTGCCATCAAGTCACAACAGACTGATGGTGACCCCTAGTGGCATTTTCAAGGCAAGAGTTGTTCAGAGATGGTTTGCCATTGCCGACCTCCACTTCAATCCTGGTATCCTTTGCAGGTCTCTTATCCAAATACTCTACCCTTTTCAATAAAAAGAACTAAGTAGAATTGTAACTTCATTCACCACGTGTTGGACCATCTTTGTTTTAGAATGCTCCACTTGGGTTCCAGTGCCTACCTAAAACAGAACTAGGTAGTTACAATTCGACTTAGGTTTTTTTTGTTGAAAAGGATAGAACCAGGGTCAGGGTCTAGAGCAGGGGTAGGCAACCTGCGGCTCTCCAGATGTTCAGGAACTATAATTCCCATCAGCCTCTGTCAGCATGGCCAGTGGCCAATGCTGGTAAGTGACTAAGGAGTAATAGTTCCTGACGAGCATCTGGAAACCACCTTCCACTGCTCTAACAGGAAGTGTGTGACTTCAGTCCCAGGCCACCAGGCAAGCTTTCATGGTATGCGTGAGGATTTGAACCTGGTCTACCTTACCCACCATGTTGAAGAGCTGATAGGGAACAACCTGAGTGCTCTAGAGTGTGTGACTGGTCCCAGGCCACCAGGCAAGCTTTCATGGTATGCGTGAGGATTTGAACCTGGTCTACCTTACCCACCACATCACACTGCTGCTTTTCCTTAAAAATATACATCTTGCCTTGAAAAGCAGCCAACCAGCAAGCCTACCTTGACCCTGCAGCTGCCCTCCACTCGACCACCCTCTCTCTCAGCCACACATGTGGGCACACATGCGTGCTTGTGAACGCACACACACAGAGGCCCATGTGCACACCCCCACACATACATAGGCTACACCAGGGTCTGCAACCTGTGGCTCTCCAGATGTTCATGGACTACAATTCCCATCAGCCCCTTGCAGCATGGCCAAGCGTTAAGCATGAGTATGCAAGACATCTGCAGAGAAACACAGCTTCCCTGTGCTAAACTTCTAATTGAGGAGAGTGCTGCTGCTTTTCCTTTAAAACTCACCAGGCACCATGTGGCAAGTTGGAAAGCCAAGACCTTTCCCCTGCCAGCTGGCATAAGTCGAAATCCCTGCCTCCCTAATATTACCCCAAAATTCTCTGCCACCCTCTTACTGCCCCCAAATTCCTCACGGCCCCCCTTTATGTTTCCACCACTCCAGGGGGACAGTACCACCCACTTTGGGAATCCCTAGTATATCCCAAAGGAAAACTATGCCATGCAATTATGCTCCATGTGTAGCTATCATACAAACTATACGGGTTTGCCCTTTAATTTGTGTATTGTGTCTACAGTCTACTACTTCCTTGGTACTTAAGAAACATCACATAGCTGTAGCTGTACAAACATTGTTCAGTTTGGTTTTCATGAAGACTCAAGGGAGTATAGAGAAAGTGAAGTCCATTCTCTTTTATAATTTTAGCTGGACAACCGGACTCAGGAACATGCCATTTAGAGAATGGACCTGCATCTTTGGATCTGCATTGAGGACAGCCACACTTACCTGTATCACATTTCACACCTCTCCAGCCAACATCACATTCACAAGAGCCATCCCCTTTTATGCCACTGCTGCACTTCCCATGGATGCAGACACAGTCTAAATGCAAGGAGGTGACAAGCTTCAAAATCTCACTCAAAAGTAAATCTCACTCAATATTCATGGCTATATTGACCGCATTTGTTCCTTTCAGATTAGAGCAGAGGGGAAAATTACCCAACCTTGAAACCAAATTGGGTACCCAAAGGCTGGGTGAAACAAAACCTCATCAAACAACGAAATATATTTATTACAAAGTGCTCATGCATGCGAATATTTAAAACAAGCCCTTATGACAGAAAAGGCAAGGTTGATGATCTAAAACAGTGGTGGCGAACCTATGGCACACCCCACACACACACACACACACATAGGCTGGCCTGGGCCTGATCCTTTACCTGGGAGTAAGATCGGTTGCTGGCAATGGGGCTTGCTTCTGAGTAAACCCTCCTACGATCGTGATTCACCCATTTGAAGCATTGCACGGTTGCTTCACTAAGCTTACTCCTGAGTAACACGTGCCTTGGAGCCAACAGTTTTTTCTAAACTAAAACCTCAGTATTCAGGTTAAATTGCCTTGTTGGCACTTTGCAATAAATAAGTGGGTTTTGGGTTGCAAGTTGGGCACTCGGCCTCGAAAAAGTTCGCCAGCACTGATCTAAAACCACATGCCAAATGTATTTTAAGCCCCAGGCCTTCTTCAGGGTTTAGTTACAACATGTTATGCACACGTACACATAAATACAACATTTAGAATGATTAGAATCTTGTGCCAGGCCATGTATGTACTTTAAAATGAATTCCAGTTGATACTAAAGCATGTTTAGACTTGTGAAAGCACACATCCCGAGAATGTAGTTCCTTCTGATTGGACTGACGTTACATTCAATATCATCCTTGCAGCATCTGTGACTGACACGTTTAGAATCTTACAGTGTTATCCAGTTATGAATCATCTGGAGTTTTATACCTTGGTCACAGTTGATGCCATATTTGCCGTCAATGCAGCTATCACAGGCCAGTCCTTTGAAGCCCACTTCACACTCACAAAAGCCTGTGCCATTGATGCCATCCAAGCAAATTCCATTCCCAAAGCAAATATTTCCAGCTACTTGTGGACAAGGCTCACACTGTGCCCCATAGAAACCTGCACAACATTCTCTGGTCTGGAAAGAAAAACTACATAAGGCAAATGTGAGGCACATGTAAGAAAATACAAGAAGGGCATTTGAGAAAAATCTTGTGGATTAAGGTTGGATACACTTGAGTCAGCCCGGGTATCATGCTTTGTACTGACTGACTACATCCAACTATATATATACATGTGGCAGTAATTTCCTAGCATTCTGTGTCTGTCAAATGCCAGAATGTCACACTAGGTTGACAGAGAAACACAAGTTACGGATCTGGCTGGGAATAAAGGAGGAAAAATGGAAGAAAGTTTCTTCTCCAGTTTCTTCATGGGAGAAGCATTTGCTAAAGTTTTCAAGTTGGGGAACTGGATCATTTCTAGTTTACCACTCAACATCCTTGGCCAGCCAGAGTATGCTTCCACAGATGCTGGCCAAAGCCAATTGAGGATATAAAAAGGGAGACAAAGTAACTGGGAGGTGGTAGTTTGGAAGATTTGCCAGTTAACAGTGAAAATAGTTGGGTTCAGGTCATCTTTACCACAGCAGCGCCATGAGGGAGGTTAGGCTGAGAGTATGACTGGCTCAAAGTCACCCAACAAGCTCCCTTGGATTTGAATTTTGGTCTCCTGGATTGATGCTGGCTGTGGGAACTGAGGCCCCTTCCGCACATGCAAAATAATGCATTTTCAAACCACTTTCACAATTGTTTGCAAGTGGATTTTGCTATTCCGCACAGCTTCAAAGAGCCCTGAAAGCAGTTTGAAAGTGCATTATTCTGCGTGTGTGGAATGAGCCTGAGAGTATTCTTTGCTCTGTAGTAAATCCAAGGGGTTCCTGCTAATGGAACATGATATAAAGGCTAAGAGAGTACTCAAGCGAAGATGAATTTCTAGATGACCTTAAGGGGAAAGTACAAGGGAGACAGCAATACTTTAACAAAGATCCTAAAATTAACTTCTAACAATTCTACATAATTGACCCCTAGGGAAACATCCTCTCTTGCCTGTGTACTAATGTAATGACCAATTAAAATTAAACCAAAATACTCACAATTACAGTCTTAGCACATTGTACGCGGCATCCTTTTTCCAATAAGCGCGCTAAAGGTTTGTAGTAGAGGCAGATTTGTTTGCTCCCTTCCTGTACAATAGGGTGACATTTTTATGACTCTTGGACAGGTGGCTTTTATACATTAAATTATTACACCAAATCCATCACAGGCTGATTATGCACAAGGTGTCTGCTGCTTGATGGAGGCAAATGTCAGTCTCAGCAGCCTTTCTTGTATGGACGTATTTCCTCAAGCCCTGCTTTCACCTTCCATTCTCTCTGCAGCAAGCAAGACCACTTGTAACACAATTTTAATTTTCTTCGCCATAAGAGCAGGGAAGATTTGCCAGCGAGAACAGCTTTGCTCCAGAACTCTTCCTTCTGTCCACAGCCAACCTGCCTAGCCTCACCCCTTCCACTCCCTTATGCTGCTTTGCACACCTTCCCCCTCACCCCCATTCCTGTTGCTGACTCTTTCCCACTTCTTGTCCTGCTGGAGTGTGAATAAACATCTTGGCAATCAAAAAGCTACTTTTGCCAGGAATTTCCGCTGACAGGAAAATATGTTTTCTGATTTGTTTTTGTTGTTACTGCTCAATGTTTTTAGTCTGAAGTGGTTTTTAGTCTGAAGCAATTAATATACAACTCTGCAACTAGAACTTATCAATGTGATCCAAGCTGCAATGTGATCCAATGTGATCCAAGCTGCAGCAAGTTTAAAGTTACGTACATATCTAAGTTTTCCATAGTGTCACAGGAGTCTGTCAGATGGCCTTCTACTGTGGGGGGCTTTTTAGAGTTATCACAGTTGCACACCAAAGAAAATCATATATACAGTAAATTAATGAGAAGAGGTAACAGGATTGAAGAAATAAACTTTGCTCTCAGACTCTGCATCTTTTACCAAATGTATGCACAGAGCCTTACATATATCCAGTCACCTATACATAGTCTCCATGTGATGGGGGACACTCAGGATTCCATGACTGCATGGATAGAAAGACATATGGACAACAATGTTACATTGGAGTCTCTGCACTTGTTCAAATGGACATGTGGAATTTTGCGGCTGCAGCCAACGAGTACAGTTGCCAACAACCTGGAGAAAGAAATGTCCTGCCCTTTTAATAAACACTCAAACCATGGAAATGGACTGCTAAAGGTTTTCATGGTAATGAAAATACATAACATCACCTGGTAAGTTATAGCCCATTAAGCCTCCTTATAACAGGTAGGTCATTTTTTTCCTCCAGGCAGTTCGCAACCCAAATGATGGTGGTCCTGTATTCACTGAACACATGAATAGCAATAACACACACAGTCCCCTGTAAACAAAAAACCGTGAGATTCCACCAAAGAGAGTTCTCTAATCTCCTTCTTCAGCTTGATGAGCTAAAAACTCAGGGCAGTATCTAGACCTTCCTGTGAGTTCAAACTGTAAAGCACATGACCACTCCCCAGACCCCACAGCAGATAACATGAACCCCTGCACAAGGACATACTTTGAAGTAGCAACTTCTGACCATTACCTGCATGCCGAGGCCACATGCCGAGGCCACAGCCCTGCTCCCCTCAGTGCCCCTCATATATCCCAATAATGTAAACTAGCCAACAGTACTTCAGACTCCTGGGCATTGATGCAACTATGGGAGGCACATAGAGAACTGGGAACAGGATGAATGGATTGCACCCTTGATTCCATCCCAAATGGAAATTCATTCAATAGGCACAGGCAGATATGGCATAGTAGCTTTGAGTCTTAGGAGATAAGGTAGGGTATGAATATTTTAAGTAAATAAATAGCAGTAAGATTCTAATGGAATTCAGCAGAATTCACATAAAGCTTTTACATATAAATAAGTTTACAGGAATGCAATACCTACCACCACTGTAGTTCCAAGAGGACAGCCGCGGGTGAATATACAGGGCAAACAGCTTCTCTTGAAAAATAAACAGAATGCACATTTGCAGAATAGGGAAGCACAGTATATGCTTATGCATTTCTGTTCTAATGCTGTATTATTGCATGCTCAGCCAGTGGCGTTATCACTTTGTATCTGAATAAACATCAAATATGTATGCTTACAATACTCCTGGACAGCTGATAACATTGGCCTTGACACAATTAAGCTTCAGAGGTACCTTTGTAGGCTTTACCAGGATTAAATGGACATCAATTTGTGTCTTTTAATTTGCCCTCCCATTGCCAATCACAGGGATCACCAATGAGGTACTTGTGAACACCACAACACCCATTGACACTTTTCATGGTGTCCTCCAAGTGTTCCCAAAAAGTGGGCAGATCCAGGTGGGCCTTTTTCTTGCAGGACTTCTGATTGGCTGGGCAGATATGTAGAAGTTGTTTCAGCAACAGCTACCACCACAGCACAAGGATTTTTACTGTGTGTATGAGACTTACTGTGTGTATGAGAGGAAGCAGTTTTAAATAATAATGTGTTCATTTTAAATGGCATCCTGTCAAACAGAGTTTCTGCCTGAAATATTGAACAGTTACTATTTACAGTTATGCATAACCTCGCTTCCCGACATTTGTAAACTCTGCCTCCTGCAGCAGCCGTTTTGTAGCTGTACCCTCCACTATGTATCAGAACTCCAAGGACGCCCACAGGCTCAAACCATTTGGAAACCAACTGTTCCACCCTTTCTGCGTTTACTGCCCTGATGTACAAAAATCAGCAAATAATAAGCAAGAGATAAGTCAGACTTTTGGACAAAATGAGGCAGTTCGTCCTCTGCTTAGTTCACCCAATAATTTTCATCTATAACCTATCCGTCTCACAGAATTATTATGAAAATCAAAGGGGAGGTACATTAAATGGTAGTGAATTTGCTTGGGTTTTTTTACACGCAGTTACACCTTATGTGTTTATTTCAATTATGTATTTCTTTTAAATGATTTTTTCTTTTACCAGTGCAATCCCCAGGATTATTTCACGGAGAATAATAGGGGAGGGGTGGAAGAAACTTTAACACCATTTTCTCACTTGATATAGCTATCCTGAGCTGCTTTTGCATCCACCGGGGGAAAAAGGGTAGTTGTAAGTTTCTTGCAGGAGGAATACAAGTAATTAAATACGCTCCGTATGCAGCTTGACCAAGGCGGATCGGTGCTGCTGGTTTTGTTAGACCTTACCCTTGGCGTTTGATGTAGTGCGATCCGCGACTAGCACGACCCACCGCCTGGCCGTTTCCGGGATACGGGGCACTGTCCTTCAATGGATTGCCTCGTTTCCCCGGGACCGTTGCCAGCAAGTGTGGTGCGGGGACCAAGCCTCTCGGAGGTGCCCACTTCAATGTGGGGTGCCTCAGGGAGCGCTGCTGTCCCCGCTATTATTTAACATCTATATCACGACCACTTGCTCAGCGCAGTGCGGAGCTTTGGGCTGATTTGTCCACCAGTGCAGCTGATGACACTCAGCTCATTCTGTTGTTGGATGGAGGAGCTGTCACGGCCCCTGCAGCTCTGGCATTGTTTGGAGGCGGTCGCTGGTTGGTTACAGCAGAGCAGGCTGAAACTGAATCCATCGAAGACGGAGATCCTTTGGCTACGGAGCGCAGGGGGGAGGCAGGGGATTTTCAGCCGACGGAGTGGGAGGGGACCATTTTGGCGCCCGGCCCCTCTGTCCGCAGTCTGGGGGGTCCACCTGGATTAGATCTCTTTCAATGGAGACCCAGGTTGCCCTTGTAACCCGGACTGCATTTTTCCATCTTCGGCAGGCCCGGCGGCTGGCCCCCTTCCTCTCTCAGGCAGACCTGGCCGCACCTTGATACATGCAGCGGTCACCTCCAGGCTTGACTGGCAGCCAGCTCTGGCGGGCCTTCCCTTAGCCTGATTCGGAAGCTGAAGCCTGGTGTAACATGCAGCCCGGCGTTTGCTCACAGAAACCTTCTGTGATCATATTCAACCTGTGCTGCGCCAGCTGCACTGGCATACAGTGAAATTCCGAATCATCTTCAAGGTGTGGGTTTTAACCTTGAAGGCCTTCTGGCGACCTGGGACCCTCGTACCTTCGGGACCGCATCACCCTTATGCCCCTACTCGGCCTCTGCGATCCTTAGAGGCCAATTTGGTGGCGGTTCCTGGCCCCTCGATGATGCGGCTGGCCTCCTGCGGGCCAGGTTGCTTTACGACCCTGGCCCCAGCCTGGTGGAACACTCTTCCTCCAGCTGTCGGGCCCCTCACCCCGGGACCTTGATGAGAGTTCCATGGGGCCTGTAAGACCGAGTTGTTCCACCGGGCCTTTGGAGTGTCAATTAAGCTGAGTGGCGCCCCCTTCCCCCTCCCCCTCTCCTTCCCCCCCCTGCATCTTCTTGCACATACCATCTGTTGCACTTTACCACCTATTATCCTCCCAGAGAGGAACCTGACCCCTCCCTTTTCTTTTACTGGGGTGATCTAAATTGAATTGGCCATAATAGGGCACCTATTATGATGCTAACCGCTGTTTTTAAGTAGTTTTTAATGGTTTTTAGTATTATATTGTTGTTATCGATTTAATTAATTGTATATGTGAATGTTGTTCACCGCCCAGAGCCCCCAGGGGATGGGGCAGTTTATAAATCGAAACAATAAATAAATAAAATAAATAAATAGTGGTTTTTTTCAGGAAAAAGGTGACATGGGAAAAATTGTTAGTATCTTTTTTTCCATTTCTCCCGATCCCTCAAGTTTTACTCCTTGGTCAAGCAATAGCTGCAGGAAGTAAACATAGAAGAAAACTACATGGTCCAGACAAATCCTAATGTAGTTCATGAAACAAGAAATTTGAAGAGCTCTGTTCAAGTCCAGTAGTACCTTACAGACCAGCAAGATTTTCAGGATATAAGCTTTAAAAAAACCAAAGGGGTCCAGTTTGATTGATGAAAACTTATACCCCCAAAATGTTGTTGGTCTCACTGATTCACAGGTTCACCATAAGCCAGACGCAACCTGACGGTATTTAACACAACACACACACAAGGTGCTTCTGGATTCGAATTTGGCACTTCTACTGCAGAACAATAAAGCTACAATTCTGAAACACATCCGAAGAAGACAATATATTTGTCTTCCATGATGGAGCTCAGGGGCTAACCCTCTGCCCTCTCCTCTGCCAGTTGAAGTATTAAACATATAACTAAGTATGTTTGGGTGGGCGCCATCTCCTGTCACTGCTAGAGAAATTAGAAAGATGAAGGGAATAAAACAGTAACATAAATATTAAAAACATATGCAAAAGGGCACAGCATTTTTTAAAAATATATTTAAAAATGTAACTAGATTAAAAACCGACATAAATTTACACAGAAGGATAAAACTTACAGTTATTATCACTGTATCATTGGTATCACATCGGTTCTTCTTGATTTCCATCACTTTTCCCAGTCCATGGATTATTCCTTTCTCAGTTGCAACATTTGGATAATTTATAGGTGCTTCATTTACATAGAGCTACATAAAAGTTTTATCATTAGCATGCAATGTTGAAACAAATATTGAGTTTGTGAACTTTATAGAGCAAATGTATTCGCCTTTACTAGCAAGTGATCAGTATCTTGGGTAGATATTTACTTTACCCAGCAATGAAGGCAATCAAGATTATTTGGATTATAGTTTGCTCCCTGCCCCCACAATTTTTCGTCATGCCTTTCAAAAACCATTTGGATGCAGCTTCTGCTCCAGATCAATCACTAAATATTCAGTTTTCCACACTATCTTTTTATTTAAAGTAGAAATTCATTTTTGGTTTAATAAAAGTGATGAGAATCACAGAAGACAAATGACTTGTCTTATATAAACAAATATACAGAAACATGTAAACTGTTACAGAATAGTACAGTTCAGGATTTTGAGAACAGTGTCTTCTTTGGATTTTAAATTTGGGTTTATTATTAATCCATAAGAACATAAGAACATAAGAACTAGCCTGCTGGATCAGACCAGAGTCCATCTAGTCCAGCATTCTGCTACTCGCAGTGGCCCACCAGGTGCCTTTGGGAGCTCACATGCAGGAGGTGAAAGCAATGGCCTGCTGCTGCTGCTGCTGCTCCTGAGCACCTGGTCTGCTAAGGCATTTGCAATCTGAGATCAAGGAGGATCAAGATTGGTAGCCATAAATCGACTTCTCCTCCATAAATCTGTCCAGAAGCCCTTTTAAAGCTATCCAGGTTGAAGTAGCCATCACCACCTCCTGTGGCAGCATATTCCAAACACCAATCTACGTTAGCGTGAGAGAAGAAGTGTTTGTTGTACAACAGTCCTAATTCTTCCTCCCAGCATTTTCAATGAATGCCCCCTGGTTCTAGTATTGTGAGAAAGAGAGAAAAATTTCTCTCTGTCAACATTCTCTACCCCATGCATAATTTTATAGACTTCAATCATATCCCCCCTCAGACGTCTCCTCTCCAAACTAAAGAGTCCCAAATGCTGCAGCCTCTCCTCATAAGGAAGGTGCTCCAATTCTTCAATCATCCTTGTTGCCCTTCTCTGCACTTTTTCTATCTCTTCGATATCCTTTTTGAGATGTGGCGACCAGAACTGAACACAGTACTCCAAGTGCGGTCGCACCACTGCTTTATATAAGGGCAAGACAATCCTTGCAGTTTTATTATCAACTCCTTTCCTAATTATCCCCAGCATAGAGTTTGCCTTTTTCACAGCTGCCATGCATTGAATGGACATTCCCATGGAACTATCCACTAAGACGCCCAAATCCCTTTCCTGGTCTGTGACTGATAGCACTGATCCCTGTAGCATGTATATGAAGTTTAATCC
This sequence comes from Sphaerodactylus townsendi, assembly GCF_021028975.2. Lineage (NCBI taxonomy): Eukaryota > Metazoa > Chordata > Lepidosauria > Squamata > Sphaerodactylidae > Sphaerodactylus > Sphaerodactylus townsendi. The sequence continues at coordinate 33,975,058 of NC_059430.1, forward strand.
ATGCTAAATTTACGTATTGTTTTTATCTTGTACTATGAATGATTTAACTTGTTGGAAGCCACTCTGTGCCCTGCTTGTTGAGAAAAGAGCAGGATACAAAACAAAAATAAATAAATAAAATAAATTAGAAGTCTGTATTTGCAGAAGTACTGAAATAATATCTTCTGAAGAATGTTACCTCTGTTTATATTTACACATCTGATCAGTTCAGTAGATGTGCAGGCATACTTTGGCCATAGCAAGACATTAGTATAGTGTTTATCATTAGAGCACAAGGCACTCATAAGGGTAAATTGTTTCCTTTCCTGGAATTGTTGGTGCAGGAGTTACTAATGAACTAGATGGGGTTAGACACAAATTCTTATTTGCATGACTCCCCTGTTTACTTATTGGGTTGGGTGTGATTCTAAAATCCCTAGGGCATGTAAGGGCTTCCACCCATCTTTCCCTTACATTCACTCATGCAATTTCTTTCAGATAAAAATTAGACCATTCCCTGCTTTGTAGATGCAGAGATGCAAGTGTTAACAGCCCAATCCACACCCTGAGGCTGCCGAGCAAAGTGCCATTGTTTTGCCACTGGACCATCTCCAGAGGATTCAGGGTGGCAGTAAACCCCCCCCCCCGCCACATGGAAACCCTCCACGGTGCTTAATGGAGACATAGCACCCTTTTGGGTGGCATAAGTCTGAAGCCCTGGCCACCCTAAAGCCTGAGTGGAAGTCAGTTCCCCCCCTGGGACTGCCATGGCCTGCCCCCTCCACCCTTGCAATGCTGGCGTTGCTCCATGGCAGCGTTGATTGAATGCCAGCATTGCTCCATGGCAGCACCCACTTCTGGGTTTCACCACCATGTGGGTGCCTGGCCACTGGCACCTTTGCCCTCTCCACCGGCAGGGGTTGCCCCTTATGCTGGCAGAGGAGGTAAAAGCCTGGCACTGCTCCCACTCCCCAATTTGGAATGGGCTGCTGATGTGGATGAGAGCCACTGGGGAAGGAGTGACTTAACTCTGCCCCGTTGCACCATTCCCTAATACTCACTGTCCTCCACAGCTGCTTTAAACTCCATGAGGGAAAAGAAGATCGGCACAGGGAAGCCCCCGTCTGCTTTTGCAACATTTGGCCTCATGTTCTGGTAAACACAAAACCTTTCACCATGTTATGTGCCATGGCGGCGGGATACGGTGGGGGAAGATAATAAAAGGTATTATATGGATTTTGTTCTTGGAGCTTTGGATTTTTTTTTTTGGACCAACACCACTATAAACTACTTGTCTACAATAAAGACACCTCTCTTTTTTCTTCCTTATAGCAGCCTGATGGGTAAGTGTGTGTACATACATAAATCACGTTCCAATTGGGGTCAGCAGCTAAAACATCCCTTCTCTAGTGCCAGGGTACTAATCTATGCTGGGACCCCCAGGAGCTGTACTTTACTGCTCAGTGACATGACTGGAGATTCCCAGAAGCACATGTGGTTTAGTCTTGTAATATTAAGAAGAGGGATCTCTGGTTGAGGCCAGAAGGTAATGTTGATTCATTGGCTCTCAACCTCTCTAAATTCCAACATGAGTTCTTATATCATCACTTAATGTAGACATTTAATTTTTACACACAACAAGGAGACTCATTAACTGAGAATGCAAATACACTTATACTAATGGTGTCCCTAGGTGAACTCAAGTAATGTCAAACATTAATATGCTGCTCACTGAAGCCAATGGAGCCTCTTATAAGACAGTAAGTTAATCAAACATTAAGCCATTTCCTGTATCAGGTGTCAGGATAAATAACAAAGCTATCTGATTTTATATATGGTACCTGAGCATTATGGATGAAAAATCCTACTCTAAATGAAAATCCAAGCATGGTGTCCCTGAACATCCCATTATGCAAGTCATTCTTGAAGAGCTTTTCCTCTAGAAGAACATGGAACCGGATTTGGTCTTCATCCTGAGAATAATATTATCAAATGTAATTATTAACCAGCACATTAACAGGAGGAATACACCAAACAATTTGTGAGAATACCAATCAGCAGCAAACAATATTTTAAAAGTTCTGTTTTCAGTTCCTTTAGGCTGGAAACAGTTAAAATATTTTAAGAGAGTTCATGGTGATGTGAAAGAGACCATCATTGTTCACAGACCTATTATAAGTTGAGTCCCCTCCAGGCTGAATTGGCCATTTAACTTACAGGGAAATTTACTGTGGGCCACCGGTGGACAGCTGTAAGTACAGACAAGTCCCAGCAACACTGCCAGATCCTCAGGGGCAATTTCGCTCTGAATATCAGTAATAGTTATAGCAAAATAACAATAGTAAAAATGCCCATTGCTGGAACTGCTCAGTTGATTTGTTCCTACAGCTCTGGCTGGCAGGGCCACATAGTCTGGCTTGTTTCAGAACCTTTTAACCTCCCAGTCCACTCCTGATTCTGACAGCTTGGTTGTTACACTGGTTGCTGCCTTGACACCATGGAGGTAAGGCAAGATAGAAACATGATAAATAAGTAAACAGAACACTGTATTGTCGAAGGCTTTCAAAACAGAACATTGCCGACAGTGTGAACATATCCTATTGTTGCCTCTGCCAACAAAATTTTCAAGCTTTCGAAGAACTTCCTAAACTTATTCAGAGATAACAATGGGATGAATTTGCACATCATGAACAAGGACAAAAAAACAGTGGTGGTTCTTGTGTCAAGCAAAGAATGGGAAAACTAGCTTCAAATCCCTTTTCTGCCTTGAGGCTCACTGGGTGCTCTAAAGTCTGACACCTGCTAATTCTACAAGGCCCGGAAGATGCCTGCTGAGAACTTAATTCCTATGCATTAAAACATGAGTAGGGATACATGGCATTCTGAAGCTGCAATGTCATTTCCAGAGAAGCTGCTAGAGAAAGAGGGCTAAGAAGGCCCCCTCAAGCTAGTTTTGAACTTGAAATATTGGTTTCTAGGCCTACTTTAAGATTAAAAAAAAACCCCTCAGTCAAATACACAACCAAATGCTAGGGATGTACTTTATCTAGTACCTAAAAAGATATTCTTGCTGTTAATGATATTATAATTAATCATGAAAATTAAAAATCGGTAGTCTTCAGAAAATGTTGGCTTTAACTATTCTTTTGGACCCTGACTGTCTGTTGTGAATGACAAAGGGAAGGGAGAAGAGTGATTCTGGAATATTCCTCAGTCAGCAGAGTTCCATTGATGTGGCCACTGAACAAGGGTACGCTGATAGATCTTTCACAGTGTCTTTCCCGATCACATACTGGCTCACAACTGAGAGCTCACCCAAAGCAGGTAAGGACAGAAGGACAGTGTCTATTCCTGCAAGGTAGAGAGATGGCCTAACTTCCCCATTAAATGCAGTCCCCACCAATGGCATTACAAACTATTTGTATATGCTCTGCCCTTCTTATGCCTCCCGAGCGAGCCATGCTACTTTGCCTATAGAATAGGATCCCTGTGCTTGAAATCTGGAGGCAGGATCCCTTAGTTGGTGGTCCTAATCCCTAAGAATTTCAACTATACCAGTTCTAGTACCAATGCCTGTTAGTCGGGACTGTGAAGTCACAGGGAATGGCACAAGCTGGCTGGATGAACGCTTTCCACCATACTTGCATAATACCATTGACCTCCCTATGAGTAATGTCTGCATTTTCAGTTTCATTCTGAAGCACCAAATGCAAAGAAAGCTCTGGAGCAGTTATGCCTCAATAAAAACTTGAGAACTGCAAAATGAATACATACCAGAGAGGTCATCTGTTTACTCTTGAGGTAACTTTTAATGGCATAGTCGTCCGGGGCAAAAATGGTATAAGTACCAGCTGCTTCTATTTCGCTTGCCAATTTATATTGCTATAACAACGAAGGAACACAAATATGCTTTTACTTTCTAAAAATGTAGTTATTTTTCAATGTGAACGGATGGCTTCATGCAGAACACATATAAGATGATGCTTCCTTGCCCCAAAGGAGTTTACAATTTAAAATTTTACATATGAAACACAATAGGATGGGGAAAAATGGAGGTGGGAATAAACAGAAATAATCTTTATTAATGTCAATTATAAGGGGCTAAGACTGATTTAGCGTAAGGAAGAGTTAGGCTGTTCCATGAGCTTCACTTAAAAGGTGGGTTTGGAGGAGGAGTTTCAAAGCGGTGAGAGCATTTAGAATTTTGCTATTTCAAGCATAACATCACATGCCAGATCTAAGGGGAAAAGCACAAATACTTGCAATAATATATCCCATGAAAATGGAGTAGTCTGGCATCTGTGCTAAACGGACAAGAAGTCTTGGTGGTATGGATCTCACTCCTCTGTGGGGTGCAAGAACCTGAGTACAAAAGCACAATTTAAACCAGCTAATACTGCTTTGATTGCAGAAGGAAGCCTCAATATTGTCTAAAATATAATTTGGAAGAGGGCACAATTTTCCTTTACAGCTGTTCAAGAAGAAGCTAAGAATCTATTTGCATCAGTAACTAGTATATACCTCAACTGTCATTTTATTGAAAAACAGAATTGCAAAGATTTACATGACCTTCCCTCCTTTTTTAAAAAACAAAATGAAAAAAATTCACTACAAGGTGACAAAATTTTTGTAAATCTTCAGGGGACGCCTGTTCTTAAAAACAGGACTAGGTTATTTACTTTATTCTCAGAATGGGAAGGGGTCACCAGGATCATCCAGTTCAACCCCCAGCCAATGTAGAAACTACAATTACACTATCCCTGACAAGCAGGTATCCAATTGATACTAAAAACTCTAGTGACAAGGAAACCAGTCAATTTCACCAGACAAGCCACCAAATGATCACTTGGGGTCACACAATAAGGGAGGAAGCAATTCACTGGAAGAGCTTGATTTGGCACCAGCCATTGCACTGTGAGAGGAAATGGGTCCTGCCTTCTCAACCTGACTGCTTGTGGCACAGGAGAATGAATTTACCTTTCCCGGATGGCAAAATGCCTTGAACTGGCCCTGCTGATAAACTTGAGCTAACATAGTGAAACAGATGTTACTTTCACTGAAAGAATTGCATATGGCTCCAACAACACATTTTCCCTAAGTTATATCTCTGCTCTACATACTTTTTTTAAAAAAAAGATTACTTCTCCTGCCATCCTAACCATTTGTAAAATACTTGCAAATACCTTATCAATAATGTGTATAATTCCATTTGTGGCTACAATATCACCAGTGACAATGTTTGCTCCAGCAAAGAGGTTCTGTAAATAAGGAAGAGGAAAAAGATAGGATAATTTATTCCAAACTTAATTGCTACTGGGTTAGGATCTGTGGAGTATCCTCAATGTATCCAAGAAGAGGCATGGAATGGAAAAAATCTTCTTTGTATGCTTCATGTGTCCTATAAGTTTGTAATATCACATTGGCCAATTATGCAGGAGGCCCCTGTGACACACTGGCAACTGAACTCTGGTGCAGCAAACTTCCTTGTACTGACATACAAGAAAGTTGCTGTGTGCCTACTGCTCTTGCTCTCCGCTTTCCCTGTGGAAAGCAAGAACACTTCAGGAATGTGCCTGATGCCACAGCAGGGCAGAGAGGAGGTAACTTCCCCCGTCTGTAATTATTCTGGCTGGACACTGAGAAGGCACAGTAGAATTGAAAGCACGCTCACCTCACATTTACCTAAGTGCATCTAAGATGATAATTTAAAAGTCTGTCCATTTATGCAAAGAAACCGTATCTCGGACAATACTGAAGAACCAAAAGACTCTCCAGGTGTGCAACAAAAGTCTATGAAAACATGAGAGTGCCCCAAGAAATGATATTTTCTCCTTTGATCAGAATAAAAGGTACTGGTACACTCACGCCATTTCCTCTCGATGGTGGGAGAATGCCATCATGCAGATCGTCAGACAAAGATACGTTCTGGAGGTCATCAACTGTGTAAGCTCCATCTAATATATGATACCTAATGGAAATACAGTTAGGTTTCAATGATGTCAGAAGTTATGGTTATTTTCTTCAATACTGAATTGGGAGCTTATTTCTGCTTCAATCATTATCTCAGCCAGGAGCAATTTCCCATGATATTGTATGAAGTTTGGAAGTTACTTCTCCATATTGCTGTGGCTCAGTTTGTATCCGGGAATCACTTGGCTGAGAGAAATGGTGACCACCTGAACCCTGCCCTCACAATCTAAACTTTACCTTTTGTGCTGATTGGGCAGTAATTAAGTGGAAAGGAATCTAAGGACTGACATCCTCCATGTGATTCTTGGATATAAGCTGCCTGCATCAGCTTTAGTGTGCAAGAAACCTAAAGTAAGCAGCTTCTACATTCTACAATTGTATGAATTGCTTTCCCAAATTCCACCCTATTACAAAGGTGCAAATCTCAGTTTAGTTTTGCAGTGCTGGAGATATAGATGGATACCTGAGTTTCAGTGAGGCTTGAAAACAGATTTCTGACATAGAGGAATGAATTGAGTAGCAAGAAAACAGGGGAAACATACTTACAAGCCTAGAGTCTATTTCTCCTGTTTCAGAAAACACCCCCAGAGAAATCACCCCATAGACAGAGAAAATATATGGTAGACATTGTTGTCTTTAAGGACAAAAGTGTTGGATCCTAGGTTCCAATCAAAACTTTTCCATGAAAATTGAAGAAGTCATTTTTTAAACAAAGAATTATTGACCTAGTACAGGAAGTACAACATGAATGAAACATGTGAATATGGATTCCTTCTCTGTAGGTAACTTAGGTAAGTTAGTATTTTTCAAAGCTAGCCCCTCATGTTTAACCCCATTTAACTCTGCAGCTGAATTTGTGCCTGACTGACAAGGCTATTAAAAGAATTAAGGAAAAAATTTCTGTAAAGTCCTTCAATCTTCTGTAAATTATAAACCAAACAAAGATTATGACAGAAGTACTCAACACACTTCATTAGGGCTGGGATGTTGTTTCTTGACATACGAACAGCTTTCTCATCTTGGTCCATGTCTTCAATTGCTCGTTGAGAAGGCACAAAGACAGTTAGATTTGACATATCTGTCAGCAGCACTGTAATTGCACCTGTCTAAATCACAGGAGGAAATATATCAACGCATTGAAAGGCTTCTGTGGCTGAAAGGAAGTTCAAATAGTTATAAAAACGAGATTTAAAAAGAGGAAACTAGCAATCATACAATGATTGATTATGAACTAAAAATTCCCATGAGTTACTTTGGTATCAGATTTTTGTGGAAAGAGAAAAACAGATTCTTCCTTCTATCTCATAAAAGGACAACTAAATGGTGGGGGCAGGGGTTGCCATCAAGTCACAGCTGACTTATGGTGAACCTGTATGGGTTTTCAAAGCAAGAGGTGCTGGGAGGTAGTTAGCCATTGCCTGCCTCCGTGTCACGACCCTGGCATTCCTTGGAGGTCTTCCTCCCAAATACTAGCCAATATCAGAAAACCAAAGGTCAAAATACCACACCAGAGCTTCCCACAGAGAGGTATTTAGCAGTCTTTAAGGCATCTTATTCTGAGACGGGCTATAATAAGTCAGGGCCTAACCAGATAGTACACATACCTCATATAAAGATATGGGAATCCATAATGTTATCCAAATGAATATTCATGCGTGTCTTTTCCTCCATCTCCATTACATGTGAAATCTGAGGGACATGTTACTAGGGTAGACATTGGGAAGGGCAGCACGGAAGAAAATGTGATTAAACCCTCTGAGATAGCTCATGTGGTACTGGTGGGTTTTCCAGGCTGTGTGGCCGTGGTCTGGTGGATTTCATTCCTAACGTTTCGCCTGCATCTGTGGCTGGCATCTTCAGAGGTGTATCCACCAGACCACAGCCACACAGCCCGGAAAACCCACCAAAACCAGTTGAATCCGGCCGTGAAAGCCTTTGACAATACATAGCTCATGTGCTTTGAATACAAAAGATTTTGGGTTCATCCCCAAGCACTAAGTGGGGGATCACAGATGGCAAAGATGAGAAAGATCTTTGGTTGAAATTTTGGAGAACTATCTTCACAACAGCCTTTTGGCATAGTTTAAGTTAAGCATGTATCTGTTCCTAGGTCACTCAGCAAACATTCCTACCAGAGTAGGGATTCAAACCTGGGTCTCCCAGATCTTTGTCTAACACTTTAACCTACCATGAAATAATCTTTATTCATTTCAATTATTATCTACCATTCAATTCTTTCATTCATCTCCTGAAGATTTTTTTCAAAGCAATCCCACCTTCATTAGCACTCTAGAAGATGCTATCCTATGCTTTCTCCTTAAACCACTCAACTTCATTTGGGGACAATGATTTTAGAGGATACAGGAAGCAGAGAAGTCCAGAAGCAAACTAAACGGGGTGGGGGTGGGGGTGTCAGGCAGGACTCAGTCAGCAATGATGGGAATAGAACTGCCGATCACTTCCTCTTTGCTTTTAATATTTGTCTTTGTTTGCCTGATAGTGTGTGAACTGTGCTGGAATTATTAAACTCACTGACATACAGTTGACCAGAAATTATGTTGAGCGTCACAAAATATTGGACATTCTGTTGATTAGAATGAAAGTCTGCCATCTGGAAAGTTAAAACATTAATACTAGGATATTGTGTTGCAGAAAATTTTTAACGAAGTAATTTAAATAATATAAGAAAGGGGGAAGAAGAAACCTTCATTTTTTTCAAAGGGCTGAGAGGAGAAAAAAAACTTGAAATGCCCCTTCCTTTCTCAGTTGCAGTGCAGAAATGACTAGTAAAAGAAGAAGAAAGGGGAAGGGGGAAAAAAGAAGCATAGATCAACAACAAACGGAAGATGATTGACTGCTAGTGGAGGAGGAAGCATCTTTCTGCTACTTCAAGTCTCCAGTCTAAAATGTTGAAGGTTACACGAGTGCTGTCCCTTGGGTTGCTGATTAAGAAATGGTTCATTCCAAACAAGTAAAATACTTTACTTTTAAAAAAAACTTCAAGAAAAGTTTTCAAAGCACTTCAGGTAAGGAGTTGGGTAGAATTTGTCACATACTACAGTGATGTCTCTGACGCTAGCTATTAAGTGCCTGTGACCGACACATACAACAGCTGTAAGAGCTACAAAAACCTGAGCAAAGAGGAAAAATTACATTTCTTCCCTAACAGCAAAATATTGTGGCTTCCCGTTGGGAAAATGTAACTTTAGCCCAATCCAGATGTGGGGAGGGAACAGCATTTGGAAATAGTGGAGGGCTCCGCCAGTGCATTTGCCCCCTCCATCAGCATAAGGGGCAACCACACTGGCAGGGAGAGCAAACATGCTGGCATCCAGAATGATGCTGCACAACTCCGTAGGCCAACCCTGAAGGGGGTGCCACTGGGGAGCTATGCTGGCATCTGAGCCCGCAGACATATGCCATACAAAAGTGTGGTGTATGCCTGTTTACCCAATGAGGGATTAAAGGAGCAGGATAGTTTTTTTTGTTTTCCCTCCTTCCTGCGCCACCCGAGGCCCCTTCAGAGGTGACGCTGCACTGCCTTCACTGTGCCGTTCTTGGCTGTCATGGTCACAGTGCTCCCCCCATCTGGATTGTGCTGTAGGGCAAAAGACTTTGGATTACCTATAGCAAGTGAATAATAATACCCTTGGAAACTCCTCATAGGGTCAAAAATACTGCCTTTAACTTTTGAACATTCATAAAATTTCATCTTTTTCAGAGCTTAATAACCAACAAATATCTGCTTTATTTTTCTTTTCTGAATTTTACTTCATTTCCAAGCAGGCACTTACGTTGTTTCCTTTGAAACCTTCATCTGTTGGAACAAGCACCGTGAACGGTCCCTGTGTACTCAGCTGATGTGCATAGGCATATTCTTCAGACAAAAAACAAAGAGGGGTGGGGGTGGGGGACATTGAAAATATGAATACTTGGGAAAAGTTTGGTGTGTTTAAATTTTTCATAAGTGAAATTGAAACAGTTTTAATTATGCTGGAATAATTATATCTCAGGGCTCTGACTGAGATGCCATTGGGCCACTCTCTATAGTTTCAAGTGCAGAATGAGATGTAATTGGTTAACTTGCCAATGATGGCAAGGCTGGGACTGACCAACTGAAAACAGGCTATACCTCTCCTGCACAGGAGAGGAATTTTTTCTCTTCAAAGATGGCGTGGGACACTTGGGATATGGCATTATAAGCCAGCTTGATATTTGATTGACTAGGCTATGGGTTCCCAACTTGATGCTCGTAGATGCCAGGATGCCACAATGTCATTGTTCTCCCACCTTTCCTGGCACTTGCCAAGTGTTTTATTTTATTTGTTCATTTTGTTCATTTCTTTTTCAGATTTATGTCCCATGTATCCCATAGCAAATTCAGCTCAGGATTAGACTTGGTGATTTGGTGAAACTGAATCACAACCTCCCCCTCAAACAGCCATGTTGACTTTTTCTGGAAGGGTGTTTCAGCTGAATAGAAAAACCACGGGAAAAAACCAAGCCGAATAGTGGGAAATCTGTTGTATTTTCTCACACAATGGGCTTTATTGCTAGTGCTAAAACAATCCCTTAGGTCATTTTGAGGGCAGGCATTTGGATAAGTGCAGTGTCTAAACCAGGGGTAGGGAACCTGCGGCTCTCCAGATGTTTAGGGACTACAATTCCCATCAGCCCCTACCAGCATGGCCAATTGGCCATGCTGACAGAGGCTGATGGGAATTGTAGTTCCTGAACATCTGGAGAGCCGCAGGTTCCCTACCCCTGGTCTAAACCTTTGGGTTATCCATTACTTTAGTTCCTTGGTCGGATGGCAAGGGTGGCTCGAACTGCACTTACGGTAGAGTTGGTGCAGCGCTTGTTTGAGTCTATAGCTAGAACTGATGCTTTTAATTTGAGACTGAAGGTTCTTTTTGCAATATCCAGTGCCCAAGGAGGGCTTGTGCACCTTTTAGAGGAGGACAAAATACTCCCCCACGTGACCCACACGCCATGACCCCCTATCCCCTATAGATATGTCACTGGTCATAGGTGAGCTTTTATGTTTGCCAATAGCAGTACTGAGAGGATGATTTGATAAAATCCCATTTTCAAGATTACTTTTGTGACTGTTGCAGCAGAGACTGTGGATCACCTTTTGTTACTTTGTGATCAATGGACAGCTCCCAGGGCCTTTTGATTTACTCCAATGTTATCTAGATATCGGCTTCCTGTTGAATCCTGGGTGGTATCCCTACAGTTAGCAGATTTAGATCCAGAAATAACTAGATTTGTTGCAAAATATCTGGCAATAATGGTTTTTCTAAAATCTTGTTAAAATGAGTTTTACCTTGTTAAATATCTAAGAATGGCAAACGTTTATGTATTTATTTTACTTACGTGTTAATTTGGGGGAGTTTACAGTTTTTATTTTGTAATGCTGTAATGCAGTTTCATCCTCTTATGTATTGGTTGATGCTCAAGAACTCTGGTCATATGAGCTTAATAATAAAGGAAAGGAAGCCCAAGCTGTGATAACAAATTTTCCTGACCTTGCATTTAGAGGTCTGTACAGGAAATCAGGATCATTGTTATGAATGAATGTGGCTTTAGAGCTGTTACAAATGTACTGTTGGAAGGCATGGCAAACACCAAAGTCACAAAACTGAAACTCTGTGATTTACATATTTGCCAACGTTTATATATCTGACAAGAAGCTAGTCTGCATTGAGAGAGGCACAAGTTTCTAAAATTATGTTGGCATCCTCATCCGTTATATTTTTAGGTACACACCTAAGAATGTGTAGTAGAATCATGCTCATTGCTGTATCTGTAAACTATGAAGAGGATTTAGGGTTGCAATCCTTGCTTCATTATTTGGAAATAATTCCCTTTGAATGGGAGGAAACTTGAATCTAAGGCTCCTTCCGCACACGCAAAATGATGCATTTTCAAACCACTTTCACAACTGTTTGCAAGCGGATTTTGCCATTCCGCACAGCTTCAAAGAGCACTGAAAGCAGTTTCAAAGTGCATTATTCTGCATGTGCGGAATGAGCCTAAGTATACATAAAAGATTCTTGCAATATCTTTAATAAAGTGGCTGATCTTTGTTGAATGTTTCTACATACCAAAGAGCTGTATAGCAGCTGTTAGTTTTCCTTGCCACTGTCCTCCAGCCTTAGAGTTCATGTCTCTGATTTGGTCCATGATATTTCTGTAACATACAAATCCATTGCCTCCATACCCCTTTCGGCAAGCACACCTATGAAAAAAAAGTCACATAGTGCAGTTTAATAGAATTTACACAGAGATTTACCAAATGCTTTAAGTAAACAATGTCATGCTGAATAGTCATGGGGTGCAGCTAGATGAAACACCTGTAATTTGAAGTTATTCAGAGATCTACTTTAGCTGGGAGAGGGGAAGCACATGGCGAAGGGAGGCAAATGGCTGATGGGAGGTTAAGTCCTATTCTTCTATGGCATTTTTGCCTCTAAGAGTTTTTCCACAGGCTTAACTTACTCCTGATTTTCTTGTGGGTCAATCCAACTTGGGCATGTCTGCCCTCCCTCTGCATTTTCACAGTTGTGGAGTCAGCTGATTTCCTCTTACATGTGCCATGAATAATCAGGATTTCCAAGAGAGTGTGATGCTGTCATCTGTGGGGTCATTGGAGTATCACAGGATCCCTTTTTTATTTTTGCATATGCTCAAATCAATATATTGATACATGGTGGCATTTTTAAAGAAAATGGGACTGCTGTAATAAGTCAAATAGGTTTCCTGATTTCCCAGCTTTTATGAAAAAGAAAGGTAAGTTTCTCCCCCTTCGCTCATGGAGACACAAGGAACAGGGCATATCTTCATGAGAGAAGGAGGTATAGACTTACAGCCCAATACAAATGTCCCCAGCAACTAGGGATGGCACCACAGCTGCGCCATGCTACCACCTCCAGAGTGGTTTCAGAGGGAGGCAGCTAAAACAAAAAAATACCCCCAGCTGTCTGAAAGTTCTCCATAGGGCTAAATGGAGTTACAACACTGTTTTGGGTACCATGTTCTCGGTCCTAAAGCCCAGGTGGAAGCCAACTGAATTCCACTCCTGGGAATTCCCCAGCCTGTCCCCCAACCTTTGTCCACTCAGACACCAGCGTTCTTCTATGGCAGCAGCCACTTCCTGGTTTTGCCACTGTAGTGCTAAGAGTTGCCCTCTTCATTGGCCCGTTTGCCCCCCCCCCCCCAATTAATCTTCTTTGAAATTAAAGTTGGAAATTCAGAGAACCTGTTATAGTGGTAATTGATATATAAATATTTTAGTGCCATTTAATTAAAAAAAAGAAACTGCTGATCTTTGGAGTCAGAAGGAGTGGTTTGATGATGATGATGATGATGATGATGATGATGATGATGATAGTCTAATCATCTAAAAGCAGGCTGAAGGTGAGTGGGAGTGGCAAAACCAGGAAAATGACAAATGCCTTCCCTGATAGCACTCTGCACATTATCAGTACTAGTTTTATAGGAGTGCTCACTTGAATTTTAGCATTTGATAAGGATGATGAGGATTTTAAATGTCTGTATAAAGTATTTAGTATACAGCATTTTATTTAACTTCATATTTTTATTAGTTGTTAGCCACCCTGAGCCTGAACCATATTGGGGATCCCTGCTATAGAGGATTGCCTTGTGATTCTGATAACCATTTATTTTTCCTCTTCCATCCATTTCACTTGGAAGTGATCAGGATATATCAGAAGATACAGGACATACTGAGTCTTTCCTGGTGCAATCATTGTACACGTTGCATATTTATGGCAGGGATTGTTAGATGCACAGATGTCTGTCACGTGGCATCCTTCTCCATGTACAAAGTTGCTGAAATGTTCTGTGCATTGACAGTGGGCCTAAATTTAAAGGAAAAAACAATGAATTTGTTGAAACCATCCAGTTACTTATATCCATCTCATGTTACATATTAGCCTTTTCCACTCTTTCCCCTCTCTGCTGTTTGTAACAAATTCCCACTATTGTTTTGTATTTATCCAATAGTTTTGTGTGTATTTCTAGAATTCATCCATCAGAAAAGCACACTCTAAAATAAAAGTCTGTTAATGGTTTAAGAGTAGAATTAATCTACAAATGTATTCATGCTCCAGGAAAAAACCAGAACAAACAAAAAAGGCCAAAGAAGGGTCTGGATTCTGTAGTAGGCAAACACAGCAGTACTCAGAAAATAATCTTCTGACTTCCCTCCTCCCGCTGCCATTTGCCACGCTCCTTGACATTCTACATGAAGTGCTAAATAGACCCCCAAGAACAATGTGGTGATGAAGTGCATCACAAGGCCAGGCTTAGGGATCACCTGGAATTACAACTCATCTTCAGGCTCCAGAGATCAGTTCCCCTGGAGCAGGGGTAGGGAACCTGCGGCTCTCCAGATGTTCAGGAACTACAGTTCCCATCAGCCTCTGTCAGCATGGCCAATTGGCCATGCTGGTAGGGGCTGATGGGAATTGTAGTTCCTAAACATCTGGAGAGCCGCAGGTTCCCTACCCCTGCCCTGGAGAAAACGGATGTGGACTCTATGGTGTCTTTCCTCCCCAGGGTCCATTCCCAATTTCCAGGAGTTTCCTGACCTGGATCTGGCAAGTCTATCCTCCATTCCTCACTGGTTGCCAGAAAGGGCCTGGCAACCCTAGAAGTGGGCATCTGCAGTGGTAGAGCCTGACCATAGAGCCTGACCAATGCAATAAAAATAATAATAAAAGTAGAGGGAAATATATGAAAATCACCCTCCCTTTCTCTGGGCAGAAGAATCTTCCACAAGCAGATAGTTTCATAGGGTAGCCACACTGGTCTGCAGTTGTAGGGTTCAATTCCAGTCCAGTAGCACCTTAGACAGCAACTAGATTTTCAGGCAGGGACAGGGCCATGTGACACCCTAAAGGTCAGGCTATGATAAGGGAACTTTGATTCTCAAAAACTCATACGCCCCAAATCTTGTTGGTCTAATGGACTCAAATCTTGTTCTTTCACAAGCAAGAGAGTTCATTAAGTTCTAAGATACGCAAACTGTATTTTAAGGCTGCTACTTTAACTTCCAATATAGAGTTTATACAATTGGGCACTTTGTGTTTACAATTTCGGTTTTATGCAGGTTCTCTTCAATATAATTTTTTCCAAATTGGCTTTGGTGTTGCATCCATCTTTTCCAATAAGCATTCCCCATCTTTAATTTTAACTTGTGGCCATGTTTTTGAAACTTTTATTTAGTGGTGGTGGAAAGGGATGTCTAGTCACAATTGATTTATGGCAACCCTTTTACGGTTTTCAATACAAGAGATGTTCAGAGGTGGTTTGCCTTTTGTCTGCCTCCCAGAGGCCTGAGAGAGTTCAGAGAGAACTGTGATTGGCCAAGATCACCCAACAAGCTTCATGTGAAAGAGTGGGGAATTGAACCCAGTTCTCCAGATTAGAATCTGGCACTCATAACCACTGCTGGCCTCTTAGCCAGCATTTCTCCTTCCCCGCCCTGCACCAAGGAAGAGAATATATTGTGTGCATTTGTGGAAAACACTAAAAAAACAAGGGGCTAGACATCAGACTTGCAATGCATGTAGCTGAAAAGTAGCTACAGGAGGATGTCTATTGCAGTGGTTCCCAACCTTCCTAATGCCGCGACCCTTTAATACAGTTCCTCATGTTGTGGTGACCCCAACCATAAAATTGGTATATATAAAATGTAAAAAGACCATTTTCCAATGGCCTTAGGCGACCCCGGGGAAAGGGTCTATTGGAAAAACAAGGGATTGTTTAACCCTTTCTTCTCTGATCACTTAACCAGGCCACAAGTCATCATTTGACCCCTACCTTTCCAGGACCATCATATTTACAGACAGTGGACTCTGTAGGACAATGTACAGATTTTGTTTGGCAAGGATCTATTGGAGTGCAAATGTGGCCATCTCCTTGAAAGCCATTCTGGCATGTGCATGTATGACGACTGGGTCCAAAGTAGGTGCACTCAGCATGGGGATCACAGACCTGTTCCAAACATGGGTTGATGGCTTGGGAGGAGAAAAAAGTGAAACAAACAAGCAAACATCAGAAGGGAAAAGAAAGAAATACCAACTGCATTCAATTCTCTCCCCACCCCATTAATTAAAAATCTGTCTTCTGTTATTGTACTTTGCGGCTTTCCAAAGAGAATTTTCTGTTCCTGATCATTCATTTAGGGAAGCAAGAGAATGGAGAGTTCTTTTACCATCTACCGTGATGAAACTGACAATGACTATTCTGAAGCCACTAGAGAGGTGCAATGGTTGGTGTCATGATCCCCATCAGCCAGCTCAGCAACTTGGACTCAGAGTCCTTAAGGAAAGAGCCTGAGAGATCAAGGACACTTAGGAGGATCAGGATCAGGAAGGGCCTAACATAGCAGAGATGTCAGCAGATGATGTGCCAAAGGCCATCCTGTCAGAACCTGCAAGTGAAACCTCACCACCAGCCCCTGAGATAGCCACCATTGTTACCAGACTGACCCATGGTGGGTTGAGGGAGCCCTGTTTTTCAGCTCTATCCTTCCTGCCAACCTTTGGGGTACCTAGTAGTGCAGAGCCAAGATGGGGTGCCCATTCTCTGCACTGGCTAGTGCACCCACAAGGACAGAAAATCTTGTCTCAACTTGTCTCACCCAATATCTGTCTTCCATAATAGCCCACCACTTCCTTCCTAAAAGGATTAAAACAAAGACAATATCTCTGCCATGGAACCTCACTGCCCCCTCCAGCTGTGGGCTATCTGCCCTTGCCAAGACAAAGAACATGGTAATGTGACTGCTACGAGTGTTCCTGCCAGTACTACACTAATCTTACACTTGTTCCTCTGACTAACGTCTCTCCAAAGAACACCTTATTTACGTTCTCCTTGTTTTGCAGCCATGATTGAGTCACTCTATGGCTTTGCACATTAATGCTAAGTACCGAAAATGAATTTCAAGTACTTCACCCATCAACTTGAGCATCACGACTCAATCTGATCACTTTTCTCTTGTCTTTCCCTGGAAAGTCAAGACCCTCCTTAGTCCTCGGAGATTAAGGGTCACTCTACATAAACCCGAGTGTCTCTTTTTCCCTATAAGTGCCCCACCTCTCCCAGTAGCCAGTGCTCAATATCTCTGGACACCTCTCTGTTTGTTGATAGCATCCCCAATGAGTTGCTTCTTCTTCTACCAGAGCTAGAGTGGGTTGTTCAACTCTGTTCATCGGACCATTTTGGTCCAAGATCAGGTGATTATAACCCAAATCCCCAATTCCTCCACTATTCCCAACCTATCACCTCAACTCTATATACATCCTAGGACTGTGTGTGCGCTCTGCTGCTTTGATTAATGTGTGCTTGTATGTTTATTATTTTTCAATTAATAAAATTGTAAAACTTTATTTCGCACTCCTGTGGATTTCTTGCTTAAGCAACTCTCCATAAAAGTTAGCAACACAGATTCTGAGCTAGCCTGACCCCTCAGCTAAAGGTCTGCTCTTGCTAATTCCCCAACTATAAAAGGGGCAGACCCCCCACCATTTTGGGTAACACCATGATTCCACTTTGCAGATCTCAAACCTAGGCCCATAGCCCTCTGGAACTTGTTCCTTCTCTGCAAGAACAGCAGCAACAGAAGACCTGGGATGATGTGGCCCAGGCTGATGGTCTGCAACATCATCCCAGAGTCAGGCAATGAGGTTGATACTTATATTCCAGATCCTGGCCACACCATGGTGCAGCCTCTGGAGCTCAACAGCAGCCAACCTGCCTGCTTTGTTGGATAAACTTATGGGTGCAGCATGTGCCCCAGATCCAGTCCCTTCCTTCCAGTTCCTGGCTGCCAGCACCTGTTGATACTCCCAAACTTTGCTATCTAGACCTGAGACCACTTTTCCAGAAGAGACCTGACTGGGCCTGCCTGCAGAGTGCAGGATAGTTGTCAAGACATCGTTAAAGTCTAAAGGTCTTTTGATTGGAAAACCCCCTTGTTATTCAGATGACCTTCAGAATTACTCTCCCCTCACTGAGTTTTCCCTTCAGGAAACATGAAAAGCAGACAATTGCAATGGGAATATCCAAAGATTTTCAGAAATTATCAATTGTCAAATTGCAGTGATTGGAGGCAAAATATTAAATATTTCTTTAAAAGTAAGGGATTGGGTTCATATTTTCATCAAGATGGAAATGAATGCATATTTTCTTCAGTTAATTTTCCATGAGTAGATTCTTACCAGCTGACCATCCCCCCCCATAGACTACAGTTTGCTCATAGTATATAGATTGTGCAGAAACCCAGAAAGTAATGAAATATATCATTGCTCAAACTTTTTTTTTACGTTATTGTGACAAGCATATGCTAGGCTCATGGTAATAATTGGCAGCTAGAACCAGAAAGCCATGCAGTTAGCCAATCATGTGAATAAACTCATAGTTATGAATTTTAAACAGGCATTATCAATTACACCCACCACTGATCATTTCTGTTAACTATGTTGACGTTATTCATTTTCACAAGTTATGCTGTTTATCCTTCCGGCGATCCTGATAGATAAGTCCTATTTCCAAATAACAATATGGCAAGAAACATTTGCTTTTCCAAGACAGCTTGTCTGGTTGGGATCTTTATCTAGGTCTCCAAAACTGACTCTTTTACAACTTGGGCTACTCTTGTTCGTGTGTTTTCTTTCTAGCTAGAAGTAGGTCACTAAATCATTCAGCTGAACGGCATGGGAAACATCTGTAGGAAATGTCCTCAATACATTCTCAGCAAGTCAGCACCTGATAACCAATATCCTGATTACTGCAGTTCCCCTCTATACTTAGCACAGAAGATATCTGCAGGAAACATTCCTATACCCCAGGAATCTGAGAAATGGTTATTGCACAGAACTATACTGGCTTAATTCCTGGAAAACTTTGCTATGTCAAAGATACTCAACCACATAGTCATGATGGCCCAGTGAATCCTAAGGCTGTTTACCAGTAGCCTGTATGCCTGGCTGCTTCTCCTGGGCTAGATACCTGTCCATAACTGGTTCAATAGAGACAAAGCCACCAAAGCATAGGTGTGGAGAATACACACCTATAGGAATGCAACCTAGAGCATTTGTGCCACTTGCATAAGCAGTAGCGTTAAATATACTGCAATATAAACCAGGAAGAACCAGCTAATAATTACTTGCAACTGAAACTTGAGCAACTGAAAATGTAACTTAGGATACAGTAAGTTTAATTTAGTGAAAGCTGCCAGCATGGTCTTGTTAGTATGTTTCTGCTTGCTCAAGGGGTGTAGCATGTTGGAAATGATTCATTGGATCCAACTCATTGACTATGCCTTGTAAGAAACCTGTGAGAGTCTTGTCTGAATAAGGCCAACAGGCTTGTTTTGGATGGTTGTAAAATGATGTTTATACAACATTACCCATGATTGTCTATGCAGTCAGCTGGGTAGCAATGCATTATTCATTTATATCACTGCATTATTGTTAAAGAAGAGGAGGAGGAGGAGAAGGAGGAGTTTGGATTTATATTCCCTTTTTCTCTCCTGTAAGGAGACTCAAAGGGGCTTACAACCTCCTTTCCCTCCCCCCCCCCGCCAACAAACACCCTGTGAGGTGGGTGGGGTTGAGAGAGCTCCGAAAAGCTGTGACTAGCCCAAGGTCACCCAGCTGGCATGTGTTGGAGTGCAAAGGCTAATCTAGTTGCCCAAATAAGCCTCCACAGCTTGTGGCAGAGCGGGGAATCAAACCCAGTTCTCCTGATTAGAGTGCATCTTCTCTTAACTACTACGCCATTGCTGAAAGAGAATACATACCTGACATACTGCGAGGTCCAAACAGATCTTTATCCCATGTTTCACAAGCAACTCCAGAAAATCCTTTCTGCAAAACAAAAACAAAATTTAAACATAAGGGCAATAATGGAGCCAACAGATGAAACCAAGACAGTTAACAAGGTCAAGCAAAGACAATGTTGCAAATAGGAACTGACTAGCCACTAAATATACCTAGACAACTTGCCTGATTCCCCATTCCCAAGCTGCAAAGTCTCTATGTAGAAAAGTACATAGTTCACAATTATAAAATAGTTACATGGAGAATTGTTTTCCTTTCTGAAAAATTAAAGAACCAGTATCATACAGGGCATCTAATTTACACTAATTAACCCTGACACACTGGATTTTGTTTTAATGGCTTTGAAAGAAATGTTCATTTTTGACAAATGAGTTTTAATACGTACCTTGGTATGGGAAGTTTAGAATCGGGAAGCATTCTGAATAACATAAGATGTATGAGAAAAGGAAACCATGGTAATCAGTGTTTTCTGCAACATGGACAGAAGGTAGCACTGGGCCTGGGTATGGATATGTGGAACAGGACAGTATAGGAAGTGCCATTCAAAAAGAAATTGCTTGCAGAGAAATAGATTTTAAGACCTGGCTCAAGTTAGCTTATCTCAGCATCAGATGAAACTATAACATGAGATTCTGTCTCGTATCCAATTAGAGGATCTGAACTAAACATTTCAAAAGGTTTTGCCTGCACAAAACTGTTCAGCAACAGTTCTCAAGGATTTATCTATTCAAGGGTGATTGACAAAGCCACCAATTCAGCATCTCTTTATTGAAGGGAGAGAAGCTGCCTGCAAATGTTTATTTTGAACAGGGAAACAATTCAAGAATGACCAGCAACCCTCTCCCTCTGATGTTCCTCTCAACATTTTACCTTCCAAAGGTTGTTTTTCCACTAGGAAATTTAATATTCTGTAAAGTGAGATTTGAATTGAGACTTCTATGTTCATAGCTCATCCTTAGCCATTATACAGTGTTGGATTTTGTGAATTACAACACTGGCATTCTTTCTTGGAATACAGTCATGACTTTTCAAAAAAGAGACATGAGAAATAACCTGAAGGGGCCATTGGGCACATAAACATTTTCTACAGGGACATGTCAGAAACACTGTTCCCACAAGCATTTTTTTTCCATGAGGAACTCACAGACTGGGTAGCCTATATTGATAATAGACAGGAGACAGAACAGGATTAAAAAAGAAACATTCCAGAATTACATTATCACCAACCAGCAACAAGAACAGAAGGTTCAGAGTTAAGTTAGCAGGCAAGGCAATTAGCTTAAAAATCTGCCATTTGGTACTGGGAATTTCTTTTGCTTTAGACATTTACTACCTAAACAAGGCACTGAGTGTCCTCAATTGGCTTTTCAGGCACATTAAATCACTAATTTACTACACACTAAGCTGTTGAGCCATTGCTCCAACTAGTTCTGTGTTGTCTACTCTGACCGGCAGTAGCTCTCATCAAAGGCACAGAGGTCTTTCCCAACATCTGTTAGCTGATCCTTTAACTGGAGAATTAGAGGTTGAATCTGCATACAAAGCAGATGGTCCACCAGTGAGCCAAAGTCTATCACCTTGTCCAGTTAAGGCCTAAGATGTTGCTTGATTTCTGTGCCTCTTTCAAGTTGTGCTGATGCAATATTGCTTTGAAGAATGATAAAAACACACCTGGCAGGTACAGATTCCGTTCCCAGTAATGCCCTGAGAGCAATGGCCTCTGTTATTGCAGGGTGATCCCACTCCGCCTGGACATTCTACAAGTGAACAATCAACACAGATAGGTTTCATGGTAGGGCTGTGAGCTTGGATGTATCTTCTCAGACAGGCACATTAAAAAGAGGATGTACATGAAAGCAGAGCTGCCAGCTAACCAGAAGAGTAATGGCTTTTCAGTTGTCCTTACTTAGATCAATAGTCAGAGAAGCATGGTGCAAGACTTTAATGTTCCCCAAGCCATTTTTTTTAAAGCTTTGAAGGTAGGGTTTCAAACATGCCCTATTATGGACACCTAATATCAAAAATGTCATTAAAAAAGCACAACAAAGAATGTTCTTTCTGCGCCAACTCAGGAAGCTCAAACTGCCCAAGGAGCTGCTGATACAGTTCTACAGAGGAATCATTGAGTCTGTTATCTGCACCTCTATAACTGTGTGGTTTGGTTCTGCAACCCAACAAGATCGACACAGACTTCAGAGAATAATCAGAACTGCAGAAAAAACAATTGCTGCTAACCTGCCTTCCATTGAGGACCTGTATACTGCACGGGTCAAAAAAAGGGCTGTGAAAATATTTACTGACCCCTCGCATCCTGGACATAAACTGTTTCAACTCTTACCCTCTAAACGTCGCTACAGAGCACTGCACCACCCCAAGATTTCAACTAGACATAAGAACAGTTTTTTTCCAGAATGCCATCACTACCTGTTAAACAAATGAATTCCCTCGATAATGTCAAACTATTTATTATATATTTATTATATAATTACTGTACTACTTTTTTTCATCATTCCTATTACCCATCTCCTCCCAATTATGACTGTATGACTATAGCCTGTGCTGACATTTCATTTTATTTTATGATTTTACATTTTATGTTTTTATTACTATTGATTGTTTCCTGATTGCTTACTAGACCTATATGACAATCATTAAGTGCTGTACCTTATGATTCTTGACAAATGTATTTTCTTTTATGTACACTGAGAGCATATGCACCGGAGACAAATTCCTTGTGTGTCCAATCACACTTGGCCAATAAAGATTCTATTCTATTCTATTCTATTCTATTCTATTCTATTCTATTCTGTGAACTTGCTGTAAAAGCGGTTCTTCCACAAAACAATTGGAAACACTGCCAATAGAACATGAGTTGACCCAATAAGTGTTCCTTGCTTCTATTGACTGAGCTGAAGTAATCCCTGTTGGCTGAGTTCAGGTACTTGAGCACAAATTCTTGCAACCTTTTCCCAACAGTTCCACCAACTTTACAAATAAAATAAATAAATGGAATTATAACCACTGGAAAAGACTGCTTTTAGGTCATTCATTTTAAAAGTCTAATTTTGACAAATTTTTAGGTAGGGTTCTGAGCCCTCTTGGCGCCCATCTAAATAAAATAATGTTTTTGGGTTGTGTGCTAAATAATTTGGAGGGGGGGGGGAGCAGCCATTTGCAAACTGCTGACAACTTCATTCCATTTCCTGGTTGCTTCTTGTTTTCACTACAATAGAGAGGCAGACTGTCCTTCGGGTCAGCTTTATCATATTGTTCTACAATTGTATCTTGGCAGACAAAGCATTTCCTCTTGATCTTCACATGCCAAAATATTGTAAATGTTTTTGTTCACTCTGACACCCAAAATAGTGTACTGGTGGTATACTAGTGCAAAGGCTAATTCATGCAGCCATTGTCCACAGGTGGTATAGGTTTGCTTGTGAGACTAGATTGAACCTAGAAACAAGAGAAGTGGCCATCTGAATGTTTATCATTATTCAGGATAATTGAAGAATATTCATTAGCCACCCTGAACACATAAATGCTCTTATTTGAAATCAGCTGCTGCATTACATGCAACCAGAAACACTTTTCCTTTTTTAATCCACTCATTTTGTCAGTTTCAAATCATTACATTTGTCCAGTTTGTCTGGAAGAGGTGAACGCACCTCACTGGAACTTCTCAATATATTAACTTTCATTGCCCATATTTTCACTTTTCCAGTGGTATAATTGTAAAATAAAAATGACAACAAACAAAGCATATGCAAAAAACATCCTCAGTGTCAATGATTTTAAGATTTTTTTTCATAAATCCTATCCCACCTGCTGCTTTTGTTGAAGGAGCAGCTAGTTTATATACTTAATTATAAACAGAATGTACAATACCAATAACATATTAAAAACATAGTATACTTTGCAATAGTTGTTCCATAAGAGTTAACATAGTACACCAAATTAAATCCCTTTAATTCCTTTAAGGAACTAGATATCAGATAGTCTACCATTGCACAGACTAACAAGTACAGTTTGATCACTTTTAATCTGAGTCCGCAGATGAAACAGAAAGGCAGCTCATGAGTACAAGGAAATTCTTAAAGTTACTATGGAACTATATAATATTGATGCCAATATTTCTGGTAATTATGTGCTCTCTACAAAAAGTTCCCTCTGAAGATTTAACACATCATCAAGATCATTCCAACCAGTTTGTTTCCCCAACGCACCTGACAGTGCTGATATATATTCCTGAAAAGTGACAGTATGGATAAAATGTGAGAACTTCAGAAAATAAAAAAGGAAGTGCACAAATCCATTTATGAGGGTGGGGGGAATTTTATGCTACAAGAGAAAAGAACACTCTTACCTAGGCAGTCTGGTCCCCAATAACCTTGGCAACACTGAGGTTGCTGATATTCCTTCACACATGTATGCTGACATCCCAGGAGGGCGATAGTAGACCCCCCCTTGATCTGAACACCAAGCCTGGAAGAAAAATATTTAAGGTTTGATGAAAGTTTTAAACAGCTTTGTATGTAATATTCTGAACCTTCAAACATCTACAGAGCAAGATGAGCTGTAAGGCAATATCCAGAAGTACATAAAAGAAAAGCATGGTGCCGCAAAAGTTCTAAATTCTCTTTACAGCCCTTTTCAGTTTTTACAGTCATGTGTACTAGAAGCCCAGCAAGGTGATTCCCCCCAATACATGAGATTGGCATTTTGTCTGAAAGGGCAGCATCAGGGTGACTAAACCCTGGGTGAGGTCAGGGGGATTCCCCATTCCCAGGTCCTGCTGCCCTCCATCACTCTAAACAGCAGCAGGAGAAATATTAAAACAAACAAACACACAGGTTCATGTTCTTACTGGAAATGACAACACTTGGAGACTCACTTGGAGCTCTGTGGTTTTACTATAGATTTCCCAGCAATTCCTACAATGGTCTATTGTAATTTGGGGAGTCTTTTACCAGAAGTGATATAGTGCCACATACAATATTGTAGCCATCCCATGGCCCCATCCACAACCCTCCTGCTGGTTGTCATGCACTGCCAGGCAACACTAGGAAGCATGCATATATATCCAGTTTTAGTGCCCAGGTACCAAAAAACTCTGGAAGAGATAGAACATACATCAGTTGACCCTTTAGGACAACATGGTGACTACATTTATCATGAAGATTACATGGAGCATGTTTTCCCCATATGCATGGTCAAATGTAAGAATTGGAAAGAGCTTTTGTTTTCATGGGATTCTGGCATATCAGTGAACGTGATGCTTTGTGAAGTAGGTGTTGAGAGGAGAAGGTGGCTGCGGTAGAGTGTCCCACTGCTGAGAATATGCAATCCAAGCTGATCTGTGACGATCTGGTGGGCTGTGACTCCAGACTTATGAGGAACATAAGAAGAGCTCTGCTGAACCAGACCAGTGGTCCATCTAGTCCAGCATTATGTCTGACACAGTAGACAAACAGTTCATCTGGAGGGTTAAGCTGCAACCAAGGAGGAGGGCCAGGAAAACGGAAGGGCTAATCCCAGGCTGGCCAGGGATTTGTGTAACAAGTCTGTTACACACTGTGTCCCTCTGTGATACACCTCTTCCCTCTGTGATACACCTCTGAAGATGCCAGCCACAGATGCAGGCGAAATATTAGGAACAAGATCCACCAGACCATGGCCACACAGCCTGGAAAACCCACCACAAGCTGTTGAATCCAGCCGTGAAAGCCTTCAACAATACATAAAACTAAAGAGCTTGTAAACGGAGGCCAGAGTCATGTCTTGGATTCCGAAGACAGCCAAACTCCTATGAGGTAAAGGTGGCCTACCCTGCAGGGGTGGCAGACAAAATGGGCACTCACAGGTATGCTACCCTTAACCATTTAGAGAAATGCAAGGATAGCAGATTTTATTTTCAGACTGCTTCTCCAACTGCACAAATATTCAGCACATTTCTGCCCCTCATTCCAGTGGTGGGATTCAGCAGGTTCGTACCACTTTGACATAACTGGTTGTTAAAATGGTGCTTGTAAACAACCAGTTGTTAAATTATTTGAATCCCACCACTGCCTCACTCCCAAACTTTTTGAAATCAAAAGGGTACAGGAAAGAAGGAAAGAAAAGGAGAATGAAGAGTCAGAGGCCCTTTCTGCACTGTGGAAAGGGCGCCCCTGCACCGGCAGAAATTCTGCCGGTGGAGGGGTGGGGGTCATACGCATGGGACTGGACTCCTAAGACTCCTAAGACCCTCCGACCCGACCTCCAGAATTGGGAGGACATGAAAAGAGTCCTCAGCAGTCAATGAGAGCGACAAAGGCAACGAGGGTGAGAGTGGGAGGGGCCGGGGGAAAAGCAAGCGTGTTCCCGGCGGTGCCATTCTCACCGCGCTGGCGGGAACGCGCTGTTTTCCAGGAGGGAGGTTTTTGGGGGTGGCCTGACGCTGCCCTGGGGGTGGTGGATGGGAGCCAGGTCGGTGCTGCCCTAGCGCTTTAGCAGAAAGCCCGCC
Organism: Sphaerodactylus townsendi; assembly: GCF_021028975.2. Classification (NCBI taxonomy): domain Eukaryota; kingdom Metazoa; phylum Chordata; class Lepidosauria; order Squamata; family Sphaerodactylidae; genus Sphaerodactylus; species Sphaerodactylus townsendi. Next base: position 34,001,386 of record NC_059430.1, read on the forward strand.
TGTGCTATCATGACGGCTCCCCTGGGGATGGCGTTTTCACTGTCCCCAGGGCGCCGTATATGGCCCGTGCAGAAAGGGCCAAAGAGTCAGGCTGGCAGGAAGGGAAAGTAGAAGAAAGTAAGGAATGAATAAAAGCAAGCAAAACTGAGATTCTGGAGGGATCAGGGTAACCGTATGTTCATCCCCTATCTAAACAATATTTGCATATTGAGACCCTACATTATAATTCAGGTGATCCGGACACCTAGTTAGTTCTGTCTGCAAATCGTTTCTTCTGTTGGGCCTAGACTGAACACTAGTCTCCATCTCCAATCCTGCAACATCAACCCCTGCAGATAGGGTTGCCAGCTTTGGGAAATACCTGAATATTTTGGGGGTGAAACCTGAGGAGGGTAGGGTATGGGAAATGGAGAGACTTCAGCGGAGCATAATGCCATAGTCCGTTTTCCAGAACCACCATTTTCTCCAGGTGAATGCTTGCATTGGCAGAGGCAGGGAATACCAGTGGGGATGGCAACCCTAGTTTAAAGGGTACATGAGGGCACAATCAAATCTTTTTTTGTGTTTGCCCTGTACTATTATGTAATGTATATACTTGTGTCCTACCACTGTGTGTATTTTATTTACTTTGTTTATAACCCACCTTTTCCTCAGGAACCAGGGGTGTGGGAGAACAGTTTTAATCCAAGACAATTAATTTTGTTTTCATATAGATAGATGAACTACACAGGTGGGGGTCTTACAGAAACCCAACTGGTACAAGTCCCTTGGAGTTGGAAATTACAAACAAATCAGTTTTCTAATGAAGTTGGAATTCAGAATTAACTGTGATTGAATAGTCCCGTTTCAAAACCTTGGTAAATATTTAACAAGAGTAATACCTGCAGTCCTGCGTTCCAGAACCATTCGCTGTTCTGGTAAAACCTTCAGGACACTGAATATCAAAATTCAGAGAACAAGGATGGCATTCGGTTTTTGTGGTAAAAAAGGTATTTTCATCACATTTGTTCTTCCCCTGGGAGGAAAAAGCAAGTTGAAATAAATATACAATACATTGAAATAAATATACAATGAACCACTGCAGCTTGAAATAATTGAATATTCAAAATATTGAAATAAATATACAATGAACCACTTTAGCTTGATAGAAGGACATATGGTGAGCATTTTAGAATTTCACAGGAAAATTCTAGCAAAATTTCAGTGATGCTGTTTATTGTGAGGCTGCCAGTTCTCTGTTGGAAAATTCCTAGAAATTTAGGGGTAGGACCTGGGGAGCACATGGATTAGAAAAGGCAGGAGATAATGGCATGAAGGCCACCCTTCTCAAAGTAGCCCAATGTATGGTGCTCTAGATATTCATGGACTGCAATTCCCATAAGCCTCTGCCAGCATGGCCAATTGGAATATGACTCACAGCCATCTGTTTCCCATCTGGGACTGTCTGGACCCAGAGACTGTGCCTGCAAGGAAAGCTGGACAGAAACAGCATGGACATGCCTAATGGAATCAGTTTTGGGGCTCTTGACGAACTGATATTGCTTTTTGAAGTTAATGCTGTTTATCTGCATATCTGTGTCATACAAGAGAGCCAGTGCTTTTTCTCCTCCAAAGGAAACCAATATTGTGAAGTTGCCCTGGATTGGCAAAGAATATCCAATCAGTATCCTCCAAATTAATTTAGACCGCAATCTTATGTGTGTTTGCTTTGAAGTAAACCACGTTGACTATAGTGAGTAAGCAACATAGGCAGTGAGAGTCTGGCTCATTCCGCACATGCAGAATAATGCACTTTGAAACTGCTTTCAGTGCTCTTTGAAGCTGTGCGGAATGGCAAAATCCACTTGCAAACAGTTGTGAAAGTGGTTTGAAAACGCATTATTTTGCATGTGCGGAATGAACCTCAGATTCAGAGCTAAACTGACCATGATCTTCTAGGACTGAGTTTCAGAGTCCCTCAAAAAATATTGGGCTGATTTTCCTGACCATGTACAGGGTGCACTTTTTCTTAGCACTTATTAAGTACAGCTACTTCAGTATTTTGTAACATTTAAAATGAATGGGCAAGACATTGGGCCATAGGAGCAGTAAATTCAGGTGTGCGTGGCTGCTGCTACCTAGAATTACAGGTTGAAAAGCGCTACAATAAGCAGCACAATTTTAAGACCAGAAGAAGAAAATGGTGTGTGACGAACATCAGAAAATTAACTGTATTTTATTAGTTTATACCATTCTTGTTATTATTAAAATTGGTTTTTGCAGTTCATCTAATTTCTACAATTTGAAATTTCGGTACTAAATAAGAAATCGTTCCTTGAAATACAGAGCAGAGGTCAAGTCTGCAAATACTTTTTACTCATCCAGAGGCTGGATTGTAGATTCTGTATCTCCTTCTAACTCTCCCTGCCACTTGCATACATGCACATATGTAAAATTATCCTTTCTAGATACTAATGCAAGCCTGTATTATCAACGTACATGAGCAGAAAACGCACCATCCCACTTACCTGCTCTGTGACTTTCATGACACTGTACGCATTTGCAACCAAAGAAGACATGAGGAATAAAAGTGCCAAGTGGTTCTTCATGATGAGAAATGATTTGAGTTTTTTTCTTTGAAATGATTCAGTCACGAGTTTTTAAAGACAGCAACAACCCTGCAAAGTTGTGCCAGGCTACATTCATCCACATTTAAATGTAAGACTGGAGGTTTCGAAATGTTCCCTTGGATGTTCTGCCTCCACGTCTCCTTTCCCTGAAACAAGTGAAGAATGGAGAGCATGTAAAACTTGCTCTTAGGTGGGAGAACTGTCCAAATGCACAGAGTTGTTGAAAGTGCTTACGGCCACCTCAATTAACACTTCCCAGTTGGCATCCTGCCAAACTGCTGTGTGAACTCTTCTCTCTCCCCCCTCCCCAAACCTCTGGAGTTGTTGACAGCACAGTTCCAAGGACACGAAGCACTGGTGACAAAAGAAGATAACTTTGTTGGTTTCAAGCGAACGCTCGCAATCTGAGGAAGTAGTTGTTAAAGGACAGGCCATTCACAAAACTTCCTTAAAACAAAATCACCCGGAGGCCAATCTTAATGGGTCTCCATTTGCTGACTCTGCAAAAATGTGGGAATAATAAGTGGCCACTGGCCAGGGCTCAACTGGAGCATCAAATCAACATCCTCAAGTGTTTGGTTAGCTGGGTAGCAAGGATGAATTCATATATTGGTTTGTGCAACAAATTCTGGTCAGCATGGTAGTGGAAAGCACTGTCAAACCGCAGCCAATTGAGGGCAAGCTCATGGGATTTTCAAGGCAAGAGATGAATGGAGGTGGTTTGCCATTGATTGCTTGTAGCGACACTGAGCTTACTGCCTATCCAAGTACTAACTAGGCCTGACCCTGTTTAGTTTCTGAGTTCTGAGATTGGGCTAGCCTGAGCCATCCAGGTCAGAATCTGTTAGCTTACCATACATAATTAACACACCCTTGGTTGTACATAAACACTGGTTTCTCTTGGGTGGTGTGTGGTTTCCTGACTGTATGGCTTTGTTCTAGTAGCATTTTCTCCTGACGTTTCACCTGCATCTGGAGCTGGCATCTTCAGAGGATCTGATGGTAGTAAAGCAAGTGGTGTATATATACTTGTGGAATGTCCAGGGTGGGAGAAAGAACCATTTGCCTGTTAACAAGTGTAAAGGGTGCAATTAACAAGCTTGATTTGCAAGTGTTGGGTGGGATCCACCCATTTAGCATGTGAGTAACCATGAAGATATAATCAATTAGTGAGAGTATCTGCATTGTAGTAGCCTGGCCTTTTGATCCCTTTGATTGCTTAATGCCTAGAGTGGTGGGTGGTGTTCTGGGTGGTGTTCACTAGCCCTTTGACTGCTTACTGTTTGGAGACATCCTTTGTCTGGGTGGTATTCATTAGTCACTGTCCTGATTCTAGTGTTTTTCAGTACTGGTAGCCACATTTTGTTCATTTTCATGGTTTCTTCCTTTCTGTTGAAATTGTCCATGTGCTTGTGGATTTCAATGGCTTCTCTGTGTAGTCTGACATAGTGGTTGCCAGTGTGGTCCAGAATTTCTCTGTTTTCAAAGCAGACACCATCGTGCTCAATGCTCATTAACCAAATTTTCCCAAAAGACATTACAGCCCTGTTCCAACACAGAAATTCTGTTATTCTTAGAGTAGTACTCCAGTAGTCATTACTTTTTACTTCTTAATGTTCAGCTGTAATCCTGCTTTGGCATTTCTACCTTCAGAAGTGTTCATTTCAAATCTTGGCTGTTTTCTGCCAGTACTGTAGTGGCATCTACTTATCTCAAATTGTTATTGTTCCTTCCACCAATTTTTACTCCACCTGCTTCTGAATCTGATCCAGATTTCCTTATGAGATGATCTGCACATAAATTGAAGAGATAGGGAGATAAATTACATCATTGTCTGACACCTTTGACAATTGGAAACCATTCTGTTTCTCTATATTCTGTCTTAACAGTAGCCAGTAGCCATACGATATCATTATGGCTATGGATTTGGAAATAAAAATAAATCTCAAAACTGTCACAATAGCCAGATTAGCATATATTCTCCCAGATGAACCCCTATTTTTATGTGTTTCTTTTGCATAAATGCTGTCATATTTTACCTCAACTGTAGTAGACCTGTGCTAATTACCTATTAAAGTCCCTGCAAGTCTCAGTTGTACATTAATTCAGTTACACCTTCAAATGGACTTTTCTGTCCCTGGAAAACTTTAAACAAATGCACTGAACCTATAAATCTCCAACTATAGCCCATTGCCATGTTCCTATATTGTTCTTTTTGAAAGTGTTGAATTTTTTTAAAAAGGAGATGAAAAATTATAACATAGGAAATAGCAGGGTCAGGGAATTTCCTGCAAACTCATCAGTTGGATTATGTGACCAGAACAGTAAACCATCTCTTTGGACTTCACAATGTATGCGCTGCAGTAAATTGTACATACTGACAGCTTATACTGCCATGTCATCCTGTGGGCCTTTGTCTTGGTATTGTTCCAGGCCGCCTTTCCGCATTCTCTGTCCTGAATTTGATTCATGGCCTGCTCAATCCACTCTGAAAACTGCATTAATGCATGATGGAGAGTTTCTGAGAGTAGAAGAAGGGAAAAACTCTGGTATTACCTCATTCTGCTCACTGCTTGCTGACACAACTCCTGGAATTCTCAGATCCAAACTAAAAGTCCATTTCAGTGCAGATCTAAGATTCTTCTCCCCCTTTACAAAATGATATGTTTATCTCTCAGTAGGAAGCTGAGGAGAGAACTGGCAGAGCTAAGAAGAGAGAAGTGAAAAAGGATCCAGATGCCCTACCTCTCATTATGTCAGCAAATTATTAAATGTTAAAGTCAGGCTGGGCAGAAAGGAAGGCAGCTTAATGAACAGAAAAAGCAGCTTAATGAACAGAAAGAGCTAGGAAAGTAGTTGCAGGCAAAGCATGGCAGAAGCCAGAAAATGCGAGTGAGAAAAGAACATAAGAAGACCCCTGCTAAATCAGACCATTCGTCCATCCTGTTTCACATGGTGGTCAACCAGTTACTCCAGAGGGGCCAACAACAGGGCAAATAAACTAAGGCCTTCCCCAATGTTGTCTTCTGGCACTGTTATTCAGATGTTTACAGCCTCTGCATGAGGAGGTTCCCTTAAGTCACCTAGTAGCCACCTAGTAGTGGCTAGTAGCTGGCGATAGACCTGTCCTCTATGAATCTGTCTAATCCCCTCTTAAAGCTGTCTGTAGCTGCAACTATCACTACATTCTCTGAATGAAAAATAGAAGAGACTGTATCCACAAGAAGATTATTTGCAAATATCAGCAATTCAATAAATCCACTATAACAGAATAAACAGTCAACAATTATATGTGGAAAGTATTCAGTAACAAACCTTAACAGATACTGAGTAGTATTAACTTCATACCACCAGATGTCACTGAAGGACACAGAACTGCGAACAACCATATGCATAAACTATAATAAAGCTAAATTCAGTCTCAAAAAGTAAAAAGTAAACAATTCTGGCTTACTTCAGATGCAGCACAAGTCCATGTTTTGCCTTAACTGTGGTTCATCTGTGAAATAAGGATTGAGCTTGCAGATAGTTATCCAGGTCCTGGTTTGCCTCAACAAATGCTGGCTTCATCGTTTTTACTTTTAGGGAAATGTATGAGTGGCACTAAGCAGTAAGCCTGGATTAAGCTGGACATTTATAAATCACATGCCAACATGGCTAATAAATGAAACCAACTATGGATGGACCATAACTAACCATAGAGAGTAGAGTAGCCTATTTTTAGAAGAACGGTAGTTAGGTTAATTAAAACATAATGTTACATTACATGTGAATTGAACCAACTGTCTCTGTCTTCATTTTGTGCTGTTCACCTTACTTTTGGGGCTCTACCCATTGCCGATAACTCCTCCCTGGACTGCAGCAAAGGAGAAAAATGTTTATCAATGAGAAAGTGAATGAGTTTGAGCAAAGTAATCTGTTGGAAACTTTGTGGAAATCCGGAGTGCCTGCCGGTCCTCAGTTTTGATCTGAAACTCTGGTGGGAGCTTTGTGATTTCCATCATGGTGTCAGTCATGAGGGGAGTGATCTTTTATTTTTTTTAATGGTGACTGACAGAATTAATGGATTATGAAAAGCCAACTGGAAGCCTTAGGAGCCAGCCGCAGATGGCATGCTGAGGAATGCTGCATGTCTGCTGCAGCCCGTCGCTTTTCATTGCCGTTAATGAAGGAGAAGGCAAAGGCAGCTGACTGAAGCGAGAACATGTTCAAGGGGGCATACAGCTGATGACACGGCCGGCTGTCAGTGTGGGTTGGTGGGTGGGGGGTCTTATCCAGAGATTAGATCCTTCCAGCAGCCTCCCCTGCTTGCCTGCTTTGTTCTTTAAAAGCCCTCTCTCAGCTGATGAAACCGCAGACAAAAGGCCATGCCATCTGAGGCAATAATACAGAAAGCTTTACTGAGGAGGAACCTTAAAAAGATGCTGTATCAGAGAGATGAGCAGTGGCTAAGACAACACAGGAGACTTATTCATCAATTACTTTTCCTCCACCTGCACTCATCTCCAGCTGGTGTTCAAGGCTGTTCTCTCCTCCACAACAATTTTATGAACTAGGCTGGGGCTGAGAGAGTAACTGGATCAAGTACAGTTGCAAATTCTCCATTGGGACATTCCCAGAGATTTGGGGACTGAGCCTGGGGAGGGCAGTGGCTGAGGAGCGGTTTAATGTCATACAGTCTACCTTCCAAAGCAGCCATCTGATCTTGCCCCTTACACTTTTTAAATGTGTGTGTATGCGCAGCCCTCTAGCAGATGTTGTCAGGAAGTTTGGGATTTGATGCTACCAGTATGTTAATGACACCTAACTCCACCTCCTGCTTCATAAACAACCAGAAGCAGATATTTCCTCTCTGGCCTGATGCCTGGATGCTGTGGGTGGAATGGCTAGGATGTAGCTGGCTGAAGTTAAATCCTGAGAAAATGGAGGTCATGTGGCTGGGAAGCACTCTAGCTTTGGGGAATTTGTGATGGAGCCCAGCTTTCTGCTGTGAACTCAGTGATAAGTTTGGAGGTTCAGCTTGATCATGTGTTTTTCTCAGACAAACAGGTATTCATATTGGCTAGAAAAGCATTTCCCCCTCTTTCCATCTATCCAGTTCAACCTTGTCATGCTGATCCATGCAATGTTTAGAGCACTGTAACGCACTCTATGTAGGGCTGCCCTTAAGGTCACTTCAGAAGTTTTTGGTTGTATCTCCCTTCCCACTTTTACTATGAATTAAGTAGAAATAGAACTTTTATACTTTCTTTACCAGCTGGGGCTGAGGAAAGGGGGGACCTTGGGGAAACTTTTCAGGGATGATGCAGGCTAATATCTCTTCCCTGTTAACACATTTTCAAATGCTGTTCCTCCTGGACAATATTTGGTCTTCATTGGGGGTGAAGGGCACACATTTTCCCTCTTTTGTAAAATTTACAAAGGAGTTTTTGGAATTCTTGAGGCGTCATTAACCATATATAAACCTCACCCTTTCTGTGTGGGCCAAGGTATACTGTTTTTGTAATTAACACAGGTACCAGTTGTTTTATTACTGGATATAGCAATTAAAATTACTAAGGGTGCAGGTTTGTGAGGAAACATTTTTGTCTGCATTTGAAAAGAAGCTCCATTTCCTGGTGTGGTACTTCATTTGGTACTAACAGACACAAAGTAGAGTGTACTATTGCGTTACTATTTTTCAGAAAACTCTGTGAAAGATGGTGCTCACTGAAAGAGATTTTTAAAATTCGATAAAAACTTTACTATTTCAATTAGAAATTAATGACTCTGCCACCAGGTGGCAGCAGAATAAAAGCAATTGTGCTAGAAGGCACTGGTGAAAAATGGAGGATCAGAACATTGTGTGTGTAAAGTGTTGCCGATTTATGAAGACTCCTTGGGGATTTCAAGGCACTCAAAGGTGATTTGCCATTGCCTGCCTCTGCATCAATGATTCTGGACTTCCTTGGTGGTCTCCCATTCAAATACTAACCAGGGTCTTTTTGCTGCTTCAATTCTGGAATTGGTGGCTCATAGAAACTTCCAGTCTATGTTTTGTTACATATAGCTGTAGGCATATGTTCTTTCCGGACATGCTAAAGTTATAGGGGTAGGAACGTCAGCCTCCAGGTGGGACATGGGGTCCCTTGGAATTAGAGTTCACTCCAGACTACAGAGATCAGTTTCCCTGGAGAAAATGGATGCTTTGGAGGGTAGAATCTATGGCATTGTTCCGCACTGAGATCTCTGTCCTCCCCAGGGTCCTCCTCCAAATATCCAGGAATTTCCCAACCTGGAGCTGGTAGCCTTCCTCCCCCCATCCCATCCCCTGCAGGTAGTCTCGGGGGAACTGGCAATCCTATATGGAGTTAGTTAGACTTAGTTCCGCCTGTGCAACTGGGCAAATTGGGCAACAAGCGTTCTCCAACTATTTCGGTTGGCTGTGATGAGTTCAACTTCATCCTATGAGATGCCAGCCTTGGTTAGGTCTTCTTTGAAGGTCTGACACCACGTCTTCCATGGTCTTACTCGCTTTCGCTTTACTCCAGATGGTACCCATCGCACTGAGGTCTTTGGATGACGGTGATCTGGTAGGTGTAGGATGTGTCCAGCAAGACGCACTCATTGCTCTGTAACAATGTCTTGCAGCCTCCGTATACAACTTCTGCACAGAATTTCCTCGTTTGTAATGTGGTCACAGTAGGTGACTCCAAGAATCTTGTGAAGGCACCACTGCTGGAATACATTCAGCTTTTTGGCTATTCTTGCGGCGGTCTTCTATGTTTCACTGGCGTAAATTGCAGTTGGTACGATGATGGTGCTGAAGAGTCATATTTTCATCCTGGTATTGATGGTAGATGTTGACCAGATTTGGCGCATCCTCTGGAGTTGAGGGTTGGTCTAATTTTAATAAACTTTGAACAGAAAGGTTGGGCAAAATGAATATGCCTGATAGTTGGTGAGCATCTCTTCTAGGATTTGATACATTTCCAGAATCATTTAAGGCTCCCCCAACCCCAGCAGGCAATAATAGAGAACAGGGTTGCTAATTCCAGGTTGGGAAATTCCTGGAGATTTGAGGGCAGAACCTGGGAAGGGTGGGGTTTGGGGACAAGATCTCCAGTCCCCACATGGACATTGCCATCCCTAATAGAGAAGTTTGGGGAGATTGCAAAAAAAGAAAGAAAAGGAAAACAATGGAATGAAATAATATTTCTTCTAATGAAAACATAACCTCCTGTACTGTCGAAGGATTTCACGACCGGATTCAACTGGTTCTGGAGGTTTTCTGGGCTGTGTGGCCGTGGTCTGGTGGATCTTGTCCCTAACGTTTCACGTGCATCTGTGGCTGGCATCTTCAGAGGTGTATCACAGAGGGAAGTCTGTTACACACTGTCTCCTCCTCCTTCCACTTCCATTGCTTTCTGAAAACATAAAGTAGCAGATGTATTCATATGCTACTTCTGCCATGCTGCTTTTTTCCTTTCCTTTTTGGCAGTTCAATTAATGACCTGGACGTAGGCTGCTTCTGCTTTCAAATGGGAAATTTGCTCTGCTTATTGTAGAATTGCATTACAATGGTTTGAGGACTTGCCATCATTCAACATGGAGCCATCGGTTTTCAGGGCCATGGCAAGCCTCACTGCCTACGTCTCCTGTACAGACACGGTGTGATGACTTTATCCTACCATTTCTGTAGAAGAGCTCTGTGAGTGTACACAGTGAGGCGGTTAGCCCTTTGTCTGTTTATTTTGTACAACTTGTACCACCACTCCTGAGCTGTCTGGGTGCAAGAGTATATTCATAGAGAGGTGGCTAAGACAGGCTGGTATCAGAAATTTTAACCACCAATTTCCCTAATATTTAGGAAAAGGACCATGGCTGAATAGCAGGGAGATTGATCCCACTGGTAATTTTGGTAGTTTTGCTTCCATAAAATGCTCTCTTAGAAATTCAAAATGTATCCCCCAGGTGGGTAGTCGAAACTTGGTGGACATGCAGATGTCAGAACTGGGTCAGCCCACCTGATCCTAAGGATGGGATATTATATTTATGTTGGGATTTAAAAAAGTGTTGTGAATATGTACTGAGATTAGAGAAGTCCTGAGGTAATGTGGGACAACCAGTGGCGTACCACCTATAGGGACATGGGGTCCCCATGTCCCCGGTGCACTCTTTTTGGTCATGTGGGGGGGGGTGCTGGGCACTGGCCGGGTCCTCATGCCCTGCCTCTCCTGCAGCGTAGTGACCCAGCTGGCAGCTGGGGGCTCCCCCAATGCCAGGGAGCCGCTTGCCAGCATGTGAGTCTGGGCCCAACCATGCTGCCGGGAGGCCTCTCTCCCACACAGGGGGGTCATGCTGGTGCACGAGGCCGGGCACAGCTGCGTGGCCAGGAGGCCTCTCTCCCCTGCAAAGGGGGTGCTCTGGGCTCCTGCCCTAATTGGCCTCCCTGCTGACAGGGAGGGCAGGAGCCAGCCTGCCCCCACGGCGCCCACCTGAGCCACCCACCAGAGCCGCTGCTGTAAGTGGGGTGCGGGAGGGGCACTTGACTGGGTGTTGCCCCTGGGTGCCATTTTTCGCCGATACGCCTCTGGTTACAACTGTCAACTTCCCATACACTGAGTGCTCTTCAGCATTCTTCAGATTTCATTAGAAGAGTTGGATTTATATCGCCACTTTCTCTCCTACAAGGAGACTCAAAGGGGCTTAGCTCCTTTCCAGCTCCTTTCCCTTCCCCCCTCACAACAAACACCCTGTGAGGTAGGTGGAGCTGAGAGAGGTCAGAAGAACTGTGACTAACTCAAGGTCACCCAGCTGGGGTGTGTTGGAGTGTACAGGCTAATCTGAATTCCCCAGATAAGCCTCCACAGCTCAAGCGGCAGAGCGGGGAATGAGACCCAGTTCCTCCAGATTAGAGTACACCTACTCTTAACCACTATGCCACTGCTGCTCACGCGTTAGTTAAATGTGTGGCATATACTAATACAAAGGAACACAGAAAGCAAGCTACTCACTCTATTCTAGCTGTTACCCACTTTCAGAAGTCTCTTTCTGGTGAGTAGATTAACATGGTTTGAAAATGAAGAAGATGACTTTGTATTTATACCTCCCTTTCTCTCCTGTAGGAGACTCAAAAGGGTTTACAATCTCCTTTCTCCCCCCCCCCCCCACAAACACCCTGTGAGGTGGGTGGGGCTGAGAGAGCTCCAAAGAGCTGTGACTAGCCCAAGGTCACCCAGCTGGTGTGTGTTGGAGTACACAGGCTAATCTAGTTCCCCAGATAAGCCTCCACAGCTCATGTGGCAGAGCAGGGAATCAGACCCGGTTCTCCAGATTAGAGTGCACCTGCACTTAACCACTATGCCACTGAGAGAATCAAGTGATCTATCATGAAGGAAAACGTGAGTAAAGTTCAATTCTCATGATACATGTGGCAAAATTACTGCAAGATGAGTTTTCTCTGCCTTTTTGCGAGGTTAACTTTGTGAAAATGCCCCTTGTAATGAAAGCTGTTTTTCCTGTTTTCTGGACACCTACATTTTTGCTTATGCTGCAGGATATGATTGTAAAAGCATGCATAAGCCAGCTTTCATTAGACTTCTGCCATATTCAGGAAACTCACCCTGTGAGATAATGGCAAACTGCTCCAGGTCAGCCATAGATCTTTGCTGCTGAAGTGTGTGTGTGAACAAGTGTGAGAGACTTCTCCTACTCCCAGTAGAATAAACTGAATAGCAGGCTTGTGAGGATACTTTCAGCAGTCTCTTACACTCACATCCAAATTTTAAAAGACTTTTCCTAAACATAAACAAATAGGCAAATGTTGGAGGTGGAGGAGCTGGGGAAAAGAATGACAGAAACTAGAAAACCCCTTTCAAAATTAAATTTTCTGGCTAGCTACAGATTGCGTGTTCTTGCTTGCAAAAGTGGGCTCAGTCTGAACTGAAAGTTGACAGAGGGAATGAAGCTGATGATGGAGAGAACCCTTCTCGATAGTTCATATTTCTGGGGTTCCATGAGAAGTCAGAGGGTTAATCTTTTATCAGAAGGGGGAGTGTGTACAGATGTTCTTTACAAAATGATCCAGACCACTGAATTGTGGCCTCAGGTTTATGTGGGTTTTTGTAGCCAGCACTTTTGGGTTCCTGTGTCAAGGCATCTAAGCAGTGTTCATGAGGTGTCTGGTGGAAGGAGACTCTTCATTGTCCTCCACTGGCGTGATAATTGACAGGCTGGTGGGACAGGCAGTTTGATCTCATATCTTTGATGGCTTACACGACCTCCCCCATCTTGAAGGAATTAAGTTTTTGATCAGCTGTGATCCTCACACAAAATCAACCTTTCTTAGCAAAAGAGGTGTTCATTCATCACAGTGACAAATATTTGCTCTCTCCATGTGGGTTCTTTTCAGTGTATTAAGAAGAAATTAGCATAAAGTTAAAATGACAGATTGTTGCCCTTGTGGTGACCTTACTAGGTTAACAATAAATATGAAAGTCCAGATTTATTGATCAACAGCAGCACACTATTGTGACAAAATCCTTTTCTTAAAAGAAAGTGAAGAATGGTGACCCATTCAGCCACTTTAAGAAGGAGGATAAAACTGGCTCAGTGGGTTTCTGGTAATAACCTGCACTCTAATGTCTTGGAAGGTTTTATCTATTAGAATGGCGACCCATGTAAAGTAGTGGTTAAAATCTTATAGACCCAGACCATTTATGCCCTTGTGACCTCCTTCACATGAAGTGTACATTCCCTTGGGCTGGATTCTCTATAACGCACACACTTTACCCTCTCCCAAACTTACCATGCCTCAAATCAGAGAATCTTCATGGTTTCTGAAGCCTCTGAAAGTGTGACTTTTCCTTTCCCTTCTCAGGGAAAACAAAGGGAATCAGCACACAATTCTCTTTCATCAGATTTTCTTGCTCCTCCCATCCTCCCCCCACCCACTCAACAGAAGTTCAACCCACTTTTCAGGTCAGCAATTCACAACAACCAGAAGAGCTTTCTTTTTCTTTTTCCAACACTGCTATCCTATAGTTGGGGCAATAGACCATTGAAATTTAAACGGACAAGCAAAGTAACGCTACAACCTAGATGGCACACACACTCACATGCACACACACACGCACAAAAGGCAGCAGGCAGTCTCCCCAGCTGGAAGTTGCATGGATAAAACAGGTGGGCAAAATGGGGGTGCATTTCGGATGGAGACACTTTGCAGCACAGGAGAATCCTATTCAAACAAAAAGGAAAAAATGAAGTTGACAGCCATGAGTCTACTTGCATAAAGAGTCCCAGATTTAAATCCCACTTAGACATCAAACTCACTGGGGTGATCTTTTTCTTGTGAGGTTAAAATGCCATCATGGGCTTCATAAAAGGTGGAATAAACTTGAAATAAGAAAAAATGTAAAGCTTTTTGTCAACATGATTAGATGGCAGAAGAGAGAAGTATTTGACAATGAGTAGGTAAGAGAAAACAGCTACGGATAAAGAATTGGAGTCCATCTAGATAGTAATAGCCACAGGCTGAAAAGGAATTATATTTCCTCTCTAGTTGAAGGAGAAGTCCAGAACCAAGAAGGGGCTGGTAGCAAAGGCCATTTTGTCTATGCTGTTTTAAAATTAAGGCCCTTGTCTGAGGCTCATTCCACACATGCAGAATAATGCACCTTCAAACTGCTTTCAGTGCTCTTTGAAGCTGTGCGGAATGGCAAAATCCACTTGCAAACAGTTGTGAAAGTGGTTTGAAAACGCATTATTTTGCGTGTGCGGAAGGGGCCTGAGACACATATGCTACTGTTGGAAATAACAATGTCTAGCATGCAGGCAAGTGGTCAGCTAGACGGGACTGTCAGGTTAGAGACCTCCTTGTCTTTTTGTCTCACCTCTTGTCTGTCCTTAGTCTGATAAATCTCAAGTCTAATTTCTTTCTTTTTCTTGTAAGTCTCCTCTCCCTTCTTCTCGGGCTAGTGTGGCAGCTGAAGACTATCTTGTTCTCTCAACTTTTCTAGCTGATACATAGTTCTCTAATTTAACTTTTCCTTTAATCAGAGAGTCTGCTGCTTCTCTAACTAGCAGTCTGCCAACAGTTACAACTACTATCATTATGATAACAGGTATATTTACATTTTTCACACTTTTTATTTTGTATTTGGGGTACATTGAAGTGACATGCAAGCAGAATATTTGTTCCAAGAAACAATATTTTCCACCTCTAGATAAATATTATTGACCCAAACCAATATGCTTCTGTTATCAGACATCTAGAAAATACTACATCAGAAATTTTTCACACCTGTTAGGAAACATGTAACGTTCTCTCAGAACTGATTTTCTGTATATTGCAGTAACAGAGAACATTACCTAGTTAAGTAACGATTACAGATTTAGTCCCAAAATAATATTGTCACACTGCTTATTGCTTTGGATCTGCTTAGAAATTGTCTGTGCTTTGATGGCAGAAAAGGAGGGAGAGGAACAATACTGTGTCAAACTAAATGACCAAACTGCGCTATGAACTCTTGTTTGACTGGCATTAGTTTTAGTCATGCCAGTTGAAAGACAATTCCCTTTTGTGTGTATGGTCTTGTCTTCTCCTTGCCTGTGGGGTGAAAGACGTTTGATGTGACCTCTGAAGGCTGAAGCATGGATCCCTAACCCAGAGATCTACACCCTGTCATCATGGGAAATGGGCAAAAAATGACAGTTTGAATAACTGTTGCTTTTATCTCTCTGTTTCTGTCTTATAGCTAACAGGTCAAATATTCTAAGAGCAACTGAATGTATCTGTTTCAACCACAGATGATGCTGTCAGAATGTGATGTGTCTCAGGCAGAATACCACACGGTGGCAATATGTATAAGGAAAATTGAAAGCTGTCCACATTCTGAAGGCTTCTGAAGCTACAAGTGTCAGTCCAGGCATACTTTTCTACAAAACACCATATATGGGGGTCACGAACTAGCAGAGACCTGCAGAACATCAGATCCACATCAACTGTTCCTTTCCCCCACCGTCAGCCTTTTGAGTAGGCTGAGAGTCCTTCTGTCTTGGCTAGTCAACTCATGAAGGAGTTCCAGCAATCAGTGGGCATACTGACGTCTCCTCTGCTGGAAATTCTCTGTAGAAATGCGGTTGGCTGGTGCCGGCTGTATTTAGGCTGCTGAACCATGTTTCTGTAGCCATCCTCCTCATATCCACTCTTCATAATAATTTGTTCATTTAAAAAATTAACTGGTTAAGGGTAATTTTGTTAATTTCCCACAGACATCATCCATGCATGGGAATTTTTTATTGTGTGTTTTATTTTTTTTCCAGCTTTTGAAGGACACTTAGAGATACTAGTATAAAGTGGGGTATAACTATCATAATAAACAAATAAACAAATTGTGCAGAGCATTCATCCCTGAAGAACTTCACAATAAGCATAGGTGAAGCAGATACTAGTGAGCCCCCTGGGGCAGAGTGGTCAGCTTCAGTGCTGCAGTCAAAGCTCTGCTTGCAACCTGAGCTCAATCCTGAGGGAAGATCAAGCCTTCAGAGGTCAGTAAAATGAATACCCAGCTGCTGAGGGTAAAGTGTAGATGACTGGAAAGGCAATGTCTGCCTAGTAGATGTCATGATGTGATGTTACCCCATGGCTCAGTAATGACCCAGTGCTTGCCCAGGGAACTACCTTTACCTTTGAAACAGATACAGTACTACATACTTAAGAGGGAAGTTAAAAGACAAACTCTGATTGGTAGCAGTGGAAAAGGAAGTTGAAGATGATTATGGGACAGTGAAACACTATTGAGATCTACAACATGGGCAAACAGGTAATAACAAGATGAGGTGCTGCGGGTCCATTTTTGGTGGCACTGTGGTGGGATAAGACTATTTTGCCATAGTATCCAGGACCCCTTCAAAGCCTGAGCATTAGCCCTTTGTGCCAGTACCTCTATTGCCAGGTAAATCTTGGGGGAAGGGATGGGGGAACGAGATGGCTGGCTTTGGAGGGAGTTGAGGTAGAGAGGCTTCTTGATTTTTGTTATATTCTCAGTTACATCTTTCAGAGAGCAACAAGACCTGGAACTCAGACATAAAAAGAGGTAATTCAGGCTTGATCTGAATTGGATCCTAATTAGCTCCTTTTAGGTAAGCCAATTCTGAACTGTACTTAGGGAGGCTTGTTCAGTTGTATATATGCTATCAGTGTTATCTCTCCCCCCAAAAAATATTGGCCCACATAACTATTTATTGGTCCATATGCCTGCACCTACCTGTGTTAATCTTTTCTGAAACTTCAAGGTTGTGAGAGGAAACTGGATCTTTTCTAATTTACAAAGAATCACCCAGGAGGGATTCATATTCAATGCAGTTGACCAGGTGAGTGGCTATTTAAAAGCTGGGTGTTATCAGGTTTCATCTGTTTCACTTCTGCTTCCGTGCATATGCCTGTTGTTTACAGCTCGGGCCAAGGACAGATTTCACAAATTTATTAGTTCCATTTGAATATCACAGTTTTAATTTTGCTTCTCCCTTGTGATAAAAGAATTGTTTACATTTTGTGCCATTTTCTGTTTCTTCTTATCAAATGTTTCCTGTAAAAATGCCTCCCTCCATTTTAGGCATGTCAGTTGAATGCAAATGGAATAAAATGGTGCCTACTTATAAAGTGTAGAAGTAATCAAAGAATCCTCAATAACAAGAATAAAAATGAAGCAGACCAAAAGGAATGAGGACAACAATTAAACAGCAATGAAAACAACTGTAACAGCTTGCCCCTAAGGACAACCCTTTCAAAGAAGAGGAAGAAGAGGAGGATGAGGTTTTTCTCTCCTGCTTTTCCCTACCTTCCCCACCCCACAACAGGCACCTTTTGAAATAGTTTGGGCTGAGATAGTTCCAAGAGAACTAGCTCTTAGTACATATTGCACATGGGCAGTTCTGGGAAATCTGGTTCCATCACTTCATTCTGCTGCTCACTTAGCTCATGACTTGTGAAACGGAGTGGGCAGAAATGGCTGAAGCAGAGGTGTTGGTTCACAGTGAATGTTTTGCAGAACCCAAAACTTTCATAGAAAATCATATATTTTAGACAATACGCTGAGATGTGAGGATAAAATGTAGATGAGGAACATGATGGATCATGGGCACTGGGCAGAAAGGTGGAGTATAAATTAAGTAAATAAAGTGCCATTACTTTCTGTGGACATAGCCCAATTCTATACATGTTTATTCAGAAGTCACTTCCACTGATCAAACAGACCTAATATGCATAGGCCTGTAGCCTTAGATATTGGTTCTATGTAACTTTAATGAACCTTACTTCCAAACAGATAAGCATTTGATTGCAACCGTGCATGAGAACAGAATGTCCCAAGAGAAAAAAGCTTTATTAATTGGGCTTATTCTCCAGTAAATGTTTCTAACTGTTGTATTAGTCAAGTCTAATTTTACCTAAACCTGGGCTTGTGCATACTGTGTATATAATCTGAATCAATGTACAACAACAAGATTGGCCAAAACCCAATAACTCGCCCAACAACAAGGGAAAGTATATAATCTTATAATTACTAGAGTGAAAATCTAATAGAACACCATGAAATAAAGTGCATACAAAAATACATCAATGAAATGATTCATTCATCAGCTCAAGTGCATAAAGCATCAGCGGGGATAGTCCATTCATAGATATATACAGTACTACAATAATGGTGATTTTATGCGGATAAACATAGTCCGAAAACGTGATGGTTCCGCTATTACTTCAAATCATGTATACTAGTAATTCTTCAGGACTACACCACGCAATGAGTAAACCACAGGTAAGAAAGATGCAATCTGCACTCCAAATATAGTGACAGTAGCACGTAGCTGTAATATTAACATGTAACTTGTAGCTGTATCCATAGCAAGCAAATAGCACGTAGCTGTAGCAGCAGCAGAACGCCTGTGCTCTGAGGATGCGTTTTCTAGCTGCAAATTTTCAGTGCTTATACAAATTCATGTTTCCAATGGATCTCATTCTATAATTCTTGGACAATTTATACAATATTACCTTAACATTCTCATTCTGTCTTCATTCTTGCACGATAGAAGGATAGTTTATTGCAGTCTCTGGAGCGGAAGCACGCAAAGGTTCCCAAGGAAGAAAGAAATCTCATCTGCTTGTCTCAGGTGTAAGAAATACTTAGACTCCCTAACAGCCCTCTGCCCCATATTATTGGGTTTTGGCCGATCTTGTTGTTGTACATTGATCTTGTTTGCATCTCGCCTGCTACTTGTTTTTGTATATAATCTGAATACATTAAAAAAATCCTTGGCCTACAAATCTATTAATTCCCTCTTTCCTTCATGTCATTTACAGGTGTAGATGACAACTAGATTTCTTTTTCTGTCAGAGATGTTGACTGTGCTGCCAAGTTCCTCAACACGAGCTATCTTGGGCCCTTGCCCTATGCCAGTGAAAAGACAAAAAGCTTCAAGTCTGTTGAAAAGAAGGGAGGGGGAACACATGGCTCTTTCCCACTCCACACAAACGATGGCTGCTGTGCTTGTTAACCTTTCCTGGACTCACACAGTGAGTGTGTGGAGGAGGGGAGCTATTGCAGTGGAATGAAAGGACTTGGAACTCCCGAGCATAGACAAACTGCATTATTCTTCAAGAAAACCAAGTGTTCCCTCTTTCTGTTGATGAATGTCTTATGCATCTGCCTGTCATGGGTCATGTGGAGATGGCAGTTCAGGTTCCAGAATGTTAACAGGTGGGCCTACTGTGTTAACTGAGAAGTGCCTGTTTCAACAGTCCTTGCATTGGAATGAGACATAATATTAGAAAGAGGACTCACTGTGCCATCTTCAGCCATGCTGCAAGCTTGCCTTCGCAAGTGTTAGGAAAGACCTCCTTTTCCCACCCGAGTATATTGAAAGCTCTGACTTGGATGGCTTAAGTTGGCCAGATCTCATCAGCTCTTGGAAGCTAAGCAGGGTTGGCCCTGGTTTGTATTTGGCTGGGAGACCACCAAGGAAGGCTAGGGTCGCTGTGCAGAGGTAAACAATAGCAAATCACATCTCTACATCTCCAGCCTTGAAAGATCATAAGGGGTTGCCATAAGTTAGCAGCTGCTTGATGCCACTTTACACAAATCTTGAAAACAGCTACCAGCAGGAAACACTGAGAAATGTGGGCCAATGCCTGACTTGGTATGGCAGCTTCATATACTCTGCAGTTGCTAAACCGAATCTCTGGTATATTCAGTTAAAGAACCATATAATCTTGCAAGTGAAAATAGGTGGCTCTAAATTAGATACAGCAGTGACAAAACTCTGCATAAGGCAACTTCATTATATAATAATTGTATTAAACTGTTATATAAGGGAACTGTAGAAGATCCTTTAAAATTCCTGCAAATCAGACAGTGTTACCCAAATCAGTTCCCATGTCTAGACTGCCATGGTAAGTGTGTTCCCTTTTCCAAAGATTTGTGAACTAAGCCAACAACACTGGGGTAAATCACAGAATCCACTGCTCTGTGTCTATGCAGCTGTCAGTTCTGATGCAATAAACTGGGGAAATAGAGGAGGGGAAGGATACTTAATAAAGGAGCAATTTTATTAACCTGACTGATACATGGAGAAATCAGAATAAAAAGGCATGAAAATCAGTACAATCCCATCAATAGCAGCAACATAAAATTACAATTTCTGCTGCCACAGCTGATTATGGTGACTCCATATGGTTTTCAAGGCATTCAGAGGTAGTTTGTCATTGCCTTCTTCTGTGTCACAACCCTGGTATTCCTTGCCTACCATCCAAATGGGAGAAGCAATGGCGTAGTGGTTAAGAGCAGGTGCATTCTAATCTGGAGGAACCAGGTTTGATTCCCCGCTCTGCCGCTTGAGCTGTGGAGGCTTATCTGGGGAATTCAGATTAGCTTGTGCACTCCCACACATGCCAGCTGGGTGACCTTGGGCTGGTCACAGTTCTTCTGAGTTCTCTCAGCCCCACCTACCTCACAGGGTGTTTGTTGTGAGGGGGGAAAGGGAAGGGATTTCTAAGCCCCTTTGAGTCTCCTTGCAGGAGAGAAAGGGAGCTCTCTCCTCCTCCTCCTCCTCCTCCTCCTCCTCCTCCTCCTCCTCCTCCTCCTCTTCTTGTAGCCAGGGTAGAGGCTAAGAGTGTGTGACTGGCCCAAGGTCACCCAGCAAGTTTACATAGCAGAGAGTGGATTTAAACCTCTTAGTATGACATTTTAACCACTAAGCCATGCTGGCTCACTAAAACCAAATACCTAATTGAAATCATGGTGTGTTTCTCCCAGAGGCAACAGCCCCCCCACCCCAGGAGTAGCAGAAGAGGAAGCCAGCTGTCAATGAGAGAAGAGCAGCTAGAAATGAAATGGGGGTGGGGGGCGGAAGGAGGGAGGGAGGGAGGGAGGCAGAAAGAAAGAAACATTAGGGGTGAAAACTACCAGACCACAGTCACACAGCCCAGAAAACTCACAACAGCCAGGTGATGCATTTGCTGCTTGTGTGGAGAAAGAAATTGTTTTGAAATGCGCTTTTGTAATAGAATTATAATTTGATGTTATCCCTGATGTTAAAATGATCTCTCCTATGGCACTGTAAACATTTTGGCAATCTTTTGGGCAACAACAATGATTAACTGGACCCTCGCTTTTCTTTCATTGATGCATTTCAAGCATTGCATAGAAGTTCTGAGCTTTGTGTCTTGCCTTAACTGAGCGCCAGCATGCTGGAAATGGATCCAACATCCACCT
Organism: Sphaerodactylus townsendi; assembly: GCF_021028975.2. Classification (NCBI taxonomy): domain Eukaryota; kingdom Metazoa; phylum Chordata; class Lepidosauria; order Squamata; family Sphaerodactylidae; genus Sphaerodactylus; species Sphaerodactylus townsendi. Next base: position 34,022,747 of record NC_059430.1, read on the forward strand.
GGCACTATCTCTTAATTATCCATCTGAGTGTGTTTGGAAGGCCACTTTCTCCCTCATTAGGTTTGAGCCAAATAGTTCTGTTTACCTCTGTTGACAGATTCTCCTGTGTGAAACAAATTTGGTTTGCAAACTCTTTGCTTTATTTTCTGAAGTTGACTGAACACTTGAGATTGGCCTGTGGAAGAGAGACAAGTGATACTATTTGCTTCCAAAGCCTAAATATCATTGCAACAATAACAAAATCATAACATAAAACTCTGGGCTCACAGGAAATAAAATATTTTGATACAATTCAAGTATGTTATGATTCATTATTCTGTAGCTGTGTGAATGGATGTGGAACTTTGCAGTCTAACATAATAAAAAGATGTCTCTGTAGGTGGGAAATTAGAATCAACATTTTAATTAGGCAGTCTTGACACTTCAGTGAGCTAGCAGCTATACTGGGAATTCATTATCTGAACTGCTGTAAGACACATGTCATGGTATGAATACACATTACCACTTCTCTATACAATATCTGACAAAAACACCACCGTTAGTGTATTAGGCAAAGTCTGAGATCTGTCATAGGGTGGGGCCCCAACTGATAGTAAACATTCTTGAGCCAGAGGCAATGAGGCATCATTGCCACCAAAGTGAGAACCGTGACCTACAAAAGGAACCTGTCAGAGCAGGGAAAAGGAACTTCCCAACAGATAATTCTGACTGAAATTGGCATCTTGGAAGGCACCCTGGTCCTGGTCCTAGGCAGGGACGCAATAACCTGTGTCTCAGACACTGGCATTGTGGGACTTGACAGAACTCCCTGAGGGAACAGCCCTGTAGTTGCTACTTGTACAATAGGGAAAACCTACAATGGCCAATAAACCCTTATAAGCACGAAACAAGATTGTACTGATAGGTTTCTGTGTTTCCAGCACAGTGATTCTAGCACTAATTGCAGTATTGGGGAGTTTCTTTTTGGATTCCACATAAGCATGGAAGAGCCCTGTTATTTTTCTGCATAGGTCAAGTACTTTGCTTGCTTGTTTGTTATTTAATTTCTAAATTGTTATTTAACAAACAATCTCGAATGGTTTGTTATTTAAGTTCTAGGCCGCCCTTCCCCATATGGGCTCAAGGCAGTTTATGTCAAATTATTGTACTCATGCAGTAATTAAACATTATAAAATTATAAAATATTCAGTGTCTCGGTGTCTTGGAAATAACATTCATAATACTTCCCCCATTCACTTGTTAGTCATGCATGGGGGCAGGAAAGAGAGGAGGGGCGGGAGAAGAGAGGCCAGGCAGATGGAAACTGTTACTCCCCTCAGCTGTAGACCCGGCAGAACAGCTCCACCTTTAGGCCCTGTGGAACTTCAATGAATCCAACAGGATACTGGTTCCGCTTGACAGAGCGTTGCATCAGGCTGGGGTCCGGATGAGGACAGAAAGACTGTTTGGGGGCCAGGGGCCACCACTAAGTTGTTATTTGCTGAGAGCAGGGCTCTTTGGAGAACATATGGGGAGAAGAAGAAGAGTTTGGATTTATATCCCCCCTTTCTCTCCTGTAGGAGACCCAAAGGGGCTTACAATCTCCTTGCCCTTCCCCTCTCACAACCAACACTCTCTGAGGTGGATGGGGTTGAGAGAGCTCCAAAGAGCTGTGACTAGCCCAAGGTCACCCAGCTGGTGTGTGTTGGAGTACACAGGCTAATCTAGTTCCCCAGATAAGCCTCCACAGCTCATGTGGCAGAGCAGGGCATCAGACCCGGTTCTCCAGGTTAGAGTGCACCTGCTCTTAACCACTATGCCACTGCTGCTCCCGCAAGACACAATCTTGCAGGTATGACTGTCACACAGCATTTAAAGCTTTGAAAGCTAGTACCAAAACCCTGAACCTGATTTGATATTTCACCTTTCTCTGAGAAGCAGTGGATTTGGGGGCTCTGCTTTGTAAGTAGCAACCGTATGACAAGAGTGTTTCTCTTGGGTTTCCAAGTGCCAGCTCTATTAAGATACTGCCTGCATTCTCTCCACATGCCTTCTAGGGGCTTCTTTCTAAAATCTTTCTGTGCTCTCTGGGTTGTCAGATGCAAACCTTTGTGCTAGGGTTGAAAAATGCTAGGTTAGGAAATTCTTGGAGATTTTGGGAGGGCAGAGCCTGGGAAGGGAAGGTCAGATAATATAATGCCATATAGCCTGCCCTCAAAAGCAGCATTTTTCTCTAGGGGAACTGATCTCTGCAGTATGGAGATCAATTGTAATATTGAGAGATCTTAGTGCCCTACCTAGAGGGTGGTGACCCAACTGTGTGCCCATTTTTCTATGCTATCTTCTTCAACTTTTTCTAATGTGCATGTATGTAGTGCTTCATGTGTCTGTCTCTCTGCATATTTCATGGCGTTTCCATACACTTCCCTGTGTTGACTGTGCAAGCCATCATTTGCTTTTACGGTTTAGTTGGCAAACTGTGGTTTGTGCTTGCTGTACAAACCCAGATTCTAAAACAGGATTCATTCCCAGATTGGAATCCTGGCAAGCAGGGAGGGTGCATACTGCAGACAGTAGTTTGCCAGCTTGGATGGAATGCCAAATTATTATTGGCTGTAGAACTGGACAATTTTGATTAGCTAAAAGTTGAACTAGCAGTGTAAAACAGTTCATAAATAAAAGCAGGTCTTACACTTTTTACACAACTGGCTCTATTGATTGCAGTTTTGCCACACAGGTGGGGGTGGTATTGCTATCACTAGTCTGGTTTTAGTGAAGGTATCATTGTTTTAAACTTGAATGTATTACTTTGATTCTTTTATGGTAGATGTCTTGAGCATATTTTGTAAAGAATCCCCTTCGGATTGCGCTGTGAATGCCATTCAACTGAAGCCTAAAGATGCTTGCTTAGAAATCAGTGTCACTGAGTTAATGGGAAGTATTCTGGAAAGAATACTCAGGAAGTATACTGAGTTCCAGGTGTAACTCTCAATGGACCTGAATTCTGAGTGAACCAGGTTGCAGGGCTTAGTTATCAATATCCTAGAGTTGGAAGAGACCCCAAGGGCCATCAAGTCCAACCCCCTGCCATGTAGCCACACACAATCAAATCACTCCTGACAGAGGTCCATCCAGCCTCTCTGTAAAAAGCTCCACACTCCCGAGGCAGTGCATTCCACTGTCGAACAGCCCTTACTGTCAGGGCTGTTCAGCGCACTTATCGGTGCATTCTTTGCCTTGGAGAAATAAAACAGTGTATATTCCAAACTCCCTCCTCCAACAACCTTTCTCTGGTACATCACAGGAATGAGGAATCCCTCCGTAGTCAGAAACAGCAAACTGAAAAACATGTCAGCAGCAGAAGAACCCAGGGCCATCTGAAGGGGAGCACCAGCCCACTCCCCTGCTTCTTCACTGCGTGCTCCAGAGCCATCTAGCAACTAAACGTGGGCTATTTCGTCACTGGTGGCTTTGCAACGGCAGGCCTCTTTCTTCCCCTCGGGGCAGCGGAGCCCGTTTTGCATTTCAGCAGCGGCGGCTCTGCAGGGAGGTGTGGCTGACCCCTGGCAGCCTCTCGGAGACAGGGGAGCGAGGGGGAGCCTGCCTGACACCCACCCGTGCCCCTGGCCTTTATGAGGAGCCGTCAGGGTCGCTCCGGCTTCGCCTCCAGCGGAGCCCGGCCCTCTCGGCCGCCCGCAGCCCTCCCCGTCCCGGCCACAAACCCGGCCTCCTCTGCCGCACCAGCTCCCTCGGCTGCCTTCCTCCCGCTGGTTGCCCGGCCAACACGCCAGACGAGCAGGTGACGCATTGACAGGGAGCAGATGGTCTCCCGCCGAGGTAAGCGAGGCCCGACAAAGCGACCATATTGATCATATTGCTCCTTTTCTCTTCTCCGCAGGCTCCTCGGCCGAGGTTTCGCCTCCCTCCCGAGATGCGGGTCGGGCTCGCCCAGCGCTGTGTGCGCCTCTCTCGCTTGCCTCGGTGGGGAGGGAGAGGAAAAGAAAGGAATAACTTTGGAGACGCCTCTCCTCGTCGCCACCACGGAAAGGAGCATTGTGCAAACCAGGCAAAACGCCCCGCTTGGTCTTCACTTTGCAATGCACCCGTCCTCTGCTGTCCTCCTCTCCTGTATTTAAAAATACCTACACACACGCGCGCGCTCATCTATAGTATCTTTGCAAAGTTAGCGGTCCAAGGTGGTTCAGTTCAATCCAGTTCAAACACAATAGCATCAACACGATGAATTAACCTAACCTAAGTCCAGTTATTTCTGCATTACTCGATTTGCTGTTGGCTTTCTCACAAGGTAAGTATAAACCAGGGTGATGCAGTGGTTAATGTCAGGCTAAGACCTGGATTCGAGTCTCTGCTCATCTATGAGGCTTGCAGAGGGTGGGGTTGTAATGCTTTCTCTTGACTTACCTCACAGGGTTGGGGAGAAGACAGAATGGGGGTAGAGAACCATGTATATCACACAACCTGGGAAGAAGGATGGAATGGAAAAACACGGAGAGAGAGAAAAAAGTAATACCAGCAGATTAATAATTAGTGTTACCAACCTCTAGGAAGTAGCTGGAGATTTCCCACTATTTCAGCGGATTTCCAGGCAACAGAGATGAGTTCACTTGGAGCAAGCAGCTGCTTTGGAAGTTGTATTCTATGACATTATATACCCCCATTCAAGTGCTTCCCTTCTCCAAACCTCACCCTTCAAGAATTTCCTAACCCAGAGCTGGCAACCTGATCAGTAATAAAACAGCAACATGAAAAAGAGTGGCATCTGAGCCTAAGCATGGCAGTTAAGACCCAAGACCAAATTAAACCACCAAATCCCCTCAACTAAAAGCAAAATGAAACAAAAATATCCTTGACTCCTACCCACAGGTGCCAATTTGCCTTTTTAAGCTCCTCCCCCTACTTATTGCTCATGGCCAGACCAAGACATTAGACCAGTGATGGTGAACCTATGACACAGGTGTCAAAGGTGATACGGCACAACGTTTTGGGTGACACGCCAGCCGTTACCTTCACCTGGCAACAGCTATTCTCTATTTTTCAGTCTGAAGCATTTTTGTAATTAGTGGATGTTCCCTTGTATACTACATAGCACCACACATGATTGCACTGCATTTTTTAAAATGACTATGTAAAGAATTGTTTATTTTTTGTTCGAGGTGGGTGAGTCTGATATCTCTGCAGAATCAAGTTGGGCATTTTCTGAGTTTTTGACATGGTGAGCCCAAAAGATTTGTTATCACTACGTTAGACTAATGAGGGTGCGTGCGGGTATGTGAGGGTGCAAACCTCTTTAGTTTGGAGAGGAGACGGCTGAGGGGGGATATGATTGAAGTCTATAAAATTATGCATGGGATAGAAAATGTTGACAGAGAGAAATTTTTCTCTTTCTCACAATACTAGAACCAGGGAGCATACACTGAAAATGCTGGGGGAAAGAATTAGGACTAATAAAAGGAAATACTTACTCACGAAATGTGTGATTGGTGTTTGGAATATGCTGCCACAGGAGGTGGTGATGGTCACTAACCTGGATAGCTTCAAAAGGGGCTTGGATAGATTTGTGGAGGAGAAGTCAATTTATGTCTACCAATCTTGATCCTCTTTGATCTGAGATTGCAAATGCCTTAACAGACCAGGTGCTTGGGAGCAACAGCCGCAGAAGGCCATTGCTTTCACCTCCTCACGTGAGCTCCCAAAGGCACTGGTGGGCCACTGCAAGTAGCAGAGAGCTGGACCAGATGGACTCTGGTCTGATCCAGCAGGCTTGTTCTTATGTTCTTAAACCTGTACTCCAGATCCGTTGCAAGGAGTTCCTTAGGTTGCAATATCAGGAACAGAACACTACAACATCCATTGTTTTCACTGATGCTATGGAAAAGAAGAAACCTGTAGTAACAATTACTGAACTGAGCAGATTTGATGAACTAGTTTATATGGTAGAATAATATCATTGGTGCTCATACAATCACTTTACTCACTTGCTCATATAACCATAACAAGCTTGCATATTTCAGAAGCCTTTTGAGCTAATGACTATTCATTGGTGGCTTGAAGTAGATTTTGTAACATGATAGAAACATGGTGCAGAATACACCTAAAAGTTCTGCGGAGGTCTGCAGTGGTGCTGGAGAGGCTGGGTGATGAATGGGGAATAGCCAAAAGTGGATCAGATGTACTGGCACAGGTGATGGGTTTTCAGCAATTTCACAGAGGTCTTGATGCTACCTCAACAAGAATCCAAGATCAGATGTGCCCTTCAGCAATAACGCATAAGAAAGAGCCTGCTGGATCAGACCAGAATCCATCTAGTCCAGCACTCTGCTACTTGCAGTGGCCCACCAAGTGCCTTTGGAAGCTCACACGCAGGATGTGAAAGCAATGGCCTTCTGCTGCTGCTGCTTCCAAGCACCTGGTCTGCTAAGGCATTTGCAATCTCAGATCAAAGAGGATCAAGATTGGTAGCCATAGATTGACTTCTCCTCCACAGGAGAAGTCAAACACAGGCTTGATGATAGCCCCACTGATTATCCACCTTACTGTTGTCAGATGTAATAAGGAAAAATATCTTAAAATCCCCCTTTAAAAGGTAAATACAGAAGCACCAGGCCATTCCAGATACCAAGTAGCAAAGCGGTTGTCATTATGTACCGATACTGGTTTTCACGACATGCTGTACCATTGAAACAATGGGCAAAAATGACGGAAATATTGAAAAGGCAAGCTAAAAAAAACAGCCACATAAGGAGGAACATTCATTGTGAGGAGAACTGAATCTAAAATTCTGGAAGTGGTCTTCTAGTCAGATTAGTAAATGAGGGAAAGTTGGTGCCTCTCAGGCTATATGCACGCTCCCCCTTCCCACTCACTTTCCAGGTTTTGGTATTCTCCACTGTGTGGCAAATTGTGATGATACCAACAGCATGGAAACGGTTCGCTTTTATTCACAGTGTGAATCCTACCTTCATAGCTGTCACATAAATTCATTGCTGGTCTTGAGCTTGAGAAAAGAGAGAAGGGGTTTAAAAAGAAAACGGCCTTTACAGCACAGCGCAGTTTGCTACGGTATTGGCATTTGATTGCAGGTGGTTCTAGAAGCCGTAACGACAGTAGCCGCTTTCTAGTGTCATCTCAAGTAGTCGCTGCACAGCTTTTAAGATAAATTTGCCCTTCCAACTCCCAGTCCATTTTACAGTAGATAAAAATGCCACAAAGGCTTTTAATGATTTTAAAAGAGTAAAATGTGCATGCACACACACACATACATAATGAAAAGAAACAGGTCTGTGAATAAAGACCAGACAATACAAAGCTGTCTCAACTAATGTCATAGTGAAACTGCTGGGCCTGTTTACAGAGGGCTTCTTGTTCCTTGGTTTTTATGGGGGGGGGGTCGATAGGATGCCTGTAACTCTTTGCAAAACAGTTTTTGAACAAGAGGAGAAGAAAAACCTCTTCACGCTAAACTCGTCTCTGGTGCACTTGGAGCGCTTTGTCTCCCTAAACACCTGCGATTGTCAAAGAAAGAGCTGGCAAAGACAAATATAAACAAACAGAAGGAGCTGAGTGATTGTTTTGGTTTACATGGTCTCTCTTGCCTAAGCACAACAGGCAGCCATTCAATTCAAAATGCTCTGTTAGCATTTCATGAACTTTAGAAATGAGGCGGCAAAGTGGGAGGAAGAGGGCCACTTAAAGTTGTGGTGAAAGGGTTGTCCTGCAGAAGTCTTTCAGAAGACTGCATTTTCAGTGAAATCTGAGAACACTTCAGCTTTATATTTTATTCTATGATTTATAAGTCTTTACCGCATAGCCACTTATAGGGATTAGACATTATTGTAGCCTAAATCACACCCATGGGATCACTGCATTAAAAAATGGTTTTTATAAAACAATTACAGCATCATCCCTGAGCTCTCTTATCTGGATGCAAGATCAATTGAAATAAGCAAGACTTAATTCCAAGTTGCTATGGTTAGAGTAATATAAAGATACTCCCCCCCCCATATAAAGTTTGCCAAAAATAAACACTTTTGAAACTGCACAACTACGTGTTAAGGAAATTACCTTTCCTTTCATATAATGAATTAGCATAATTCTGTGCAGATTCACTGGCATCTTCTGCTTTCATTTTTGCAACTCAGATGCAATTGATCTGGATTGAAGCAGAACTAAAGTTCCAAGACTGAGCAATACTGGAGCAGGACAAAATTGATGTTGCTCATGAGTTTTACAAAGGCACCCTTTCATTGACTGCATGGCAGTCTACTCTGGGTCATCTCAATTATGAGGATAGCAGTAATGTAGCAGTTAATGAAAGACAGTGTAGTGTTGTGGTTAGAATATCAGATTCAAATCTAGAAGATACTGGTTCAAATTTCAACTCTGCCATGGAAGCTTGCAGAGTGAACTTGAGCCAGTTATACATTCTCAACCTTTCAGAGTTCTCATAAGGGCAAAAATGGAAGAGAACAAATTAAATTAGTCTGAGATATTATCATCTATGTATGCTACCCTTAACTAGGAATATACTAACATGCCCTCTGTTAGTTTTTTAATATATTGGTATGTTGTTATGGGTCCTTTGTTGTTGATTCTCTCAATGTAATGTTGTTACCCCATTTTTTCTTCATTTTTTCCTTCATTCTCTAATCTGGAGAATCAGGTTTGATTCCCTGCTCTGCCACTTGAGCTGTGGAGGCTTATCTGGGGAACTAAATTAGCCTGTGCACTCCAACACATGCCAGCTGAATGACCTTCGGCTAGTCACAGGTCTTTGGAACTCTCTCAGCCCCATCCACCTCACAGGGTATTTGTTGTGGGCAGTGATGAAGGAAGGGGAAACTGCATCTGGGACATGAACTGCCCACACACACCCCTCCTGCCCTGCCCCACCCTGCCCCCACCCCAACACATGACTGCAATGGCGGTGCCCGGGGTGAGCTGCCCCAGATGTCCCCATTGCAGCTCTGCCTCTGGTTGGGGAGGGGGAGGGAAAGGAGATTGTAAGCCCCTTTGAGACTCCTTACAGGAGAGAAAGGGGGGATATAAATCCAAACTCCTCCTCTTCTTGTTCTTGTTCTTGTTGTTCTTCTTGTTTTTGTTGTTCTTGTTCTTGTTCTCGTTCTTGTTGTTCTTGTTCTTGTTGTTCTTGTTGTTCTCGTTCTCGTTCTTGTTCTCATTCTTGTTCTTCTTGTTCTTCTTCTTGTTCTTCTTGTTCTTCTCCATGGAGTTTACAATCAACCCCAAATCTGAGCTTCTTGGAAGAAACACTGGACAAATCAAGGAATGTGAGGAATGAATAAAAAACAACTGAAGTGAGGTATCTCAGATGAGACCTGTGGGAGCAGTATGCAACCTAAGTCACTAACTCACCCAATCTAGGAATTTGTTTGAAGAAGAGGGGCTTGTATCCTACTTAGTAAAGTTTGAAGCCTTCTTCTAGTGTAAGCCTTCCTCAGATGGAAGGATGGAAGCTGTTATGAAATGAAAGGGATCATAGCTGAGAGGCAGATGATGCCAAGATCGAAAGTTCAATTTTGATATCTCCGAGAAAAGGAATGTAAGTTGAAGGCCTGGGAAAGACTGTATGAGATCTTGGAGAACCCCTTCCTGTCCCAGTAGATTCTACTGGCCTACATGGTCCAATGATCTGACTTCGTATATTTAGTTATCATATATTAATATGGTGTAGAGCACCTGCTTGAATACAGAAAGTTCCAAGTAAGGGATTAGATGTACCAGTGATCTGATTGAGATAAGACAGCTCATGTTTCTTTATATGCAGTATGGAGAATGTCCTACAATTATTTCTGAATAAAGGCCTGAACAGGACTTGCAGAAAAAGGAATAGCAGCCCCCCTACAGTTCTGTCAAAATTGATGATTAGATTGTGGGAAATTGCTGTATTATTATAATAAAGGAATATGATTTAATGCTGCTTCATATGTTCAAGGGAAGCACACTTAATCTCCCCTATAATCTGCACAGCTAGAATGATTTCCCCTGAGATTATTTGTTTTCCTACTTGCTGGACAGGTTAAGGTTGTATTTTTGTCCGTATCATAACACTGAGGTTGTTAGCACCAGCATTTTGGTGGAAATGGAGGGGAATTTAGTATGGAAACTGATATTGTAATTTAGCATGGCATGCAGTCTAGCTTGTACTGTTACAGGGAATTTAAAGGTTGGTGTTCAAGACACAGCTTCCCAGAGTAAAATCCTGCTGTTCTAGGATTGTCTTGAAGGAAAGTCTTCCATTTATGAAGGGGATTATATAGACAAGCTTTCACAAAAAGATCAGATCCAAATCTCATTTGAATCAGTGGGAGTTTTTAACACCATCCTTAACAGACAATGAATCAGGCATCACATATTAATGGTAATAAAATATACTTATCCCAAGCAGTAAATCAAGCCTTTCAACCAAGGCATCATCTCAAAATCTTTCAGAATGAAGAAAATGTTAAATATGTTTACCTTGGATTTCCAACATTCAGTACATTTCCAAAAAAGATGTCTGGAGATGCCTCCCTTAATTATATACAGTTTATGACTGGACAGGCATGCCATTTCCCCCAGTGAAGCAAAGGCAACACATATCATCCTTTGATCCTCTTGGCTTACCCTTTTCTCTTTACCCTTAGTTTATTATCATGCCCCAATGTCGAAACTAAAATAGTTTGAACAGAAGCGTGCCAGGGGTAAATGGCGCCCGGAGACAAATTGTCTCCAGGACGCCCCCAGGCTCTGCCGCCCCCCGCCCCCCACCACCCTAGCTCCACCCCCTGATGTCCCAGGCTCCACCCCCACTGTCCTAGACCCCGCCCATGTCACCATGGACATGGGCAAGGTCTAGGGTGCACACCTTCCCCCAACAGACTCCCCCTGCTGGATGGTGTCGAGGCATGCGAAAACGATGAGACAGCAGGACTTCCTGGTCACATGGGGTGCGATTTTGCGCCCCCCCCATAACTAGAAGAGTGGTGCCCGGGGACGAGGGGTACCCCTTGTCCCTAGGCAGATACGCCACTGAGTTTGAATCCAGTGGCACCTTTAAGACCAACAAAGTTTTATCCCTGTCTCACTACATATGCTTATGTCATTCAGTTCCCGCATCTGTTTGTGAATTCTTTTGTTGTGCTGTATGCTAGTTTGTTGCCATTCACAGGTTTCACCATCTGTGTTAATCCAATTCTACTTAACACTCAGTTACCCTGGCTGGCCCTTCCAGGCAACACTCACCCTGCCTGCTATCTATATGAAATGGTTGGTGACTTTCAGTGTATCTGAAGGTGTTTGCACACAAAAGCTTATACCAAGAATAAAACATTGTGGGTCTTAAAGATGCCACTGGACTTATTTTGTTTCATATTGCTGCTGTTATTGAAGTGGTTCCCTTCCCCTCCAGTTCTCCAATTCCAGTGGCCATTGTTAGAATAAGCTACCTGGTAGGATGAAAAAAGGGGCAGCTGTGGAATTGCCATGCGGCGCTGCCCATTTTCTGCGCTGTCTGGATGGGACCTTCTTTTAGCCTCCATTTTCAAATCCAAAAAGGTCAAAAAGTACTGAGTGCTTGCTTGAACATGGTTTCAAGGTTGCTTCAGGCGTCCCTTGTTCCCTGAATGCTGGAGATCTGAAGAGTAATACTGGAAAAAAAACTGGGTTTGGAGTTATTTGGGTAAACAGAATCAATTTGTTGTACATTTTCCACTTTTATCATTTACTTGAATCTCACATTTGGCTTCTATAACATCCCATTACCTTGCAAGGAAAAATGCTTCCTGACTACAAAATATTGTTTTGATGAGAATAAAAGACACTTCTAAAACCTGTGTTATTTCTATGCCTTCTCAGTACCGAACTTTCCATTAAAGGCAAGCAAACAACAGCATCCGGTGCGCATTGTGTAGGAGTCCTGGAAAATACATATTCCAAGTTATCATATCATTTATTTGCCTGAGGACCTGGATAAAGTGGAGCAGTATGAATTCTGAGCTGCACTGAGAAGTGAGTTAGGGCCTCATTTACAAAAACCTTTTGGCATTCAGAAGTTCTAGGCTTTAACCAGATAGCTTGTTTATTTATGAATTCACACTATCTGGAACAAATATTTAATTTAAAAAAGTCCTCAATGGCTTACATAGTAAAATGGACAACAGTGAATATATCCTAAATCATCTAAAGGTTAAAAATGTTTTCACTATTGTGTATTTTGCTGTCTTCTTCAAACATAGCATTCCTTGAGTCTTGGGCTTAAACAAGATGCTGTCAATGGCTTCTGATCCCAATCACTTCCAATGGCAGATGCTGCCCCATGAGATTTGCACGGCTATGAGGGAAGAACTCCCTGTCCCTCAGAAGAGAATATATGTACCAGACTCATGCAATGCAAGCAGTAAGAGTCCCAAATAGACAAGAACTTCTCATTTAAGTACCGGGTATCAGTGGCTCTTGGTTTTCCTCACAATGTAGAGACAATTTCCATAATTTAGGGGTATTCTGTTGCAATGAACACAAGGAAACATGATTAAGGTAATACTAATTTTATGACATGCTTAAGGTTATTAGAACCTATTAGAGCAGAGAAATAATCTTTGAGACTGCTCAGTCTCAGACTGCTGGGTTTGTTTTTATTCCAATCCACCTGCTTTCCTATCTGCAGTTATGAACCCAATAAGATTACAGTCTGTATAAAACCAACCCCTTGTATAGAAGCAGAAGCGCACGAAGACAAACTAGCAAACAAACCCTGAACAGCAATTCAGGTTGCCAATGGAGGATCTCAATCACATTTCAGAGCGTTCCCCATTGTAAAATCTCTCTGAAAATAGAAAACTAGTGTAGCAAAAAGGATTGGGCGAGAACATTTCTCCCTGCAGTGTTAATTTTTATTTAAATGATGCTTTTTATGTGAAGGAACATTCAGTGCTGAATTCTTTCGCCTGTGGACTGAAGTGCTGCAGTTAGGGTTGCCAGCTTCAGATTATAAAATTATTGGTGGTGGAGACTGTGGATGGCAGGGCTTGGAGAGAGGAGGAACCTCAGTGGGTATAGTGACATAAAGTTCATCCTCCAAAGCAGTTATTTTACTCAGGATAAGTTGTCTCTGCAGTCTGAAAATCAGATGTAATTCCAGGCCCCACCTGAAGGCTGGCAGTGCTAGGTACAATCCATTCCATTGCCACAACATTTTACCACCTCAGTTCTCTGCAAACTTTAATCTGAGTCAAGGTTTTCCTGTCCTTGTTGTGAATGCTGAGGCAAAATTCTGGCCCATGAAGAAGACAGTGCTTCACTTTTATCTCATAGTCTTTATATAATTATATATACTTTTATCTCATAGTCATTATATAGCCCACATGCTTCTGAAACAATTTTTAGGCAAGAGGGTGTGATTCCAAGCAGCTGTCAACCTCAGTTTAAAAAACAAACAACTACACAGAAACATATGGTAAATTACATTACATTCCTATCTTTTTGCAGAAACTGCAGCTGACATTTCAGAAGAGGAGCAGAAATTCACTAGTGTTCTCTTCCTCTAATTTGACAAGTGAGTGAACAAACATTTCGTACCTCAGAATGCCGTGCTGTAGAATGTGGGATGGTTTTCGCCTCCTTCATGTTTCCCCTCAGTTACTTAGCAATGGCTAATCAAGATATGCACACACCATATTGTTTTACGTGTTTGACTAGGACCCTGACAGATTAATAGGAAGGGTAAATAGCAGGCCTCTATGTGGTAGCTCAGTGTGGGCTGGCAGGATTGACTGCTGGCAGACTTTGTTGTAGTTGCACAGAGGAAGCTGCCGCAAAAGCCTGCTGGGGCAAAGTGACCTGGGTCATGAGTATTTGTTTCTCATCTCTATAGAAAACAATTGTCCCCTCAGTGGAATATGGTTTTTGAAAATGATGTGGTTTCACAGGAGAGGAAGCAGCTTCATTCCACAGGAGTATACCCCCCACACATCCACTCTGAATAGCATGGAACAATTTATAGAGTTTAGGGATGGTTGAGTTGGAACACAAATTTGAACAAATTCAACCCCAGTATCAGTAGTGGCTCTGTAGGTTCCTTTGTATACTGTATTATTCCTTCTTCTGGGCATTATGTTTTGGTTTAGCTATCTGTGCCTCAACCACTTTTATTTCTGTCAGTGCCATAGAGTGCCAAGAAGCCCACTGCCCTCCTCTGCCCACCAGGCCCCCACTTGTGCCTCCTTTCCCACCCACACCCTGAACCCACTTGCAAGCCCTCCCACTTCCCATCCTTGCACACCCTGTGTGCCTTTCCTCTAACTGCAGCAGGGACTGCCACAATGTGGTCAATGTGGAGTTGTGTGTACAGCCAGAAAGAACTCACAAGTGAGTGGTGGGTTAGCAAAAGGAAGGTGGTGAGGTCAGTGGCAGTGAGCCCCACCTGAAATCCAGTGCTGCACCAGCTGCCCTACTTCAGGGAATGCTGATGCTGGTCCAAAGAACTCTCCGATGAAGGTCAACCTCACGTCCTGCCCAAGGATCTGGGGATGAGAAGCTCTACTGTAGACTTGTATTCTTGTCAAACTTCCTTAGTAATATTAAGCATTTATCATAAAAAGCACACTTAAAAGGACCAGAGAGAAAACAGGCATGTCTTTAAAAACAAACAAAGTGAGGACAAGCAGTGTAAGAGCTAGAGGGCCTCAGTCTTCAAAAGAACTGAGACATACAGGAGATCTTCTCAAAAACATAGGCTGAAACTCAGGTGGATTCCGCACGGTGCATATATAACAGGTGTAAACTGCAATACAAATCTTTTTTGGGGTGGGGGACTTTGCACAAATCTTGACCCCAAGATGAGTTTGCCCCGTTTTATTTCCCTCAACCTGGGATTTTCAAAAATCACTAAATTCTTTTGCAAAATACTGGATTGGAGCCACTCCTGTATGAATGGCCAGGCAGGAGGCACTTTATTTCCCTTCCTTCTACCGCACTGTCCACAGTTAGGGAGAATCCACCTGCCACAGCAATGTGTTCATTATTGCCCTGCCATTGGAGGGAGGTCCTCTTTTCTGTTTTCTTTTATTTTGAGTGTTGCGCATGCACAGTTACGCAGGTGCAGCAGATTGTATTGTGGGACGATCAGCGTGGCTGTGGGGGCTCATTTCTGTATACCTGCACAACTGTGCATGTGTTGCAGGAAATAAAAAGAGAGAGAAGCGTCTCCATGCGAAGGCACAAAAGCAACCTGGATTGTTTCCGTGGGCTCCCATTGCTGCCTGCACGGCACACATGTGAATGGGAAAAAGGGAAATGGGTTCTTTTATAATGACTGCAACCTTTTATACATTTGCTGTGTGAAATTCATCACTGTAAACCACAAAAGAACGGGCTGCACAAATAGTTGCTGAAGAGCATCATTCTATGCTCCTTAGCCAGGTGCTTTTGAAACAGAAGGACTTCTAAAGCAACCTGTTATGAGTTGGAATCCATTGCTGGAACAAAAAAGTGTCCAGAACCCCAGTAAACAAGATGAAGCCTTCAGATACCCTCATAGTAAATATTTAGTGTCTGTTTTGACTGAGTAGAGAATAGAATGAAAACTAGCAGAAGCAGTGGAATTTGACAAGGAGTACATCAATTTTGCCTGAGGGGACAAAATAGTGCAGAGATTCGTGGGGCAGAAAAACTGCAGGGAACTGAAAGCTTATGCCTCATGTGCCTCATGGGTCCAGGTATCGTTTAATGTTTACTCAAACCAACATCATGGAGTGATGTGTGCCAGTGTCTAACTGAGCTCTGGAAAACCCAGGTTTGAATCCCCACTCTGCCATGGAAGCTTGCTGGGTGATCTTGGGTCAGTCACATCATCTCAGCTTATGTTATTTCACTGAATTGTTGGGGGGTGGGGAGAGGGAATAAAACAGAGAAGAGGAGAATGAAGCAAGCCACGGTGGATTCCCATTGGGGAGAAATGCAGGATATAATAATAAATAAGTGAATAAATTACCCACTCTCATGTTTCATGAAAAAGCTTCTGCAGGTCATCAAACCATGTGAATTCATCCTACTTGTTCAGGAATAATTCTTAAGGAACAGGATACTACACTATCTACTGGTTGTGGAGTCGGGTTAGAACTTGCAACTAGGAGCAAGGAGACCCAGGATTGACTTTGCCCCTCCCCACACGTACCTTTATTTCCCACCCATCCACCCATGGAAGCTAGCTTGAGTGAACTTGGGTCAATCATTCTTTCTCAACCTAATCTATCTCACATCTCTTGTGAGGATAACATAGAAGAGTGGAACCATGTTATTTTGGGCACCCTTCAGAGAGAAAAGCAGGACATAAACATCTAAATACAATTTAAAATGTTTTTGCTGAGAGTCTTCAAGACACATTGCCACCACATAATCAGAATTTTCTCCTCCAGACGTATGAATTACATTTGTTCAGTGTATTGTCAAAGGCTTTCACAGCTGGAATCAACTGGCTGTTGTGGGTTTTCCAGTTGGTAGTCTAGTTGTTTTTGCTCCTAATGTTTTGTTCACACCTTTAGCTGGCACATCTTACCATGACAAGCCTCTGAAGATGCCAGCCAGAGATGCTGGTGAAATGTTAGAAGCAAAAACTACCAGACCACAGTCACACAACCTGGAAAACCCAGAACAGCCAGTTAAATTGGTTCCTTTTTGTGTACATCCTGTGATTTCACATTCCATACAGATATGTAAGCCCTATTCCATCAGCAGTGACAGGCATAATCAACTGAAAGCCTTGATTGTTTTGGAATCAAAGAGTTGATTCACCCAGGTATGTTTAATGACTTGCATGAGTGAATGAGCTATTGTAGAGATAATACCAGAGGTAAAAATTGTGAATTACCTAGTGCAATAGGTTTAACACTGTAGCCACACTCCCAATTACCCTGGCAGCCTATTATGTGACTGAGGGTTCAGCCTCTTTTCCTAGCTCTGAGTTCTATGGTAGGCCATATGCCAAACATACCTAAGAATCAGTAATAATGGGCCTCATCAGGATTCTGTGTGTATTCTTCTGGAAAGAGGTTTTCCCCTTGGACTCCCTCGCTGGTTGACTACTTCTCATGATTTCTACAAATTCTTTTGTTTATAGTGGCCGGCACAATCCTAAGGAGTGGAGTGAAAGAATTTGACCTGTAACTCCCTTGAATGATATATCTTCTGACTTATTTCAGGCCAGCCTCTGTTGTCCATATAGCTTGCTTGTTATTCAAGCCCTTTATATTCTTGCTTGCTCCTCCTTGGCTCTTAACCCTGGCGAGGACTTTAACCATACCTAATTGTTGTATTTGATCTACGATTTACTTGGTGCTACCAACTGGTACCTGTATGGTAGTTAATAATTCTCCCCCCACCATGTGCAAATGTAGTTTCTGAGTTCTTTCTCTATGACACCCACTTCGGACTAGCCTTATGGAATGAATAGCAAAGTTACCAGTGCAATTATTTTCATGTATGACTTTCGTCTGTTAACTAATGGCTATATTGATGGCGCCCAATGAGGAAAAAAAAATTTAAGCTGTCTCTCTAATGCTGACCTGAAAAAAAAAATCTCATCCTGCTACACTGAGCAAGAGCCAGTCAAAGACTTATTTTAAAGATTCATGATTGGAGTGCTCGATAGAATCTGCCGTCTCCATAGAGCCAGGCCCTAGATTCCCCTTTAATGTAATTAAGCCTCAAGATTTATGAATACAACAGGCTAGAACTTGATCCATGTTCATTTTCAATTACTGCACTGAAAGGCCTCCATCCAGATGTCTCTATTTACTGCATTCAAACAGACGGGACCAGGGGCCTTTGGGGGAGGGACTGCAAATTGTCACACTTGTTAATTCTTCACTGAGGATACTCAGCAGAGGTCTTGGCTTTGACCCAGTTACAAAAGGCAAAGGGCCGCAGGAGCAAGTGCATCAATGATTAGAGAACTGACCCCATGACCTGAAAAGGTTCCTCCCTCTGCTTTGTAGGTATTTGTGTAATAATGTGGGGGTGGGGGGAGAAGTTATTTCTTATTTTTTTATTACAGTTCTAGGGTAGAGAAAGAAAGCGACTAGCTCTGATGTGAAAGACAAACATACATAATGAGAAGATCAACGCTTCCTTGGCAACAGTAACTACTATGAAATGCTTCGGGGGAAATACACAGTACTTAGTGACCCAGATAATCAGGCCTATTTTAGTCACATTGTTTTATTTTTCTTTAGACGGGACTTTTTTCCTTCTCCATTTTCCCAGTATCTGTAATTCCATTTTGGAGTACTGGAATACGCAGTGTCTTTTCACTGTTACCAGATCCAGCTCAAGGTTTTAGATTTAATTTTACTCACTCAAAAAGGTTTTTTCAGGCAAATAAATATTGTAACTGTGCTTTTCGTTTCTACTTCCTATTCTTTCCTGCTTAACTTAGGTTGATTTGAAACAAAATGCAACATTTGCTTATGAGGGCGGTGGAGAAAGAAACACCCAAAAATGTTTAGAAACCACTTGCTTGACTGTATATTTTGTAAAAATAATATCCTCTCTCATTATCTGCCCTGGCCTGGATGGGCTAGGCTAGCCTGATCTCATCAGATTTTGGAAGCCAGTTGGATGGGAGACCACCAAAGAATACCATGGTTGCTATGCAGAGGAAGACCATGACAAACCACCTCTGTAAGTTTCTTGCCTTGAAAACCCTACAGGGTCTCCGTAAATTGGCAGGGATTTGATGACACACATACATGATTTTCTGCCAGTTCAAGGAAATTGAATGCCATAAACTACAAAAAGATTTTTGCTGGATATTCTTTTAAAGATTATTTCGTATGTTTAAACCCTGACCAATAGACCCTTTATTAGAATAGAATAGAATAGAATAGAATAGAATAGAATAGAATAGAATAGAATAGAATAGAATAGAATCTTTATTGGCCAAGTGTGATTGGACACACAAGGAATTTGTCTCCGGTGCATATGCTCTCAGTGTACATAAAATAAAATACATTTGTCAAGAATCATAGGGTACAACACTTAATGATTGTCATATAGGTCTAGTAAGCAATCAGGAAACAATCAATAGCAACGAAACCATAAAATGTAAAATCATAAAATAAAATGAAATAAAATGAAATAAAATGTAATGTCAGCACAGGCTATAGTCATACAGTCATAAGCGGGAGGAGATGGGTAATAAGAATGATGAAAAAAAGTAGTGCAGTAATTATATAATAAATATATAATAAATAGTTTAACATTATCGAGGAAATTATTTGTTTAATAGAGTGATGGCATTCGGGAAAAAACTGTTCTTATGTCTAGTTGTCTTGGTGTGCAGTGCTCTGTAGCGACGTTTAGAGGGTAAGAGTTGAAACAGTTTATGACCAGGATGCGAGGGGTCAGTAAATATTTTCACAGCCCTTTTTTTGACCCGTGCAGTATACAGGTCCTCAATGGAAGGCAGGTTAGCAGCAATTGTTTTTTCTGCAGTTCTGATTATTCTCTGAAGTCTGTGTCGATCTTGTTGGGTTGCAGAACCAAACCACACAGTTATAGAGGTGCAGATGACAGACTCAATGATTCCTCTGTAGAACTGTATCAGCAGCTCCTTGGGCAGTTTGAGCTTCCTGAGTTGGCGCAGAAAGATGATGATCTTTGTTGTGCTTTTTTGATGACATTTTTGATGTTAGGTGACCATTTTAGGTCATGAGATATGATGGAGCCTAGAAATTTAAAGGTCTCTACTGTTGATACTGTGTTGTCTAGTATTGTGAGAGGAGGTAGGATGGGAGGGTTTCTCCTGAAATCCACCACCATTTCTACGGTTTTAAGTGTGTTCAGTTCTAGATTGTTCCAGTGGCACCACGAGGCTAGTTGTTCAACCTCCCGTCTGTATGCGGTTTCATCGTTGTCTCGAATGAGACCAATCACTGTTGTATCATCTGCAAACTTCAGTATTTTAACAGATGGATCGTTTGAGATGCAGTCATTGGTATACAGAGAGAAGAGAAGTGGTGAAAGTACACAGCCTTGGGGGGCCCCTGTGCTCATTTTACAGGTGTCTGATGTAATTTTTCCTAGCCTCATCTGCTGTTTCCTATCTGTTAGGAAGCTTGCGATCCACTTACAAATATGCTCAGGTACTGCTAGCTGATTTAGTTTGGTTAGAAGAATGTCCGGTATGATAGTATTGAATGCTGAACTAAAGTCAACAAAGAGGACCCTTGCATAGGTCTTTGGCGATTCAAGATGCTGTAGAATATAGTGCAAAGCCATATTAACAGCATCATCTGTCGATCTATTTGCTCGGTATGCAAATTGCAAGGGGTCCAACAGTGGATCCGTGATGGTTTTCAAATGATACATCACTAGCCTTTCAAAAGTTTTCATAACTACAGATGTTAGAGCAACTGGTCTGTAGTCGTTCAGCTCCTTGATGGAAGGCTTCTTCGGCACTGGGACGATAGTGGAGTGTTTGAAGCAGGAAGGAACATAGCACAACTCTAGTGATTTGTTGAAGATTTGGGTGAAGATGGGGGCCAATTGGACAGCACAGACTTTTAAGCAAGAAGGTGTTATCTTGTCTGGGCCTGGTGCTTTTCCAGGCTTCTGTCTGTGAAATAGATCTTGCACTTCCTTTTCTGAGATCACCAGGGGTTGTAAACCCAATGAAATGGGTGCAGTTGTAGGAAGTTTGGCTATTGTTGGTGCATCTGAAATAGAGGTTGTGGAGAAAGGTGACTGTAGATTATTTTCAAACCTACAGTAGAACACATTCAGGTCGTCTGCCAATTGCTGATTTCCTTCAGCTTGGGAAGGTGGTTTGCTGTAACCGGTGATATTTTTGAGAGTTTTCCACATGTTTGCTGTTTCGTTTGGTGAAAACTGATTTTTTAGCTTTTCAGAGTAGTTTCTTTTTGCTGCTCTGATCTCCTTTGTTAATACATTTCTGGCCTGATTGTACAGCACTCTATCACCTTTTCTGTAGGCCTCTTCTTTGGAACGACGTAACTGCTTAAGTTTAGCTGTGAACCAAGGTTTGTTGTTACTATATATACGCAAGTTCCTGGTTGGTATACAAAGATCTTCACAAAAGCTGACATATGATGTTACAGTATCAGTGAGTTCATCCAAATCTGCAGAGGTGTCTTTAAAAATGTTCCAGTCTGTACAGTCAAAGCAAGCCTGCAGCTTTAACTTTGCCTCTTCAGTCCAAGTTCTCACTGATTTAGTTATTGGTTTTGTGGCTTTAAATCTTTGTTTGTAAGTAGGTACAAGGTGAATCATGCAATGATCAGAATGGCCTACAGCTGCTCGTGGTAAAGACCGATAAGCATCTTTCAGTGTTGTATAGCAGTGGTCTAAGATATTCTTGCCTCTGGTGGGACAGTTGACATGCTGAAAGTATTTTGGTAGGTCTTCCCTTAAGTTTGCTTTGTTTAAATCTCCCAAAATAATAACCAGTGAATCAGGGTATTTGGCTTCAGCCTCCATAATCTGATCGGCTAGAGTTCTTAATGCCTTTTTTACAGAGTATTATTGTTATTGTTATAGTTATTGTTCTTGTTCAATTTATAAACTGCTCTCCCCCGTCGAGTGGGTCTCAGAGCAGTGAACATCAGTGCATACACAATTAAAATTGTACAATTAAAACATATCTAATTAAAACAATGATTCCCAAAGTATGATGCCTTCCCTTTATATCCACGAGGGTAGGGCTGATAGCAAACAAACATATAAAAGAACATAAAAACAGGCTTTGCAACCCAGTTCATGTGAACAAAGTGGTGAGCTGAGATATGTGATGATTTGTCCATGGCAGAATTTATTCAGAAACAGTCATGTGACCTCTTCATTATGCATCCAAATCCAGCCTGCAATGGCAAAGCTGTTGCCACTGAAATCTGTAGTTCTGGTGGAGATCTGCATATAAGAAATAAAACCTGCTTCTCTGCTGTGCCCCCTCAAATTGCAGGTGAAAACTAATGTGATCGAACAGTTTTCCACATAGAAAACTAGATGTTAGGGAGAAGAGTTCTATTCAACTGTTTCCCCTAATGCTCTGGTGTTCCATTCACACAGGGAATTGCTTTTAAATCACGCTGGCATTCTGATATGGTACAGGTCAAGCAGGTTTATCTCCTTGTTATGTACTTTGTAATGCTCCATGTTCCTACTGTAATACATTCTCCTTTGAACATAGGCATAGAATGAACATAGGCATAGATTGAAGCTCAATAAAGGTAATTTTCCCTCTACAAACCTGGAAAATCATAATGTTGTACACCTGGGCCTCTTCCGCACATGCACTTTCAATGCATTTTGAAGCTGGATTTTTCTGTGTAGAACAGCACAATCCACTTTCAAACAATTGTGAAAGTGGAATGAATGTGCGTTATTCTGTATGTGTGGAATGGGCCCTAGATACACACAGGATTGCCAACCTTTAAACTGGCCTCTCTAGCTGTCCTTTTAATATCAGTTTGATATGCAGTAAATACCAGGTGTTGCTGTTTTGGTGCCACAGCAAAGAAGGCTCATTCTTGGGTTGCCACCCATCTAGTCTCAGATGGTAGGTGAACCGAAACAGGGCCTCCAAGGATGACTAGAGTGTTAAAATATAGGTTTGTATGGGAGAAGGCAGTCCTTAAGATATGTTTGTTCCAATTTGTATAGTACTTTTAACATCTTGAGTTTTGCTTGGAAGCTGGTAAAGATAGAACAAGACTGGAGTAATATGATTCTGCAACCCATTTTAGTCAACACTTGGGCTGCAGCATTCTGTACCAGCTGTAGCTTCCAGACAGTCTTCAAGGGCAGCTTCACATAGAGCACTTCGCATTCATCTAATTTAGATGTTACCTAGGTATGCACCACAGTGGCAAGATCTTCTCTGCCCAGGAAGGGTTGCAGCTGGTTCACCAGTTGAATCTGCCAAAAGGCACCCTTGGCCACTGCCACCACCAGTTTATCCAACAGAAGACCTGGGTCCAGCTATGAACCTGCTTGTTTGGGGTAAATGCAACTCTATCCACAACAAGGGATAGCCCATTTCCTGAGTCAGTAGCACCTCCATTTTGTTGGGATTAAATTTCACTTTATTAGTCCTCATCCATTCCAAAACTTCTTTCAGGGGCTTGTTCATGGTTTCCATGACCTCCTGGGATCTGCTGGCAGAGCAATATAGAGGTGAGTGTCATGTGCATATTGATAGCAACTTGGTTCAAATCTCCAGATGACCTCTCTCAATGGCTTTACACAGATGTTGAAAAGCAAGATGAAATATTAGGGAACCCTGTAGGCCAAGGAGAACCTGTCCCCCAGCACTACACTCTAAAACCTATCCTTGAGGTAGGACCAGAACCATCACAGAACAGCCCGGTCCCAGTTGCAAAATACAATCCAGAAGAATACCACAAATGATGGTATCAAAAGCTATTGAGAGGTCCAGGAGAATTAACAAGGTTGCACTTTCTCCATCTTCCAGCACATGTCACTCCCCAAGGCAACCAAAGCCATTTCAATCTTGCAATTAGGCCTGAAACCAGATTGTTTAGATCTATTCCAATGGTCTTAATTCAGGAATATCTGAGATTGGCCAGCCACCTCTTGGCAATCATCTTGCTCAAGAATAGTACATTTTAGACTGGATGGTAGTTATTCAATTCTCCTGAGTCAAGATTAGGTATATTTAGGAGCAGATACATCACTGCCCACTTTATCTTTTATTTGTCCAATTACTCCATCTCTCAGAGAGGCACTTACCCAGTCTTTCAGCACCCCCAGCAGATTTAAGCAGGGGCTGTAGAAAAAGGTGGTAGGTCTCAAACTTCCAATAATCCTGAGATTTCACAAGCTGAAAAGTCTCCCACACAATTGGACAGCACCTCGGGACCATCCGCTCATGTTCCTCCTGGTCAGAACAGATGTGAGAAACTTTGCCTGTAAAGTACTTAGCAAAATTATCACACTAGCAATGGATTACCAACAATTGCAGAGCTTGGCCAATAAATCCTGTTTGCCAACGAACGTGGCAATTCCATTTGTGCAGGGAAACCCAGCCTACTATATTGCAACGCTTACCAATCCTATATACAGGAGAGCCTACATGCTGCTTAGATTTAACATTTTGCCATTCCTGCTCCATAGAGGAAGACTCAAGAGTCTACCGAGCGATAAGAGGCTTTGCCCCTGCAGTCCAGGGCAGCTGGATTCCATTCTGCACATTCTCCTCCACTGCCCATTTTACCGGAATCTAAGACCCTATGAAAACCCATATAGAGCTAGACAAAGTAAATATGCTTTTAAACTGTAATGATTTCAACTGTTGTCTCACAGTGGCAAAGTTCCTGGCTGAAGTTTGTAAACTGAACTTATGATTTAATGTGAAGTTTTATCTTATAATTTTAACTGTATTTATACTGTATGTTCTATATGCCAGTAAAGACTTATTGAAATTGAAAATTATCACAACAGGCTGCAGAGCATCCCCCTTCCTTCCATTGTCCAGGACTCAGCTGGCCCTTGTATTTACTACGTTAATGGTTTACTATGCCACCGAGACTCAACAATGAATTGATAACAGTCTATGCAAGGAGACATTTAATAAGTGCAGTGTAGGCTGATAGAGTCACTAAGAGGGGACTCTGAATGAGCAGTGTACTAGAACTAAGATTACTGAAATATGAATGAGCATAGCATATCAGGCATGATACAGAGTGTGACTACAATACAGAGCAATGGTATTACAGCACCAGGGGGGAAATGAAACAACAAGAAGAGTATTTTGCATTAGTAAAACATGAAAGCTGGCCCTTAGAATTCTAGATTCAAGAGTGCAGTAACTAGAGTGCTGGTCTAGGATCTGGGAGACTCAAGTTTGAATCCCCATTGGGCCATGGAAACTTGCTTGCTGACCTTGGTCCAGTCATAGTCTCTGCCTAATTTACCTCCCAGGCTTGTTGTGAAGATAAACTGGAAGGGAATAGAATGATGTAAGCTGCTTTGGACCCTCATTGGGGTGAGAGGCAGTATATAAAAGAAGTAAGTAACTAAATAACAATGCAGGGTGTCTGACTTTTTTTAAAAAAAGAAAAAAGTAGGAACAAGGGGGTTACTGGGAGAGGGAAAGAGGAAATGGTGTGGAGAGGGAAATAAAGGGAAAAGTGAGGAACACCCTACACAACTAGACTTGATACACATTAGTTATAGTTTTCTCAGGTGAAAGCTGCCAGAGGAAGGAAGTAAGATAAGACGAAGAAGGGGGACAGTAGGTTGGCTGATGGGTGGGAAGGAGAGAAATAAGCAGGGAAAGGGGAGAAGCTATGAGGACTGCCATGGAAAGGAAAGAAGAAATAGTAGAGATGCTAAATGAGATGTGTCATGCAAATGGGTCCCCCATTTGTTTAACTATAAAGTGAATTAAGACATTAGTTTTAATCTCAAGCTATCTTTTGAGGTGGTAGATCTTTGACATCTTGTAAAACAAATTTGTATAACAAGAAGTCCTGCAGTATCTTAAAGGTTAGCACCATGTTTATTCTGATATACAATTTTGTGAGTCCAGACAGTGCCCACTTCATCAGGTGCCTGAAGCAGAAAGGAAAGATGCTTCTAAAATAATAAACGAACAAAATACTTCTGAAACAAGATTCCACAACATATGTGTAAACAGGGCTCTTTTGTTGTTTTTGTTGCCACATTGGTAAACTTTTAGGGCTGATTTTGAGTGTGATTGCTGAATTATTCCTGAGGCAGTCATTTTTGAAACTTTACTGCACTCTTATCACTCTTCTGAAATATGGTTTGGATTAGGAATTCTTATGTCACATCTTTCTTTTTCCCCATATTTGAATAGTGGTTTTATGTTTGATTCTAGTAAGTAAAGATTCAGTTGTTACAGGCAGCCCAATCCACAGCCCAAAGCATCTGGGGATGGCAGAAAATAAAACAAAAACAAAACCCCAGCTCCATAGGGCTGTGGCATTCTTCTTGCAAAGCTGAGGTGGAAGCTGACTTGTTGGTTCCACCCCTGGGAATGCCTTAGCCTGCCCCCCTGTGCCCGCATCTGATTGGATGCCAGTTGTGACGGATTAGGCTTTTATATGGTTAATTTGAAAATGTGCAGTTCAGCCAGAGCAGGAGCACCAAGTGTTAACCAGATCAACACCTGACTTGCTGGCTGAAATGAAATGGCGAGGAGCCACAGATAGGGTGTGCTGGCTGATATAAAAAAAGCAGGAAAAGCCTATCGGAGGCCCTTTCTGCACGGGCCATTTACGGCGCCCTGGGGATGGCAAAAACGCCGTCCCCAGGGAGCCGTTCACACAGGCGGCACTGCGAAAACGCAGCAGTGCCGACCTGGCTCCCCTCCCCCTCCCCCAGGGTGGCGTCAGGCCACCTCCAAAAACCTCCCTCCAGGTTTTTGGAAAACGAGTCACATTCTTCGGCGTGGCGCTGGGGTGCTAACTTGGCACCGCCAGGAACACGCTTATATTCCGCTCGTCCCTCTCTCCCACTTCACCTGCTGGAAGTCGCCTTAAGCCGATTTTGTCCTGCTGGCCTACTAAGACTCTCCTCCCTGCGGCTGTCCTCCCCCCCTGGACCCCCTGGGAGGTCGGAGGGCAGCGATGAAGCGATCTAGGAGGCCAGCAAGCTGCACGGGCGGCATTTAGGTGAGTGGGAGAGGGATAGGAAGAGGCGGCTTTCGCATGATGGGGATCCGCCTCTCTTCGCGCCCGGCCTCCACTGGGGGCCACCCCTTGCATGCTCCCCAGTGGTAGAAGCGGCCCCCCACCCTCCTCCAGCGGGCAGCAATTCCTGCCAGTGCAGGGGCACCCTTTGGCCCGTGTGGAAAGGGCCAAAGAGACAGTGGGGAGACTTTGAACAGATCAGAAACAACTTGAGTGTCACAGGGACACTCCTAAGGAAAAGGTTTGCCTTAAACAGAGACACCCATGTGTGTGTGAAACTATATACGTGAAGTTATCTGGAAACTGAAACAGCCATATTTAAGTGAAGCTGTATTCTTGTAACTGAAACAGCCATTTAAGAGAAACTATTTGCTCTGTAACCTCTAAATATCTGCCTAAAGCAGGGGTAGGGAACCTGCGGCTCTCCAGATGTTCAGGAACTACAATTCCCATCAGCCTCTGTCAGCATGGCCAATTGGCCATGCTGACAGAGGCTGATGGGAATTGTAGTTCCTGAACATCTGGAGAGCCGCAGGTTCCCTACCCCTGGCCTAAAGAAACCAGAAATGCTTAAGTACCTCTCTGTAACAATAACCTGAGAAGAAAAGCTTGTAAAAGAAAATGAGACTGTGAAGGCCTATGGCCAAGACAATAAACTTACTACTACTACTACTACTACTACTACTACTACTACTGTAAAAGAAAATCGAGTTTGTTTTTATCTTTTAAAAGTTTCTTTAAGTTCAATTTTTACCTCAGATTTCGGTGGCAGCTTATATATGGAATAGTTTAATAGATAGTTTAATACGGCCAAAGGCCAGCAAAGACAAAACAAAACAACAGCACACATTCACAACAGCAAATTACAACAATTATTACAGCTAACCATTTACATGAATGTTTGGCTTTCAGCTCATCCCTGATTAAGTAGGCCCTTGCGTTTTTTATACGCCAATGCACAGAACTTTGCTACCTGCTGGGAGATGGTTGCATCCTTGTCTTCCAACAGCATTTTCCTAATCTCTTGGTCAGGGATCCTTTGCAAGGTTATCAAGCTGTGTTGCACAGAAGCAGAGGTAAAAAAAAATAAAAGAGCTCTCTTCCTGCCTTGCATGCAGCATGCAGTGTAACAAGATATGTATCATTAGAATCAAGCGTCCTCAGAGTTACAAAACACATTTCCTCAAATTGCCAAAGGGGTTTTCCCAAATCTGCCTATAAGCATGGAGATGATGGAAATGCAGGTCAAACCGCGTTTCAGAAAAGGCCCATCGGTATTTGGCTATGGTAATGTATATGCTTGAAATTTGTAGGGGGGCCATTACTTGTACCCACTACCAGGATTCTCAAATGGTCTATATAGAGCAGGAAATGAGGCATTATCATTTTGGTAGTCAATGTCGTCCAATCGCTGATATACCATCTTAAGAAGCTAAGTGCAAGTCCCCATTCAAGCATCAGCATAGGGTCTAGCCCAATCTGTTAAAGCTTCCAGGATAATCTTCTCCGACCAGATTGGGTAATATGGTAGATGTTAGGCAGAAATGTACTGTGTGAATAGGCCCTGGGGGTGTAGGTGGACTTTGAATCCAATATTTGATGGCTCCTCTTCCTAGACCCTCATAGTTTTTTTCCACCCTCTTTAGCTATTCCTCAAGCTTCCATGTCTCAATACAGTTGTTGGACGTGCATTTTTTGGTGTATTGAATAGAGATCTTAAGGAATTCTTGTTGTAACTTTTTCCATGAGGTGTAAAGTTGGATATGTTGCCTAAGTTGGTCTCCATATGTTAATTGTGGAATGGATTTTGCTTGTAAAACAATTTTAACAGCAAAGCTGGAATGTATCCTCCCCTGGGTACGGGTAGAATCTCAGTATTGCTTGGGCAGAGCTCTTTTGAGCAGATTGGACAAGGGGATTGGATATGAGCTGTAGGTTTGCTTCATTATACTTGGAAAAATTACCACCAAGTATCTGGAAGCATTTGACCTGATCGTATTGGATGCCCCTTCATTGTCCATCTTTCCTTCTTGAACCTGGCATTAAAATGTACTATTCTTGGTTTTAGGAATAATTCCATTATTAGATGTTCCTCCAGCACATTTTTTGGGTTATTGCATTTAGGGCTCTCTTTAACTCCTGCTACTTTGTGGTTAGTGAGGAGAGGCTTAACTAATATCGATCCCTCGCATATTACATATAGAATGGGTAGTTTTTTCCCCTGAGAAAGTGTAGGAGCATGAACGTCCTTATCCCGCAAAATCTATCTATTATGAAGGAGCTTGGACATAAGAAGTTGGAATCAGATGTGGTGCTAGAAGGCAACCCTTGCGCTTACCCTCTTCTGTACTGGTATAAGATGGTGTTAGATGTCCTTCTCTTGGTAATGAAATGCACCCTTACTCGCATAAAGGGTGTTCTCATGCAGTTGGATTATTATGTGCAATAAACGTTTGTCAATATTGGTGCTTTGCTAGTTTGGCCCATATAACAGTCCTGCGGCATCATTATCGAAGGCCGCCTTGAGAGTCGATAAAGGTTGCATATAGTGAGCCTCTTTGGAGTTTAAACATATTTGTCAATCATCAGATGGTTTAGAATCAAGCAGTGGTCCACATTGTTGATCGTCCCTTTCGGAAGCCAGCCTGTTCGATCTTCTAATAACAGCTTTTTCTCCCTCGGAGCGCATACTCACAGAAACCTTGTGCACAGGTAGTTGGTATATAATCTTACTTATAAACATTAAGTAAGAGCGTTGATCGGCCTGTAGTTGGCTGGGTCCGTGATTACCCCTTTTTTAAATATAGTGGGACTATTATGAGCTTCTTTCCCAATCTGTTGGAATAGAGTAGCCTGGTATTATTAATGAATGCGTGAAAAGTTCAGCTAGGATTGTAGCCCACCAGTCAATGTTGACTTTCAATAGCTCTGGGGATATATAGTCATTCCCTGCAGGGCTTTCCCAGATTTTAATTTGGAAATCATAAGTGCTTAAGCTTCTGCTTTTGGTTACAGGGGGGCCATGTAGGTGTGTGTTATCATCCAGCTGCAGATATAACAATGTCCCAAAGAAGGCTTTGATGGTTTGTAAAAAAGTTTGGAAAAATGCTCCACCCGACTGTTATTGTTATTGGATTAGCTAGGCCCAATTTACTTAGATTATTATTGTGGCTTGTTAGTCTCCAAAAGTATGCGGCAGAATCATTCGATCTTACCGCCTTGATTAGAGATTGCCATTTTTTGTGCATGGACATTTTTTTCTTATATTTTAGCATGGCCTTATAAGTTTTTTTCCCTTCCAGTACCAGTTCTTTGTTAGTCACGCCCTCTTTAAACTGATGGAATAGTCTTAGCAGGTTTCTTTTGGCCATTCTACAGTCATGATCAAACCATTGTTTGTCAGCGGTCCCTTTTTGTTGACTAGTCACATTGCTTTTGGACAGGAGGGGTTTAAGTATTTGCACAGTTCGTTCATAGGTCTCTAAAATGGCTTCAGGTCTCCCTTCACACATATCTAATAGTACTTTATGATACAGCATTTTACCTATATAGCTTATATATGAGTTTCTTGACAGGATTTTTGACTGAAAGGGCTTGTGTGTGTGCGTGAGTGGGGAATGCCTAGGCCAACAAACAGCTATCAAACATTCACCCCCAGCAATATGTTTCCCTCCCTGTTGGGCCTCTGCCTTTCGTCAGGGAGTGGGAGCTGTTGCACCAGTGCAGCTCTGTGGTGACTCTGACGTGTGGATTTTGACACTGCAGAGCTGAAGGGCGGCCAGCTGCTGGCATCTTTGCCCCCTCCACCAGAGGGTACCCCTGGTGCTGGCAGAGGATGCAGATGCATTGGTGCAGGCCTGAACCATCTCCAATACTTGATTCACCCACCCACCCCCGCAATAGGATTGTTGCTTTTACCCTTATTTTTTGAAAAATAATTCAAATATTTTGATAGGATCATGTAGTATACACATTGTGCTAGGTTGACATAGGAACTAGTTCTTTTTGAAGTATCAAAATGATGCTTTTAATGAGTCTTGCACTGACTACAATCCAGAAGGTAACTCCTAAATTTTAGATTGTGCACATCTGTCAGCTTTTGACAACAATGAATCCTAAGTAGATTTGGGAGTTATTTATGGGTATCAAAGTGATGTCCCCATTGTAGATTGAAAGTCATGGGGAGCCTCTCTTGTTTTCTGACTTCCCTCTTACCATGCTGTAAATCTAACTTCTGCCCATCCCATTGTTAAAAGAAAAGCCACCATATTGTGCTGATTGCTATTAAATTAAAGCAGAAAGAGCAAGAAACAAACGGGGAAGCCCATCTTACCAGCAGGGATGCGGCTGTCTTTTATTTGTCCTCTTGGAGGTCACAAAGTCATCACAGGAATCTGACCTAAGATAACCTCCTTTGCTGGAACAGCGTGCAGTTTCTCTCTGGAAGAACTTAATTAAACACAATTGAATTTCCTTGCTAACACTGGTAACTGAAAAGCTTGGCCTTTGATAGCTCAGTGTTTGCTGGTAAAGGAAAAACAAAGATGCTGCTTTTGTTTTCAAAGAAAAGTTACAATACTTTAGTTCAGGATTCATGGGTTACTTTCACTACCTCTTGATTCCTTGAAATCTTCCCTAACATTGCTCAACCAGAAAAAAATGCAGAGTGGAAAGTGACATGCAAATAAACATTTTAAAAGCAGGAAAGGAAACTGCCTTTGGATTTTTGTTTTTTGTTGAATTGAAACAATACTCCCTAAGGAAATGGGGCCACGGACTGGTATTTTGCAGTACATATTGTGTCAGTCTGTAGTTTAAAAGCCCTTAAGAAGAACACACTTTAACACTATTGCAAAAATAAAGCAGAGAGCCCTCCCCCTCCACTAAAGACAGTTTGTCACATTTGGTTTGGGGTTAATTTATGTGCAGGCATAACATACATGACTGTAGGTTAATCATGCCAATATTAATGACATGTTTCTTAATACTTCAGCAGTAAAAAAAGAAAAACAGCCACACATCTCATTTGTCTGGAATAAGCCCCCAAATTAGATTGAAACCTATTCTGTCAGAGTCTGTGTAGTGAGACATAGGAGTGAGGCCATGTTGCACAATATTATCTGTGTTTACTCAGAAGTAAGGGATATTAAATTCAGTGTGAATTATTCTCAAGAAAGATGCACAAGGTGCTACTTCAGTGTCTTTTCCTCAGCGCATGATTTTGTCAGGGTTCCTGGAAAATAGGTTTGTTAATCTGCAGCAGCAGAGAAGTAAGATGAGACACTTCAGGGACTACTTGGTTTATTGTGATACTAACTAGACAACAGCTCCTTCTGTGGGTTCATGTACTAGTAGACTGAGAAGGCAGCAGGTATATAGAGAAATGTGTGCTGAGGAAAAATGGAAGACAGTATCCAGTTAAATGGTTTTTAATTCTCACCCTATTACCTTGGTTTGAGTTCCAGTATACACACAAACACAAAGTGGGACCTGTTTAGATTCAGACAGTTTTAACCCCTTAGATATCTCTCTGTTTCTCTGAATTTGATCCACAAATATCTGTCAAATGTTGAGGAACTTTGCACCCCATTCTGTCTTGCTGTCCATGCTTAGTAGACACGATGAAGTCTCAGTGTACTTTTGTTCCCCGAGGATGACTAAATTGCAGTATCCCAGATGTATATATTCATAGGACTTAAATTTTGTTTCCTGATGTTTGAAGCATGTGTGGACAATTGGGAGGTGGGGTTAGGAAGGAAGTTGTGTCTGAATGTTGCTTGGAAAACCCTTGCAGGGTTGGCTTGCAGCAGGTAGACCCAGCAGTTAACACTGCTATCCAAGGGAAACTCGCCTACAGATCAGCTTACACAGCAGTGTTTATTTGATTGAAAAGGATCTGGTCTCACTTGGAGAGGATAGGACTATGCACTATTGGAAAGATTCCCAGAAAACATGGAAACAGATTCACAATCAGAGCACCCTTTATTCAGCAATAGAAAGAGAGATCATTTATGCATGTGCTACTTACCCTGTAGCTGAGGAGCAGTCAGTTCCCTAACTTTGTGTTACAGTGGAGTTTTCATTCTTTTTTTTGGCTGTGGGGTTTAGGTTCCCTATTTCAGACAGTGCACCATTTTTCCCACCTCCTGCCTCTTTGATATTGCTGTTGCCAGGCAAACTTCATTTGGGATGTTGCCTGCCACCTTGTGAGGGGAAAGCTGAAAGCACCTTTTGACTAGCAATAGATTGCTGAAAAGCCTTGTCAATTTCATTGGGTTCACTGTTCCAGTCTACTGTTCCAGTAATATACCCTAAATGTGAAAATAAAATAGAAGTCAGTGGGAGGAGTCGGACCTCCCCAAACCTTTTGATCAATGTTGCTCGTAGGGTGCATGGGTGTGCGGCCACCGTACTGGTGCTGCACAGAAAAAGGGCTGCCCAGCAGGTGGAGCTCTCCCAGGCAGCTCAGTTCTGCACAGCACTACATGTGCAGCACTACATGTTTAGAAGGTTTATTGGTTTTGATCTTCCTGAAATGGTGGCTGGCAGAGTGAGAGGAACTGCTGTGGAATGGGTGGGTAAAGGCAGGGACAAAGTCGGAGGAAATGCTAACACATGGGAATGTCCTTCGCTTTCCCTGCAAAGGGAGAAAAAAGGTTGTACTGAAAGAGCTTTCAGAAACCATGCGGATTCTCTGATCTGAGAGTGGAGTGAGTGCCAGAGAGGGGAAAATGTGTATAACTGAGAATCAAACTCAAAGAGAATGTATGCTGAAAGCAAAGGAGACCATGTGTGCAAACCTCCCATTGCTCCAAGGGGCAGGAGACCAAAGACTACCGGTAAGTGCTTTCTACCCCCTGAGGCAAGAAAGCATCTGCCACAGAGGGGGAGACAAACACACATGGATATATGTGTATATCAGTCTGCTACAATGCCTGGGTTTCTGCAGCTGGCTGGCAGCAACTCTCCTTATCCTAGAAGAGGGTTGATCCCTTGCAATTCAATACACCCTCCTTTTATAGGGTGTTCAAACTAACGAGCCCTGCATTATATCATCCTGAAAATGATGAATATGCGAATATCTGCATGTTCTGAATGTTCACTGTGTGTTGCAAGTGTTTTGGGAGGACAGAACAGGGCAGACCCTTCTGAAGTCTTATCTAGACTCTAAGCACTGTATGTTCCTCTGGGGCAGGCCTCCAGAGGATCCTGCTTCTCCGTATCAAACAAATGACCTACAAGAGTGATAAAGGGGGATAAGCCAGGGTCCTGGCTATCTCCTCCTAGCACAATAAGATACACTCTTTCTGGAGGGACAATCTGTCTCTGTGCACTTCTAGGAAAGGCAGAAAGTCCTAGAGGATTCTTGACATGGCTGTGCTAAGACTGAGGAAATGGCTCATAACATAAATATGGCTCTGCATAGCAAGGAAGATGGCTCCACACTACAGGATTGGTTTTGTCATGTCATGGAGAGATGGATAAGAAAATGTACATTAGGACAGAGTGCTCAGCAGAAGTCACATTTTTTTCCTTGAAAAGTTGATGATGGTGGAGATTTGATCTAGTTGGATTTAATGATAAACTTTAATATATATCAGTCATCCACTTCATGCACCTGACTCAATATCTAAAGTCAATAGTCTTATGCCTCTATAAATCAATAAGCAATGATCTGTCAGAAGTTCCCAAACTTTTTGATACTATCTGTTCCTTTGGAATTTTCCAACAGTGTGATGGGCACAGCCAGAAAATGGCTGCTGTGGGAGGAATGCCAGCTACAAAATGGCCACCATGGGAGGGGGTGCTGTACACACACACAGAGAAAACCCAAGTGCAGGTAAGAAGAGAGGTATTTTTAAAAACAATACATGGGGAAAGATGAGTAACAAAGCTGCAAAACAATGTTATTTTGATCTGCACAGCCAACCAGACCTTCATTGGCCAGTCAGAAGCCCTTGTGGATCTCCCAGAACCTAGTCCAACATTTTAACCACTGTACCAAATTGACTAGTTTTCTTGGCTATGATTCATGTCAGTAGGCTTTACCTTTGCTGGGAGCTATGGAGAAATGAACAAAAATGAACAATATGACAGACAAAAGCCATGCAATGTGTAGAGATCTAAATGGGATAGTCTAACATGCAGGTGCATATGGACAAGGCAGGCTGGGAGCAGGAAGTTTATCTCAGAAACATGCATACATTTTCAAATTAATTTCCCATTGAATGAAAAAAAAGAAAAATTCAGGAAGGCTGATTATGCACAATGTGTCTGCCGTAAAAAATGGGGGTGACAGACATATTTCTTGTACAGACATATTTTATGAAGTCCTGCTTTCACTTTCCATTCTCTCCAAGGCCAGTTATAGCATGACTTTAGCATGACTCTTCTAGCATGACTTTAGTTTGCTTCACCACCAGAATGGGGCAGATTTGCCAGTGAGCACAGACATTTTCCCTCTACCCACAGTAATCTATCTAGCTTCACATTGCTGTCCATGCTTTTCCCCTCACTCCCCTTTTCATGTTGCCAGCTTTTTTCTGCTTCTCTAAATGCTTATATTGAGATATCAATATCTCGATATAATAACAGAGAAGGCTTTTCCAGGGTCTCTTTTTGGCTCCACCACACCTCCCTTGCTTTATTTTCTCCCTTCCTGATGATTGGGAGGGCTTTTAAAAACTTTATTTCAAACCAACTTTTTTTTAAAAAAACAAGTTTCTCCGGTCTTTGCCATGGTAGCAGTGACAGGAAGTGTGTGTGTGTGTCGATGTGGGGATGGGAGGGGGAGAGATCTGTGCCATTAAAGCTGATTTGATGGGCAGAGTTAAGAGAACCAGGGCCTGAGAGCCGGCAGAGTTCAGCAGGCAAACTGTGCTACAGATTGTGGGCTGCCTTCTCGCGTGTAACAGAGAAATACGAGAAGACGTCACTTCAAGTCCATTGCGCAATGAAGAGCCCCAAGGCAAGCCTTCCATGCATAATGGGCCAAAAGCTCCCTTTTATTATTTAATTCATTTGAAAAGCAATGAACCATTGCCATTCACTAATTTGTTGCCTTGCCTTGCAGTCTCCCTTTCCCTCTGCCTCCCATTTCACCTCTTCTCTTCAGTCTGCTGGAGGCTGTTTAGGCTGCTGATGTTGTCTGGGGCATCATGGACAAGAAGTAAGAATGATCCTCACCTCCTGGCTGCTGCTTCTGATTTATGATTGTTTTGTGATGTTCAGGACATTGCTCTGTTTGTTTGTTTGTTTGTAAGTCTAGTTTTGCAAGGAAAAAGTGGGATTCAAATATTCAGACCAATAAATAATACATAAATGAAGTTGAGCAAGTAGGAGATTTTTTAAAAATGTTTCTTTGTGTAGAATTTCAGACACTTTTACCTGACAGGTCTGAGATGTCATGTGAAGTAGTGCACCTTGGAGAAGTGTAGTCTCAAGTTGTTTCCTTGACATTTAGGAGGAGGCAGAAGTGATGGGGAAGAAGAAAGAGGTGGTGCCATCAGTCCCAGCAGGAATCAAAGAACAAAGACAAATGACATTGAATACAAAAGTGAATTACATGAACATGAGTGAAATTTGCCAAAAAGACAAGAAAAAGAAAAACAAGAAAAAAAAATGCATCGTGAGTAGGGACATGGTTGATTTGATGTCTTCCTGCTCCCGTCTCGATGGAAGCCTCCCCCTCCATTTTTGTAAGTCTACCGTAAAAGCATACTAGGAGAATTCCCAGTGGCTCATCCAGATGGTCAGGGTCTACAATTCCTATCAGTTTCGGGTCATGGCCAATTGGCCATGCTGGTAGGGGCTGATGGGAATTGTAGTTCCTGAACATCTGGAGAGCCGCAGGTTCCCTACCCCTGACCTAGAGTCTCAAGTGAGACAGACAAACTATAATAAACCAAATGAAAATAACGCTGGAATGTATTACATCTAATGCACAGGTGTCAAACTCACAGCCCTCCAGATGTTATGGACTACAGTTCCCATCATCTCCTGCTGGCATCATGCTGGCAGGGGATGATGGGAACTGTTGACTATAACATCTGGAGGGCGAGTTTGACACCTATGAAATGGAATGTATTACATCTAATGCAGCTGTTAGTATCCAAGATACACTGTATATAGGGTTGCCAACAGACATGGAGGATAATGTCTTGTCCCTTTAACGGTCACTTAGTAACAAGTCATTTACCAGATGATATTTACCTCCATGCCATGAAAAACTTTAACTGCCTATTCCACACATGAAGCCTCTATAAAAAGAATGGAACATTTTTCTCCAGGGGTAGTACTGTTTGGATCTGGGGTCCCCAACCTTTTTGAGCCTGTGGGTGCATTTAGAAGTCTGATATGGCACAATGCGTGCAGCAACATAATGGCCACCAGAAAATGGCTGCCACAGGAGGCGGAGCCAGCCACAAACTGAATGCCACTGCTTAACATCAGTAACACAATTTAGTTCAGAGGTGGGATCCAGCAGGTTCTTACAGGTTCCCGAGAGTAGGTTACTAATTATTTGTGTGTGCCGAGAGGGGGTTACTAATCGGTGATTTTGCCATGTGATTTTTGCCTTAGTTACGCCCTTCCTCTCAGCAGTAGTGCTCAGAACTTGAAACAGTCTAGCAGGAGGTGCACTGGCGTGAGTGGCAGCCTCCGCTCTCAAGCGCAGACTGGCCCCTGCCACAGCCCCGCCTTTCCAGGAATGCCCCACCCCTCGGAATGCCCGCCATGCCCCTCGTCGTGCTCCAAACAAGTCCTCCCATTGACTACTGCTAATGCTACTAACATTTTTGGATCCCACCACTGGTTTAGTTCCATGTGTTGTGGTGGCAGCTACGGCCAAAGCCACATTAAAAAATCCTGCACAGTCAATTAAACCTTTGTGAACAAAAGTCCAACCTCCCCCCCTCCACTTCCTAAAACACTTCTTGGGAGGTAGAAAAGGTGTTGCCAATGCCATGGTGCCCAAAGGGAACATGTTGGGGATGCCAAGTTTAGATTCATATATGGAGAGGGAGAATGGGAGTGAGACAGAGATAACAGACTAATGTGTGAATTACACTGCTTTTGGTAGAGAAGAGAGCCTTTTGCCCTTTCCTAAACCGAAGTCCTTATTGTTTAATCAGATTTATTGGAAGCAAACCCAGGTACTTTGTGGACTCTTGACAAGTATAGATTTGCTGTGCATTCTACAGGATTAATACCATGTTTTGGATATGTTAAAAAAGAAAAATACAGAAGAGGAAAACTAGCACAGAGAGATCACGTTACTAGCTCATTAGGGAAAATGCATCCTGATAACTGTAAAATGAGCCTCACCCCACACCCCACCCCATTTTGCACATCTAATTTGCTAGGTGGTTTCGTTTATTCGTGTACATTCAAGCAAGCCAGCCCTTGCTTTGGGCCTTCTTTGCAAAACAAAAAACATTAACCCTCTAGTACACCACCTGTTTGCACTCCATTGTTAACTTGAAGGATTCTTTTTTTTAGGGGCAAAGTTGTTTAGCTGTTTTTCCCCATTAACTTCATTCTTTATGAACACACAGCCTGGAACCCTTTTTTTAAAAAAAATCAGAAATGTACTCTTTGCCATTAATCCTATATTTGCACCAATACTACACTTGCATCGGCTTTTCTCTGTATTCAGACAGGACATAAAGCTCTTTGTATTCTTTTTAGGGCTAGGTACCTTTCGTTTTCTGTCTCACTCCTCACGCTGTTCCCAAACGTACTTGATTAGGCGACAATGTGTAATTACTGGCCAACTAGTTAAATTGCTTTGTAAGTGTCCAAAATTCCCTCATTTCATTGCTTTCATTTATCAGCTCCCATTGTACAGCCACAGTCCCATATAAACACAAATGATTGTTAATGAATGCCTAATGCCATATTCATTAGAAAATTGGGTTAATGGCTAGCAATGAATATCCAAAGTCCTTCCTAGCTTCAAGTATGTTTTTCTCCTCTTGCTATTACAATACCTTTTTTCCCCTTATGATGATTTACCTGCCTCTTAGCCTCCGTCAGCCTAACTTAGAAATTGGGAAATTAAGCCTTTGTTCCAGCTCTGCAATTGCTTCATGGTTGCAGGTGCTTAAGGAGAAGCAGTCCAATCTTATTACTAAGAGGTGTAATTTAAGAGTAGTGGATACTTAGTGGATACTTTGCAGAATGAGAAATTGTTTTGTATTTAGAGCCCTTTAAAATTATTTTTGCAGAAAAGGCACTACAAGAACTGAACAATGATGAAGAAGTAAGGTTAATAACCAGAATTTTTTTTCACAGAATATTTTTTCTGCACTAGTTTTCCTACATTTTACTGTACATCACATTAAATTACTAGTTCTAGAGAACACTCTCTAGTGTCATCTATTGGTGGCAGAAGAGAATGAAGATGATTTTTGTGATGCTTTCTTTATACTATTGTACATGGCGTAGGGGAAATGTGGATACATTGGTATACATTCACTGTCATTTGCAAAGATCATAAATGCCAGATTTGCATATTTATGTGTACACTCAGTAGGGAGCCTCAGAGAGTCCTGGTTGTTTGGTGATACATATGAATGATACACAGTTTTGGAAACTCATGCTTTTCACATTAGAACTTTATGTATTGATATTATAGTTAAAATGTAATTTGTGAAGTTGCCTGGATTGGCCAAGTACGGTATATTCTTTTTGGGGAAAACATTTTGTGCATGATTTTTTTCTCCCCACTACACAGATGAACATCTTTTGTAAGGAAAGTGTCACAAACAAAATACCTCTTAGGCCGTTTCCGCACGTCTCGCGGAAGCGCTGCCAGGAAAGTCGTATGGCGTATTCTCGACAGGGCCTTGACCGGTATTCGACGCTAGGGACCGTCCCTGCTATGGACGGTCCTAGAAAGAATCTGGGCAGCCAGTGCCGCTGAGGTGCCGGCGCGCCGTTTGACTTCAGCGTGAATCCCTATGGAGCCTCCGCCGCGCCGGGCTGGAGGCCTCGGGGACATGCCCCCTGGCTCCTGGGCGCCGGGCCTGCTCCAGCAGCGCATGGGGCAGGGGGGCGGTGCATCCCCAGGCCTCGGCGAATAACGCTCAGAAGTGCCCAGGGACAAGATGAAAGATATACAGGGAGGGGGGAAGCGCCGGGAAGCTTCCCAGCCCGGTAAGTTTCCCTCAACAAGTTAAGCTTCCCAAAGCGCCCTGGGAAAACGCCGGTGTCGGGATCGGCCGGCCAACCCGTAGGAATTGCGGCGCGTAGCTGCTTAACGCAGCTGCGCTAATACCAAGCTTGTAAACTTGGCCAGCCTGGGGACGGCCCGTTTTTGCTGTCCCTAAGCTGCCGCTCTCATGGCTTCCGGTCGCAGGAAAGTGGGCTCTCCTCCAGGAGTCTCTGGGGCAAATGTCATGTGGGATTGTATACATGTGGATAACATAAGAAACAATTGCTGGATTGGATTGGCTACTTGATTAGTATATAGGCCTTTATAAAACTTCATAAAACACTACACCTCTGTCTGTGATGTTGGGATAGATCTTAAGATGGAAGTCTTTAAAATGTGAAGAGATGATTCCCATAGAGCAGTGATAGCAAACCTTTTTGAGACTGAGTGCCCAAATTGCCACCCCAAACCCGCTTATTTATCGCAAAGTGCCCACACGGCAATTTAATCTGAATACTGAGGTTTTAGTTTAGAAAAAACGGTTGGCTCAGAGGCGAGCGTTACTCGGGAGTAAGCTTGGTGGAAGTTGATGGCTTTGTGACTTTCTGGCCTCTCCCCTCCTGCTACCACTCCAACTATATCCCCTCAAATGCCCTAGGGGGTGAAGCAACAGTAGGGAGGGAAGAAGACTGTGATCCAAGGGTAGAAATCCTTCCATCTGCAGAAGTGCTCTGTAGGATCCATTTAGGATTGCCTAGCTTGCCTGAAAACTGATAGAAGGACTGAGAGTGGGGACATGGGCAGTTTAGATCTCAGCTGTGGTGTTACATTCCTCCTGGGAAAAAACATGAAAGTGATGTAGGTAGCTCTAGGAATTGCCAGAAGCTCTAGGGTAAAACTATACAGATCCCAGGAATCCTTAAGCTTCCTCTTTGATCTCCTGTGGGTTATTTTTGATTACTAAATATAGCCAGGTAAATGGCTCATTTCAAACACAATTATTATAATTATATTGACAAAATGTTTATTGATTGTAGTGGGGAGAGGCATTGCTCATTCCTACATTGGCTGGTGTTTCACTTGAGCATGCTATTATCTTTGTGCTTTTAGTGCAAGAGCTGCAGAACTGATATATGCATGGGAGTGCTAGAACATGAGTTTCTTGTCTTCCCCCTTCCATGACTGTCACGAGAGGGGGGAAAAAATCTCATGCTGTGAGTGAGAATCCTTGCACCCATTGAATAATGCCATTAGTTCCAAGTCTTGGCTTATATCTGACCACTCTGATTTTCAGAAACACTCCTATCAGGGGAAGAAAACCTCAAACTTTGCAGAGCAGAGTGATAGGATTACAAACCAATAGCTCTAGGTATCTGTTTGTGTTAGCTGCAACACAGTTTCTTGGTTTCCTGGCTTGAGCTCTCTCATTCTTTGATATATTACTTGAAACGTTTCCATTAAATTTATATTCCCTCTCAACAGGAAAGGCCAGATATGCTACAACTTACTCATGACATGAAGCACAAACACTTTTCAAGACAGATTACAGTATTTTGGATGCATTACTCATCAGTAAGCATAATCACTGATGAAAAGGAGCAGGTGTTCAAACATGCAAAGAAAGTAGCTTGGACACAGCATTTAATTCCCTGTATATGTACTTTTTCAAAACTTCCATTGAAGAAATGCAAACAATAAACCATATAACAATAGGAAGTGTTTGATAAAAGCATTTGGGGAAATTTAATGCATTTTTAGTTCAAGGTTATTTTTATCACATTACTAAGGAAGTCATTTTATGGAACAAGCTATCTATAATTATTGTACTAAATGTTTAAGTTCTCAGTCATGCAAATGCCCTCCACTGACTCTTTCACCTAAGATGAGCCTTTGGAAGCACTTTGAAAACCCTGTTATTTTGCAAAATTAATTAGACAGAGATTAACTTTACAGTCCTAAAGAGAATTACACCTTCTAAAACCATTGACTTCGATGGACTTAGAAGGTTGGAATTCTATTTAGAATAGTACTGTAAGTAGACAGGGCTTAACTATAAATATAAAAATCTAGAACCTGTAAAGGCATCTCATTTCCCCCCTACTTCACTATTTTCTGTTTCCCTTATCTGAAAGCTCCCATAACCTCTCCCATTTTCCTGCTGCTCTAGAGGGTAGGCTCTATGGTGTTATATCCAGCTGAGGCCTGTCCCCTTCGCAAACTCTGCCCTCCTCAAACTCTACCATAAAATATTCTAGAATTTCCCAACCTGGAGTTGGCATCCCTGTCTTGTCTGTTCACAATTCCAATAATCAGATTTAAGTATCATATTTGGCCAACTTGGCTATTAGAATATATAAATGAGGACCCACGGGGACTTGCAGGAGACTTCTTATTTCCCACTCCGCCAGTATTTCCTTTCCCTCTTTCCTGAAAACCCTCATAGCCTCTCCCTATTTCCTGTCTCCTTCCCCCATCCATCTACCCAATAGCCAATCTACATTTATCTGCTTCTTTGTCTTTAGGTTTCTCTTGCTTCCCTTCAGGCTCTACCTAGGAAAACTATGGCCAGTGGGGTGTTCCAAGCCACTGGGCCAGGCCCACTTGCATGATAGGGAATCCTCAATGGCATGTGGAAAGTTATCTCTCTTTTCCTCATATCTTCCTCCCCTAACCATTTTCTCCTTCCCTCCTCCTGTCAACTCCAATATCCTTTTCTGTTTCTCAGTGTCATTCTGGCTTTCACAGCCATTCATCAATCTTCCTTTTCTCTGCCTCCTATCTTCAGTTATATTTTTAGTCACTTCATTTTTATCCGATTTCTCCTCAGTGGGGGCCAAAGCAGCTTACATTATTCTTCTCTTTATTTCTCTTCACAATAACCCTGTGAAGTTGGGTAGGCTGAAAATATGTGACAGTCCCCAAATTGCCCAGTAAGTTTCCACAGTAAGATGGAGATTTGAACCTGAGTCTCCCAGACCCTACTCTGAAGTTCTAATTGATACACCACACTGACTGTTGAAAAGTAGCAAGTAGCCAGGGCTAGGTAGTCATACAGGTCAGTTGGTATCAAGTCAATCAGCAGTTACTATCAGACCTGACTCCAGTGAGTCTTATCTCAAAGGCCAGAACAGCCCTGGAAAGAACCTTGCCCTCTCCCCCTGCCTTTTACTCACAGAAACAAAGACTTGGAATACTGTGGTTGCCTAGCAACATATATTGTGGGACTCTGATTGTTAAAGCTACAGACACTCCTTTTATCATTTTAGGGTTTTTTTTAATCCCCCAGTGTATTTTTTTAGATTTAGATTTTTCTGCAAATCTGGGTGTTGGTTAGGTCCATATTCACCCAGTTAGTTTCCATAGCAAGATGGAGATTTGAACGTGTGTCTCCCAGATCCTACTCAGAAGCTCAAACTGCTACACCATTCTGGCTTTTATAGGATGGCTGCCATTGAGCTTTTTGAGTCACGCAAGTCAGGTATTATCAAATCACTCAGTGGTTCTTGCCAGATCTAGGTTGACAATGTCCTGGTGGAACTTGGAGATCTCCTGTGATTCCTCTATATGAGTATGTACAAAAATGTTTAAAAATGGAAAAAATGCATATTTATAGTTTAATCTGTCTATAATTATCAAGAGCCTTTAATAAAGCAGTTCTCCAGGAGCTGTGAAAATTAAGAAACGGAATGATTAATGTAATTTTGTTGCTTTATTACCAAATCCTTAGAGACAGTCACTGTTGGGTAACAAATATAATGAAGGCACTGGGGAGCTGAAAGGAAATTCAGCATCATCAGAATTTTGCCCTTGGAAGGCAGAAAAGTTCATTTTCCAATCAGCTCCTGTCTAGGCCAATAACAGTTTTGTTGTTCATCTGAGCTGCATGATGAGATTCAGAGTATAGCTTTTGTGCATTGATAAAATATGTGGGACGCTGCATGTGAACTTGACATGTTTAACTTCTTGGCCTTTTTCAAAATTATACTTGGACATGAAGTTTTACTTTTTCTGACAAATGAAATTATCCAGAGGGAACTGCCCCATGTAAATAACAAACCTCATAATTCTTCTTTGGCAATTGTGTTCTTTTTACTATTCATAGTGTTGAGGGGCATAGATACTAGATACACTTACGTAAGACTTAACGAACAGTAATTATCTTTTGGCTAAAGAGAAAGCCCAAACAAATGCTAAACTGCATTATCGTTTGGCTTCTGACATAAGCTGATAATCAGATTTTCTTGCTTAA
The DNA here is from genome assembly GCF_021028975.2 of Sphaerodactylus townsendi. NCBI lineage: Eukaryota > Metazoa > Chordata > Lepidosauria > Squamata > Sphaerodactylidae > Sphaerodactylus > Sphaerodactylus townsendi. The sequence goes on from NC_059430.1 coordinate 34,066,836, forward strand.
ACCCATGGTTCTTGAACAATGCTACCCACTGTCTGTCCTTTGCGATATTACCCTTAATTAGAAAGAACAGAAACACAAATCTGAATTATTTCAAAATCTGGTTTCCATGGTCAGTGGTTTGATGGGCTTAACCTTATTATAAATAAACTTGGTTTTATAGGCTAATGAAATCTGGAATGGTAGAGAAGGGCTGTAGCCAGTGTACCAGTATGTTATTTACTGACTGAACAATCTGGTGAGGGCAAAGGGGTTTGAAATAAATAATTAATGAATTGAATGATTGTTTCTTTCGTCTCAAGCCCCTCATAACCGGGAGAATAGGAGGGTAATCAGTAACTCAAAACGAGGCTGCTGCACTTTAAGCTCCACTCCAGAAGTAACAGGATGTTACACAACTCGAGCCTGGAATAGCAAGATTTTAAATTTATTTCAGGGTGCTGTCTCAACCTCAGATGTCTTAAACATGGTTCCATGATATTTCGCTGAGGTTTTCTTGTCTCCACATTTGTGCCTGATTTTTTAAAAATGTTCTTGGTTATATGTTGGCTGACTGGTTCTTCCCTTGAAAATCATGCACTGGACAAGGGTTAAACCAGGGCAAAAGAATCCCTTTGGAAGTATTTTCAGACTTATGGCTACTTTCTTTACAAGTCTTGGGACTCTCTTCCACTTACAGCAGTGGTTTCCAACCTTTTTTCACTCATGTACCCTTTAGAAAGAGAGAAGGGGGGGAAGGGAAAAAATTAGGGAAAGAGAAAGAAAAAGGGAAAGAGAGGAAAAGGGAAAGAGAGAGAAAGGGGAGAAAAAGGGGGGAAGAGTGTGATGGGGAGAGAGAAACAGGGAAAAGAGAGAACTGGGATAAGGGAGAGAAAAGGGAGAGAGAATAATTAGGAGAAAGAGAGAGAAAGGGGGAAAAGGAGAGAAATGGGAGAAAGAAGAGTTTGAATTTATATCCCCCCTTTCTCTCCTGTAAGAGACTCAAAGGGGCTTACAATCTCCTTGCCCTTCCCCTCTCACAACAAACACCCTGAGGGTGGGGCTGAGAGAGCTCCGAAAAGCTGTGACTAGCCCAAGGTCACCCAGCTGGCGTGTGTGGGAGTGCACAGGCTAATCTAAATTCCCCAGATAAGCCTCCACAGCTCAGTTGGCAGAGCGGGGAATCAAACCCGGTTCCTCCAGATTAGAATGCACCTGCTCTTAACCACTATGCCACTGCTGCTCAAACCAAGAAGTTAAACATGTCAAGTTCACATGCAGCGTCCCACATATTTTATCGATGCACAAAAGCTATACTCTGAATCTCATCATGCAGCTCAGATGAACAACAAAATTGTTATTGGCCTAGACAGGAGCTGATTGGAAAATGAACTTTTCTGCCTTCCAAGGGCAAAATTCTGATGATGCTGAATTTCCTTTCAGCTCCCCAGTGCCTTCATTATATTTGTTACCCAACAGTGATTGTCTCTAAGCATTTGGTAATAAAGCAACAAAATTCCATTAATCATTCCGTTCCTTAATTTTCACAGTTAGGGTCCCTGTTATCTGCAGAATGACTGCCACTAATCTAAAACCTCTTGCTCTCTGATGCTACTAATTTTGATTACTGTATGGTATAGTCCTAGACTTCCCAAACTCTAGTTGGGAGCTGGAGTTCTCCCAGAATTACAACTGATCTTCAGACTACAGAGATTACATTCCCTGAAGAAAATGGGTGATCTGGAGGGCAGATTCTATGGCATTATATCCTGTTGAGGTCCTTCTTCTCTCCAAGCTGTTCTTCTCAGGCTCCATCCCCAAATCTTCAGGAATTCCCCAACCCAGAATTGGCAAGCCCATATGGTCCAGGCTGTGAGCTGTTCTTATGGCCTTTACGTCTTGAATGGCAACACTGCCCTCAGAGTTCACTGATTACACAAACTATTTATTAATATTCTTGTTAATGTACTGGTACTTACCAGTGGCTTGTTGGGTGACCTGAAGGTTCAATTTTGGATGGCTTTCCTTGCCATGTGCTACAAGAATATCTCTTCCACCCTCTTCAATATAACCAGTTAAAAAAACCATTAGTTTTCCATGCACAGCAATCCCTTTGAATTAGCACCAGGGTTCTAAAGAAGAGCACAGTGAACACTGAACTGTGAGCTGTTCACAGTTCAGTTGCAAGCACAACTTTGGAGAGAAAATGAAGATATGTCGCTATTGTATGGACTGAATGAAAAATGCACAAGTTAGAAAACGCATTGTTAAGATTTTCTTTTTTACTACAGAGGATTTCTGGGATTTCATTAATTGGTTTGCTGAACAAGGGTTAAACATGTGTTCAGTTTTATGCAACTTTCTCTGCTGTCATTTTTAAAGTATTTTGCATGCTTGTAAATCTTTTCCTTTTGTCTATAGTAATTATGGTGTGGATTCTGATACCCTTCCAATACAAATGGCAAAGTCTGCAGGTTGCATCTGGAGTTTGTACCCTGTATACCAAAAAGGTGCAGTTGCTATGTGAGGTGCCCAGTTTGGATCTAGACTGCAGTGTATGTGGAGAAGGAACTTCAGGCTTCCCTCCGGCTCCCTTGCTCCAACCTGAAATAGTTCAGGGGGTGCCATTTGCCCCACAGGGGAAACTATTTTGTTCCCTGGGATAAAGGTGGGTTTCCCCAATAATCCAAATAGTAATCTGAAAAAATTGTGTGAGGGAAGGCAGAAGCACCTTCTCCACGTGTGCCATGGTTCTGATCCAAGTCAGACAATCCACAAGTGGAAACTGAGGAGAATCTGCTGATCTTACTGTTTAACTGAGCAGTGTGTTCCTGACAATGAACTGGAAAAAGCAAGGGATGCTGGGAAGTGTAGTTCTCGGCAATCTGGATGGCCCCAGATTCCAGCTCCATCTGGAGGGGCAAGAACTGTAGGAAGCCATACCGTGGTATGCTTCTCCCTACTAGGACTAGGTCCCTGAGGTGAACTTTGAAGAACTTCCTGCCTGGGAGCATGGGACAAACTCTGTCAAGCAGCAGCTGAGCCTATTTGCAAAGTTAGAGAAGGCTGTGTGTGTGTGTGTGTGTGTGTGTGTGTGTGTGTGTGTGTGTGTGTGTGTGTGTGTGTGTGTGTGATCTGAGAAAGGAGAGCCCATTTGGAAAATTAGGAGACCCTGTGTGTTTGTGCGTGTGCGTGTGCGCGCGCGCGCACATTTGAGAAAGGAGAGCCCATTTGGAAAGTTAGGGGAGCCTGTGTGTGGGTGAGTGGGTGGCGGGGTGGATCTGTAAGTAAGTTTTTTTTCATTGAATTATTAGGCTAGGTTTCTGCTCTCTGTGGTAAATTGTGGAGCCAAACAGGAAGGAAAGGCAGGAGGGGTCGGCCCCACAGTGGGAACCATTAACCCACCTACAGTTTTCTAGAGTTCATACAATGGGCTTTACTACTAGTCATATATGATTGTTACACAGAACTCTAGGCCCAACCTGTGTGAAATGTGATTAAGGAAGAAGGTAGAGACTTACTAAATAATGTGGTGGTGGAATATATTTTTTAAAAAACATGACTGGACAAATTCTTTTAAATACTGTTTTAAGCTTTTAAATGCTTGTGATTGCCATGATCTGGAGATCTGTGCTGATCTTTTAAATTCCCCACTGTTCACTGAGATGAGGGAGCCATGGAGCCTCACACTCTTTCTTCTTTCAGAACTATTGTTTTCCACTCCAGTGCCTGTTGTGTGGCATATCTGCAGTCCTGCTTTTTAAAGCAGGCACAGGAACAAGCAAACAACAGGACTGGAGAAGAATGTGACGCAGAAATCATGGCTTCTTCATCTCCTACTTTACAAGAAAATTTAGAGGTACAACAACAGGGATCTCTGCGTTGCAACCGTAAAATCCTGGCAACAAACATTTATTGAAGTAGGCTATCTATAAAGCATACATATGGATCTCAAGTATATGTTAGTGTATATCTATAATTATCTACTTCAGGTTTCTTTATGGTTGAATGAAGTCCCCTCTTCACTGTATCCTGCATTTATAATAAATAGCTTTGTGCCAAAAAAATCAAGGAAACCACAATGATCTTGGCAAGCAGACAACTGAAGAGTACAGGTGCTAGGAGTGTGCGTAGGCCCAAAGTAAACACTACTTCAGAAAGTGAAATCTAAAGAAGGCATCTTTCATGCTCAGAAATTTATTTCTTTTAAATATTTACAATGTGTAACTGATAGCACAAAATACCACTTGGCTTTATTTCCTGACAAAGGGGGGTAGCTTGTGGTAACAAGCAGATGCTTGAGTTGGCCATGCAGTGGGCGGTGTACCATCCGTCAAGAAAATCAATATTTACTGTTCTAACATCTTTGTGGTGTACGAGTCTGCCTTGTTGAAAAAGAGGTTGGCGCTTAGCATTTAAGGCCTAGTTTCATCTACTGAGATAATCATGAAAGGTACTTGTGTCAAAGTGAGTTGTATTTAACTCTAAACATTTTCCCTTTTCAAAAAAAGTATTTAAAGTTTAAATAAAAATCACAATTTAATCTATTGTATTTGACAGTCTTATTAATGCCAGAGATTTCAGTTGTTGGTATAACAAGCTATTAATTGGACTTCTGTAACACACACACACATACAAAAAGCAACCAGTTCCTCCTCATTCTCTGCTTTGTAGCCCCTTTCTAGCTCTCTAGGGCTCATTCCGCACATGAAGAATAATACACTTTCAAACTGCTTTCAGTGCTCTTTGAAGCTGTGCGGAATGGCAAAATCCACTTGCAAACAGTTGTGAAAGTGGTTTGAAAATGCATTATTTTGCGTGTGCGGAAGGGGCCTAGTCTCTCTCTAGTTTCTTGTTTCCTTTTGTTGCTCCTCCCCTGTTCCAGCCCCTTAATTAAAATTACACCTGATTACACCAATGGCCTGTTTGGCTTTCACTCTTGGATTTGTGTCCCACTTTTCCGTTTGTCTTCCAAAGAGATCAGGATAGTTTTCTTGGTGCTCTGTTTTATCCTCACAACAGTCCTTATATTACTAGGGCATGTCACAAAGCACTAGACATTTAATAATATTCAAACCAGAAATCTAGTACAAGCACCAAATTGATGCATTGGGTGATAATCATGGTATAGGTGAGTGAAACGATATCTCAGGATCCAACACCTTAAGTATATGGAGCTTAAAAAATTTAGGAAATTCTCTCTATTGTTCTGAAGAAATGACCAACCAATGGTTATTTTATTTATTTATTTTATTGGAGTTATACCCCACCCATTCCTGGGCAAATTAGACATGGTAAACAAGAACTATGAGTTGGATGCCCCATTTAAAAGAAAAAGGACTTAGGTCCGGGAAGTATACCTGCAGGAGGTGATGCTTAACTCTTCCCGATGCCATTCTGCCAATTTATATCACATATAATCTCCCCTCTTAATCAGAAGCAGCGATTTTTATGCATTAGAAACTGTACAGGCATCTCTTTTGACTTTCAGTTCAAATATAATACATAATTTATTTTAGTGTTGTTTTAGTGTTGGTTACTGTGTGAAACCAGGATTCACAGTGCAGATTATCCCTGAAATCCTGGGCTGATTCCGCATGGGCCAAAAAAAGCAATGTGAAAACGGTGTGAAAACAGTATAAACCCTTTTACATTATTTTAAACCCTTTTACACCATTTTCACACCATTTTCACACTGCTGTTTTTGGCCCTAAGAAATCCTGGGCTGAGGATTCCATGTGGAGCCAAAAAAAACATTGTAGCAATTGTAGAAAACAAGTATAAACCCTTGCTTACATTATTTTAAAACCCTTTTTACACCATTTTCCACACCATTTTTTTTCTGTTTTTTTTTTTGGCTGTCACGGAATCAGCCCTGGTTTCCCTTGACAAATGCTTCTGTTTCATTGCCTTCACTCTGCCCAGATATCTTTGTAGCCAGGATTAAATCAAGGTATTCATAGTTGTATAGCAGGTGAACCCACAGTTGTGACAACCAGACCAGTAGTTAATAATCCAGTTTTGAACCATGGTTTCACATGCTGATCTGATTGATGTTTTAGTTAGCATAGTGGCCTGCATTTATGCTTTATACTATGATTTATACTATTATTTTATTTAATAACATTCCACATTTACATGGTGCTTACTTCAGGTGTTTCAGACAGCCATGATTCCAACACCTTAGCGAGAAGGACTTCACTTAGGAATCTTACTTTGTTTGTAAGGACTCAACAGGAGGTGCTGTGCCATCTTTTAACTTCTCTGAAAAGCAGAAGGTCCAGTTTGTTCATTGCTTGTAGTCTGAGGTCAAATGTCTACTTCAGCGAGGAGTAAGACATTTTCTGTACAGCATTCAGCTTCAAAGGAAGGTCAGTGCCAGGCCAAAAGCCGAGTACAATACAAATGCTTCGCTATGTAGTAAAAAGCTATAGCTTATCTCTGAACGATTGCTGGGAGAATGCTTCGATTCATCAAAAAAAAGCTTCTTTGTAAAAAGGTTTACGTTAGGGAAAGTTTTCAGATACTGCAGGTTGAGAAGATGATGCATCTTCAGCAGGGCCTGGAAAATATGTTATTTGTTTGTACTTTAAGGGTACTTAGTCCCTTTATTTGGAAAAAAAAACTGTAGGTCACTAGAAGCATAACTAGCCTGTACCCCATGGGGCCTCCAGAGAAGCAGGTCTGATGGATCTCACTGTGTGAAATGTGGAAGGCCCTCACATTCAAATCTTGAGACATTTTAGTGCACTTGGCTCTATGAGTTCCTCACTGAGGGCTAGTGGTAGTTTTGGTAAGGGGCAAGTACAGCATCACATGTAAGAAGTCTATATAGATCACCTTTATATAAAGACCTTTCATCTTTGTGACTGCAATTAATTGTAAGAGTAGTGTATTAAATGTTCGGACATCTTAGGATGGGTGTGTACTAGATACCAAACTTAGTAATTCTTATACAGCGCTTTGTCTGATGTCTTCCTTCTTAGCCTACACTCACACACATGAGCATATACCATTGAAAATTACACTGTTGAGTCCACACTGGGTCCTTATAATAAGGAGATAGAGTAGAAGTATTACAGAAGTAAGAAATACATGTATTCATTAGTGTGTAGCAGCTAACTGGTGCTACACACCCTCCTTCTCAATAAAACAAACATTGTACGTTCCTTAGGGACTTGTAATTTGCTCATTTTACTGTAATGGGACAATATATGATAATAGTTAATTCAGGGGGCATTATATTTTCAATGTTCTTCTGTTATAATACCTGAAAATTCTATTTTCCCCATCAGCATGAAATTTTGTACACCCAGTGGTGGAGCTACAAGGGGGAGGGGTGGGGGTGCGCCATGCACCGGGAAGGCATGCTAGAGTGGAGAAAATTGTACCACCCCAGGCCCCTCCCCTTTCCCCCCCCTCAAGTAGTGCCCCCCACCCCCTTCCCACACTTACTTTAGTTCCTTTCCTTTTCCTAGAACTTTTTCAGGCTGAAAAAAAGTCCTGTTCACAGTACAGGCTAAAAGCAGCCTGAAAAACTACAGTTTCCAGGAGACCTTGGGGCTCACAAGGTCTCCTGGGAAGTATAGTTCCCATCAGGCCGTCTTTAAGCCTGAACTGTGAATAGGCCTTTTTTTCAGCCTGAAAAAGTTATAGGAAAAGGAAAGGAACTAAGCTAAGTGTGGGAAGGGGGGAAGGGGGGACGCTGCAGGAGGGGGCATGGGGGGCAGAAAATATAGACTGCAGTGTGCACCGGGCACAGTTTGGCCCAGCTACGTCTCTGTGTACATCTCAAACTAAAATACATATTTTTTTTCCTGGCTAATATTCTGGCAAAAGCTCAAAATATTTAAGGAATCTCACCCTTGAAAGCTTATGGTATGAGTAAGCATGAAATGTGGAAGCATAATACATCTATATTGCTCACGTGCTGTGGAAGGTAAGGCATGACAGCCTTCACTTTCCAGTGTTCACATATTTTGAAGTATGAATGAACCTGAAGCTGCAAACCTAAAACCACTTTCCTGGGAGTAAGTTTCATCTAGGCCGTTTCCGCACGGCCCCCCAGGCGCCCCCACGCCGGCAAGAATTCTGCCGGCGTGGGGGCAACGAAAACATTCATAGCACGCAAGTTGGCGGGCTGACCTCAGGGAGGCCGGCCCGGTTTTACAGAAGCTGACTCCTTGCATGGAGCCAGCCTCTGCCCCTTTCTCCTTTCCCACTCACCTTGTCCCGATGCTGATGGCCTGCTGGCCTCCGAAGCTCAAATTTCCACGCTGCCCTCCGACCTCCAGTGAGGGAGGGGCTTCGCAGGCCAGCAGGCCGCATGAGAGCACAGGGACAAGGTGAGTGGGAAAGGGAAGGGAAACAGCGTGTTCCCGGCGGTGCTGTTTGCACCGTGCCGCCGGGAAGACGCTGTTCCCTCAAAAACAACCTTTAAAGGGTTGTTTTTTAGGGCGGCCTGATGCCGCCCTGAGGGAGGGGAAGGGTAGCCAGGTCGGCGCTGCTGAAATGCAGCAGCACCGCCTGTGCGAACGGCGGCCTGGAGGCGGCGTTTTTACCGCCCCCAGGCTGCCGTTTTTGGCCCATGCGGAAACGGCCTAAATAAATTGGGCTTACTTTCATATTAGACCTGATTAGAAATGGCTTTTTAGTTCTTCTCTTAAAACAATAAGGTTTTTGATGTTGAAATATGTACTTTCTCTCCCTATTTGAAACCCCCCCCCAAAAGAATCAGCCACCTTGACAGTCAACTTTGTTTCACATTTTGCTCAGTGGGGAGGTGGCAGTCATGTCTTTAGAGTTGCATTCATGTTTGTTTTATTATAGAACAGTGAAAAAAACATAACTTGCCAGGCTTTTCCCTGCCAAATGTATTGGGTGCATTCATATATGTCTTTTCCACTCTTTGGCTCCTTCCACACATGAAGAATAATGCACTTTGAAACTGCTGTCAATGCTCTTTGAAGCTGTGCAGAATAGCAAAATCCACTTGCAAACAGTTGTGAAAGTGGATTGAAAATGCATTATTCTGTGTGTGCGGAAGGGGCCTTCTACCTCCATGATTACTTGACTATTAATTCCATGCATCAGAAGACAAAAGCATCTAAACTGCAGCTGAATTGTGCATTGGGGGTTCAAGAAAAGTAAAGGAAACAATCCTTTACTTTTCTTGAACCCCCAATGCACAATTCAGCTGCAGTTTAGATGCTTTCGTCTTCTGATGCATGGATTCGTGCATGGAAAACTGGTCTTTTAGCACATTTTTTAAAAATCAGATTCTACACTTCACATTACCATTCCAGGACAGAACTATGAAAGAAAAAATACTGTCCTTCTACCTTTGCTGCAATGACCTGGCAAGGTGAAAATGATTGTGGATATGAACCTCAGTCCAGACATTTTTGCAGTAGCATTTCAATAGGGGTCTTATTAGAATGGCCTGAAATGATTTCATATCACCCTGACCACAAAAAAAATCTTTAAATACATCTAGGGGCTGATGCAAAATGCTGTAAAGTAATCTCCAGAAGTATTGTGAATTAAAAGTGCTTCATATCTGGCTAGGCAGCAAAACAGCTATTTAGTAGTCCATAAATTCAGATCAGTTTTCAGTGTGATAAGAATCAAATTAAGGGGACTTAAATGCTTGAAAATGGCTCAGTTAAGATATAATGTGAACCCATAGTTTATTTTAACTGGGATTAGTTTGTGAAACTGGGGTTTAACTCACCAGTAGTTACTCAAATCCTGGTTTCATTTCCTTCTTTTTGTTGCCTGGGAGGGTATCGGCTGAGAACAAGCCAGGATTACACCAAGAGCAAATCATGCAAAACCATAATGAAATTAGATATGATTAAAAACAGGTCTTGGCTTCAGACCCTGATTAACCCTAACCAACACATGAAGTTGCATGGTATGACCTGCAGTAGCTTGCCTGAGTCTGAGGCCCCTTCCGCACATGCAAAATAATGTGTTTTCAAACCACTTTCACAACTGTTTGCAAGTGAATTTTGCCATTCCGCACAGCTTCAAAGAGCACACTGAAAGCAGTTTGAAAGTGCATTATTCTGCATGTGCGGAATGAGCCTGAGATAGTGACCTGTCATATGACTTTCTATCTAAGCATCTAACTGGTGATGCCAGGGGTTAGCCAAGGGTGGAGTGCCAAGTAGAGGTGTGCCTGGTTTCAAAAGAAAAACTTTTAACTGAAGTTAGCCATTTTAAGAAGAAGAAGAAGAGTTTGGATTTATATTCCCCCTTTCTCTCCTGTAGGAGACTCAAAGGGGCTTACAATCTCCTTGCCCTTTCCCTCCCCCACAACAAACACCCTGTGAGGTGGGTGGGGCTGAGAGAGCTCCAAGAAGCTGTGACTAGCCCAAGGTCACCCAGCTGGCGTGTGTGGGAGTATACAGGCTAATCTGAATTCCCCAGATAAGCCTCCGCAACTCAAGCAGCAGAGCTGGGAATCAAACCTGGTTCCTCCAGATCAGTGTGCACCTGCTCTTAGCCACTACGCCACTGCTGCTCCTTAAGTCAGCTTAAGGACATCCAAAGTTATTCAAACCACTCCCAAAATGACTGAAGTGGCACAACTTTGAGCTCTGCAAGACAGAGGCCTCTTCCACACACGCAAAATAATGCATTTTCAAACCACTTTCACAACTGTTTGCAAGTGGATTTTGTCATTCCCCACAGCTTCAAAGAGCACTGAAAGCAGTTTGAAAGTGCATTATTCTGCATGTGCGGAATGAGCCAGAGTGAGTACAGATAACAAATTTAAAGTACCTTCAACCTACAAATGCCTCTCTGCACCCATTCCAAAAGAGATAAAATTGGGGTGTTTTCAGTGGTAGGATTCAAATAATTTAACAATTGGTTCTGGTGGTGGGATTCAAATAATTTAACAACTGGTTGTTTACAAGCACCATTTTAACAACCGGTTCTGCTGAAGTGGTGCGAACCTGCTGAATCCCATCAGTGGGTGTTTTCTTCTATCCACCTGCAGTCCATTTGCCATCCATTTGCCAGGCCTTAAGGGCAGTCCTTGAGAATTTCATACATGTTGGATGGGGTGGGGTTTCATAGGAAAAATCAATGGAAAGCAACCAAGAGTACCAGTTTCAATAACAAATTTAACCAAATTGAATCACTCCCTTCAAAAACAAGAAAATAAAAAAAGTGTTTGTGTACAACCCTAATAATTAGGTCAGGTCATTCCAGAAGATGTGAATTGACTGCAATGCTGTTTACTGTAAATCCCATTGATTAGAAAACAAAACTGGAACGTTACCTCATAGACCTTTTGTTGTTTTCTTGTACCTCAGAAAATGCAGGTTGATTTAAAATGTAAATGGCTTAACTCTCAGGAATGAAATTCTGGATGAACCCTACATAACAGGGGGAGAGAAAGAGGGCGGGTATCAAAGTCCCCATGCTGCTGTAATCCTCTAAATGCCCCTTTCTTTGTCCCTTCAAGTTTCTAAAGAATAAAACCCAAACAAAAAGCGGGGGAGGCACCAGTGAGTGAATGCAACAGTATTTCCTTAATCCATGTGGATCAAAAACACGAACGTTTTGATTCTGTAAAGAATCTTCCTTAGCATGCTGGATTAATCACATGGATTAATAAAACATTGTTGCATTCACTCGCTGGTGCCTCCCCTGCTTTGTGTTTTCTTTTATTCTTCTCTGGAGCTGTATTGGGACAAAAGAGAGGGCATTTATATGAGTATCGTAGGCACAGAATCTGATAAAATTCTCCTCCTGCAAGCAAGGTATGTGTTTTTTTGAATTTTGCCGCACTTTGGATTTTTGTTTTCTGTGGCTCATTCCGCACACGCAAAATAATGCACTTTCAAGCTGCTTTCACAACTGTTTTTGCCATTCCGCACAGCTTCAAAGAGCCCTGAAAGCAGCTCTGCATTAATGTGGAATGAGCCTAGTGCTCATTCCAAGACACGCAAAATAATGCACTTCAAGCTGCTTTCACAACTGTTTTTGCCATTCCGCACAGCTTCAAAGAGCCCTGAAAGCAGCTTGAAAGTGCATTATTCTGCGTGTGCGGAATGAGCCTGAGTTAAACACTTCATTTTTTTCACATATTTGCACGGGTCGTTCCAAATTTTGGTGTAAAATTTTTACAGATGAAGATATACTAGGACTTGACTGGTATTTAAGCTATGTCTCATTGTCCAAGGCAGGCATGCTTCATGAAAGGCTCACGATAGCGCCATCTTTATCTGCTTTCTAATGTTCTCTATAGCATTTTAAGCCTTTACTGTTCATGTGGCATTTACCTTGCATACATAAGTAATATATGCAAATGATAGTCAAGCAACCATGCAGGATGAGATATGTAATGTATGAGTGCTTGCCTGTATAATGTGGGCCAGTTTTGTGTAGGGATTTTGGCTGAACAGCTCTCAGGATGGGGGGGGGGGTCACCTAAACAGCCAACATCTATCTTGTAGATCAGTGGCACTCACTGCACGGTTCATGAAGAGCCATGTTCACTGTTAACAACAACTAAAAGAGCCTTATGAATAATGTCTGCCTTGAGTACCAACCTACCAAACACAAATAAAGCAATAATATGATATAACTATTGATATTGTTGTAAGCCACTTTTGGATCCCAACTGGGGAGAGAAGGAGGGAATAAATGAAGAGGAGGAGTTTGGATTTATACCCTTCTTTTCCCTCCTGTCAGGAACCTGAAAGTGGCTTACAAACTCCTTCCCTTCATCTCCCTACAACAAACACCTTATGAGGTCAGTGGGGCTAACTGTGACTAGCCCAAGGTCACCCAACAGGCTTCATGTGTAGGAGTGGGGAAACATTCAGTTCACCAGATGAGAGTCTGCCACTCATGTGGAGAAGTGGGGAATCAAACCCAGTTCTCCAGATTAGAGTCTACCACTCTTAACCACTACATCATGCTGGAGACCATATATGAAAATGCTTTAACACCTCAAGGACATTCCACTTTTCTCAAAAGAGTTCAGAGACTTATTCCACACTGGGGCAGGGGGAGTACATGACTGCTGTCATATTGCAAACATACATTTCCCTCTTCTGCAATGCACAACTGAATCTTAAATAACTTCATATTTTTTTAAGTGGGCTTGTGTAGCTTGTCCCTGAGACACACTTCTCAGAATTCAAAATACAAAAAAAGTCCATTTGTGTAGCAAATAGTTACTTTGCCATTGACTTTGAGGGGAAACTAGTAGTTACACATTTAATTATTCCGAGTTGGTTTACACATCCCATTTTTGATCCACAGCCTGGAGGTTCGGGATCAATCTTTCTGTTCATGCTCTCCCTCCTCTCTCTCACCTTGCAGCTCAAAATCAATTTGTGGCTTCAAACATACAACAAACTGTAACTTGCCATTATGTTGTGTACTGTCCCTTCAAATTGGGTTAAGACATACATAGTTTGTGTCTACCATCCCAAGGGCTTGCAGTGGGAATTCTGCCATTGCAGGGAATTGAATGTGATTGCCGATACAGGTATTGTCAATTTAGCAGTATTAGCTAGTGAAGAGCAGCTTCCCATGACTTCATTTTTAATAAGAAATGGTGGCATATCATTATTGAAATCTCATACATGTGTCCTGTCTCAATTGGAACTGACTACGCATTTGCGTTGAAGATCAAGGCGGTTGCAATTTCCTCCCATACATGAAAGTTTGTGTCAGCCTTACAATCCCTGGCAGGATGCCAGAATCATTTCTTTTTTCTACAACAGTTGCTCACCGCTGCCTTTCCTTCAAAGACCCATTCCCATTAATCAAACCGGCTTTGTCGTTTTATAGGGAAAGATAAGATCCTGGTTTTTGTTGGAGACGGTGGCTATGCTTGCACTGACTTCAACAGCGGTAGAACTTGCACTCTTGATCTGTTTTACTAAAGATCTAATTTTTTTCAATCCCAAGTGGAACTTCTGGAGCAAGCACTCGGTTAATCTGTAACAGGGTACAAATAAAATAATATACCATATTCTTGCTGTTCTTGGTGGGTCCAGTGGATCTCTTTCTCTAATTAAGACACTTTCCACCAGCAGAAAAGACTTTTCTCTGTTTCCAGAACATAAGAAGAGCTCTGCTGTATCAGACTAGTGGTCCTTTTAGTCGAATATCCTGTGTCATACAGGGGCCAACCAGTTATTCTGGAAGGCCAACAAACAGGGAATTAAAGGCTGAGTCCTTCCCCAATGTTACTTCCTAGAACTGGTATTCAGAGGTTTACTTCATCTGATTGTGGAGGCTCCCTTTTGAAGAAGAAGAAGAGTTTGGATTTATATCCCACTTTCCTGTAAGGAGACTCAGAGGGGTCTTTTTCCCCTTCCCCCCTCACAATAAACACCCTGTGAGGTAGGTGGGGCTGAGAGAGCTCTGAAGAACTGTGACCAGTGGTGGGATTCAAATAATTTAACAACTGGTTGTTTACAAGCACCATTCTGCCAAAGTGGTGTGAACCTGCTGAATCCCGCCACTGACTGTGACTCGCCCAAGGTCACCCAGCTGTGTTGGAGTGCACAAAGTAATCTAGTTCACCAGATAAGCCACCACAGTTCAAGTGGCAGAGTGGGGAATCAAACCCAGTTCCCCAGATTAGAGTGCACCTGCTCTTAACCACTACACTACACTGGCTCTCTTTAGTCACCTGAAATAGTAGCCTCTAATGGACCTAGGCTCCATGATGATATTTAGTACTTTTAAAAAGTCATCTATGCAAAAAGATCTTCCTCTAAATGGAACTAGTGGGAAGGCTCCAACTCACTATCACTATATAAATGCTGTTAACACACCAGACAAGTATCCTAAGGCTGCCTCTATGCTGCCTTTTCAAATTACTCAACATAATGACTTTTAAAGAAATTGCCCCCAGAACCATCCCCAAGAAAAGACACAAATAAAGACATGGGGTGTCCATGCTTTGGTTGAGGCAACTACGTAAATTGCCAGTCTATAAGTTAATATTTCTTCCTGTCATGAATCATGGGAGATCAGGAGAGGGAAAAGGACTGTTGTATGATAACATACATTTATGCAATAGAACCGAACAACTCAAAAATTCAAAATTGGCACACTGACCTGGATTTGTATGTAGACATCATTTACAAAAAATTCAAAGCAACATTTGCTCAAAGTTATTTTTCATTGTTATTGCACACATGTAAATCCACTTACACTAATGTTAACCTTATTCTAATATACTATAATAAGAAAATTAAAGTGCATGATATATATAAAGTGCCAGTGTCAATAAATCATATCAAAATACAATTTCATCATTTCGTGCAACATATAATGACAAGGTCCATAACTTTGAAATAACTTCGTGCAAGATATAATGACAAGGTCCATAACTTTGAAAAATAACTTTGAGCAAATGTTGCTTTGAATTTTTTGTAAATGATGTCTACATACAAATCCAGGTCAGTGTGCCAATTTTGAATTTTTGAGTTGTTCGGTTCTATTGCATTGTGCTTGGCACACTGTTTTCTATTTTGTGTGCGAACATACATTTATGAACATTTGCAATCTAGTTTACAATTTTGAATGTTCAGAAAAAAGTGCAAACACTTCTTCCAAGTATTTAAGGGTGCTGTTTGCTATTTGCAATCAAAACGTCATCAGAACAGAAGAGTTTTTTTCAGATTGCTCAATATAAATCTATGTGTTAGTTCCCAGTCTTCTGGAAATGTTTGTAAAATTTTCTAGTTTAACATTTTATAGCAGACACAGATCACTGGCTACATAGTGTACCATGGACATTTTAGGATATGATTTCTTGATTTCTTGATTTAATTTTAATTCCCCTTTTTCATATTCTTCAGAAGCCCATTTGTGGTGCAATCCTAGGCAGTTACCTCAGTTGCTCAGGAGCCACATGTGGTTCTTTGACATGCCGTCTGCGGCTTTTGTGAATGCAAGTTTGATACCTGCTTCATGTTCCAGAAAAGCAGTAAGACCATTGTCTGGTGGGCCTTGTGGTTGACAGGTGGTCTGCCTCTTGAGGCAGTTGTTGCCAGAGGGACTGGAGGCAGGGACGTAGGTATAGATTTTTATGGGGGGAGGTTCGGGATGGGGCCACACCCCCATCCGCCCCTAGGGCATGGCCACACCTCCCCAAGCCCTGCTTCTGGCCTAGCACTTATAAAAGCAGCTCTCGGAGGCCGGGGACGGCAGACTCCCCTGCCCTGCCCTCCCCTGCCCCCCACCAGCTGGGCTCCCAGCCGGCAGCCGGCAGTTCCTTCTGCCCTCCCCTCTGGGCAGAAGCATAGAGGGAAAATGGAGCCTGGTGCAAAATCTGAGCCCCCCCCCCCCCACCGCCCGGGCAGCCGCTGTGATGCTGGAATCCACCCCCAAACAGCATCACTTTCAATGGTGTTTAAACTAAAGAGCCCAAATTCTCCAAATTCTCCTCTTCACAAATCCTGGGTGGTATTCTCCTTTAAAGGGAGAATCTGGGGTCCCTAGTTAAACAATATTGAAAGTGATGCTGTTTTGGGGTCGATTATCTCCCACCCTGAAACAGCATCACTTTCAATGTGGCGTAGTGGTTAAGAGCAGGTGCATTCTAATCTGGAGGAACCGGGTTTGATTCCCTGCTCTGCCACTTGAGCTGTGGAGGCTTATCTGGGGAATTCAGATTAGCCTGTGCACTCCCACACACACCAGCTGGGTGACCTTGGGCTAGTCACAGCTTTTTGGAGCTCTCTCAGCCCCACCCACCTCACAGGGTGTTTGTTGTGAGGGAGGAAGGGCAAGGAGATTGTCAGCCCCTTTGAGTCTCCTGCAGGAGAGAAAGGGGGGATATAAATCCAAACTCTTCTTCTTCTTCTAAACTGAGGATCTCAGATTCTCCCTTGAAATCCATGCCGAAGAGGGTGGATTTAAAAGGAGAATCTGGGGAAATTTGGGGGGTGCTGGCTGTCAGGGGTGCAATTATTAAGCTAGAAGCACCAAACTTTTAGGGTATCTTTAGGATACTATCCTAATGATACCACCCAGGTTTTGTGAATTTTGGTCCAGGGGGTCCAAAGTTATGGACCCTCAAAGGTGTAGCCCCCATCTCCTATTAGCTCCCATTGGAAACAATGGGAGATGGGGGCACCCCCTTTGGGAGTCTATAGCTTTGGATCCCCTGGACCAAACTTCACAAAACCTGGGTGGTATCAATAAGAGGCTATCCTGATGATACCTCCCAGGTTTGGTGAAGTTTGGTTCAGGGTGTCCAAAGTTATGGACCCTCAAAGATGTAGCCCCCATCTTCTATTAGCTCCCATTGGAAACAATGGAGGATGGGACACCCCCTTTGGGAGTCCATAGCTTTGAACCCTCTGAACCAAACCTCACCAAACCCAGGTAGTATCATCAGGAGAGTCCTCCAAACAATCTTTGAAAATTTAGTGCTGCTAGCCCAAACAATACGCCCCCTGCAGGCCAAAAACCGAAAAAACACTAAAATGTTTTAAAAACCCACAAACGGGGGGGCCGAGCTTCGGACATGAATGGGGGGGGTCTGAACCCGAAACCCCCCCTTACCTATGTCCTTGACTGGAGGATAACTCAGCTGCAAATTCTGTTCTAGGAATGAAACTAAAGAGCCTATCTTTTTAATCCCATTAATTTCAGTGGACTCAGACTGGAATAACTCCAACCTTGCCTCACAGTCCTTCTGTTCCTCTAAGTGCACAATGAGAAGCAGTAGTTATGCTGCTCTTGCTCTTTTTGTGTGTGCATTAGCAGCCAAATATTCCCGACAGCAATTAAAAATCTGGTGGATCTGTGGTGGTTTTTGATCCAGCAGATGGACCTTTGAGACCCACTTGAGTATTTTGACCCAAAGGGCACCTCTCCACTGGCAGAAATTATGCCGGTGGAGCGGTAGGGGCCGTTCGCACGGTTACGTGCGAGTGGCCCCGCAGAAGCCGGAGCAGAAGAGATGGCTTCGCATGGAGCAGCCTCTTCTGAGTCTCTCTTCATCTTTCGTCCTCCAGCTGCCGCTCTGGAGGTTGTTGATTAAGCCCACGCTGCCCTCCGACCCCTAGAGATCGGAGGGCAGCGTCGGCGGATCCCTGACGGCTTCCAGAGCATGCTGGAGGACGAGGTGAGTGGAGGGGATGGGGAAAGCGCTGTGTTCCCAGTGGTGCGGTTCGTACAGCACCTATGGGAAGACGGTGTTTTAGAATAACCTCGCTCAACAAGTGAGGTTGTTAGGAGCGGCTTCACGCCACTCCCGGGCGGCCAGGATGGCATTGCTGCGATCCAGCAGTGCCTCCTGTGCGAACAGCTGCCCAGGGATGGCATTTTTGCCCGTGCGGAAAGGGCCATAGATTGTAGACTACTGTTGCAGGTGAAACTACCATCACTAGAAATGTGCTTCCCCTCTCTGCATCTTGTTAGACCGGCAGAAGGCCTTTTTCTTTGTTTCCTTGAAATTGCTCAACTGTTTTGCTTAGGAGTGGCTTCAGAATTCCCACATTTCATTTGTCATAAAATGTAGATATGTAGAAGCTCTTGAGCAGTTTACCCCAAATAGTCAAAAACTCTTTTAGCATCCCTCAAAATCCCTCAGACATTTTGCCTACAGAGGAAAGAATTCCTAAAATTGTTTTGAATTTTGCTTTAAGTGAAAACATTAGTGGCAAATCTAACCTAGCTTCAGAGATTCAGTTTCAGAGGCCCTCATTCCTAGTGCATTGGGACTAGAAGCTTTCATGGTACATTCAGTTTAATCAAGCACTATGACACAAAAAAATTATGTGGTAGAATTTATAATCCACACGTAGCTAAACTTTTAAGGGGAAAAAGACCTCTAGAAAATGTGAGTTCGTGAACTTCACATTGTGTCTTCTTCCATACAGTGGTCAACATCTTTAAACTGGGGAAAGTAAGTGGTTGATTAATGAAACCTGACTTTAAAAAAGAATATTTTTTCCCATTTAACAAAGATAAATATTGCCAAAATTAAAAATATGCCATTTGAAGGGATCTACAGCACTGGATTAGCAGATGCATTGCCGCCGAAGATTTTTTAAAAAAATATCAAACGTTTGTTAATGTACAGGCATTTCTCATCTGCCGTTCATTAATGCGCACAGGCCTAGCAATAGACCAAACTTTTTTTTTTTTAGTGAGGTCTAAAAACTAATTATTCACCATATGGTGGCTGGCTCAGCAACAATTGCTGAAGCCGTGGAAGCAAAAGGAAGTTGGCTGGTTGATTTCTTTGAGCAGTTTGCACAGCGATGACTCTCTTGACACATGCCATTCATTTGGCTTCTGAATAACAGATGGGCTAAGGCTGGGAATTGTGGAAAACTCATGGCAGGGATCTGGTAGCTGCCCCTGCCTTTTTATCCTTCAGAATGACTTTGGGTCACATGGCTTGTGAAAAATAACAAGCAGGGGATTGTACTCCCAGGATTTCCCTGCTTCTTTCATAAAGCAGGGCATCATTTTGACTGCCTTTTTCAAATTTTATTTATTAAAGGGATCAGGGGTTTTAGATGAGAAAGATTACTTGGTTTGTGGTTGGTGTGTGTTTGTTGTGGGGCCGTGCAGTGGCAGCGACAGTCAGCTCATTGTTAGAGGGGAAAATGCTGGTGGTTTGATAAGGAATAGGAAAATAGAGGGGTTTTTTAAATTTAAATTTAAATTACTCGTTATTTGTTCTCATTCCATTTATAAATTGCACATAGGCAAGTTACGATAAGAGTCATTTGAGATTCAGAACACCAAAACCTGTAATGGGTTGTATGTGTCTCTTTCCCCTTCCACAGAGTTTAGGAAGGTTAAATTTAAGCATAAAACTGCACTTGCAACTTGTATACTTTTTGAATTTAACATTGTTATGAAAATTGACCAAGGGGGGGGGAACCAGGGGCGCGTGGGGGGGGGGGGGAAGTGCCAGGGAAACATTTTCTGGGATTTCTTTTTTCTTCACTAATTCAGTCTGTTTGTGGCTGGCAAATTAAATTTTAATTAGGTATTGGTATTTTCCCAAAGATCAGAGGTTGTTGTTTTCACCAACTGGGATTTTATTCACTAAAATTTTATTCTCCAAAAATCTCTTATGCCCAGCAAAGTTAAAGGAAGAATACTTCATATGTTAAATGAACAAGGCCAGGACAGTGTGTTAATGAATCAAAGAGCAAGTTTGGTTCTCATGGCGCTCAGAGGGCCAGGCTGGTCTGACCTGAGAGTATTTTCTGCAGCGAGACTGCAGAAATTGAGACCTGAAACTGGAAACCAGGAACTGAAGGAGGATCAAGGAGCAGGGCATAACGAATGCTGTCTATAAAACGGGTTTTGCAGCACCTGGGACAGTTCCGAGGCTACACACTGACAATTTGCACTGTCAGTTCCAAGGCAAACTGAACTCTGATATTCTCCCCAAACCTGGTTCCCTCTCCCAGGCTCCATCCTGCCTGTCAACCTCCACCCTGCAATGAAAATCCTTATCTAGATCCTGGCAGACCACTGCCAGCGGCTCAGTCTCTTATCATCCCTGGTGAGTGTGTGTGGGAGCTGAGGGGCTCTTAATGTTATAGACAGTAGCTGCACTGAGTGATCAAGTTTAGGAGGTGTTATCTTAGATAGTTCTGCTGAAGTATACCACTGGACCTCTTTCACCCCCCCCTTTTTTTTGCAGGGGGATGTTTGAATATATTCAGTTACTTTTTGTGGCTGCACAGGTGGCTGTAGCTTCACACCATACACAAAAATAACAGTGAACCCAAATGGGAATGAAAATATAATTGCAAATTTTAATCTCAGACAGGAGCAAATGAGAGCACCCCAGGCAGTTGGGTGTCAAATGACACTCAAAAATATGCACACACCATAGTCACCAATGCCACCAAGTAATGCATATACAATCACCAGCGCCCAGAGACACAGTACATTAATCACATGGTATGCCAACATCCTCTGTCCATAAGAACCAAACTATTTCAAGTCCAGGGGTTCATGGCACCCAACTTGAGAGGCAGGAGAATGAGATTACTGGTCAATCTCAACATAATTCTCGTTTCATGGGATCTTTGACCCACTCTGTCAGCTTTCTGTGACATTTGAAGTTGCCCGCATCACTTCAGGAGCTATGGCATTGAACAATAATTTAAAATGATTAGGCATGGTTTGTTGAAATGCTTGGCCTGGCCTAATGAAAAAGACCACATTCATCAAGCATCCGAGTCAGTTTGTGTGCCTATTTTCTGTGAAGACTGTTTCTCATTATGATGAATGCTTTCTCCTCTGTGATAACGTTTTCTAAAGTACTGACAGCAGCTAGTTCCGAGCAATAGCCTTACCTACTGCTGTCTAAGAGAGCCTATGGATTGAGGACCTGTTTCAAGATTAAAACTGTTTGCATCTTATTAAGTGGAATTAAATATAATAACATGCATCTTAGTCCTGCTGTCTCAGACCAAGGACGCATTTAGTGCAGCATCCTATTTTCAAGAGTGGCTGTCTGGATATCTCTGGCAAAACCACACGCAGGGCATCAAAGCAAAATCTCCCCCTTGTGGGGCTCAGGGGTATCCATGCCCCTGTTTTCAGCAGCTCCCTTGTTCATCATACACTTTTCTGTTCTGTTTGGGGCTTGCAGAACTTCAGAACTGGGGAAGAGGTTTACAGTTGCTCCTTTCCCCTCACTGGGTCTCTTCTGCACAGCATGGGGAGAAAGTGCAGCTACTTCCTCACTGGCCTGTTTCTAAGCCCTTATGAGGCCAGTGTTAGCAGGCTGCACATGCTCAGTCAGTTCTCCTGAAGTTGCCTAAGAACTAGCAGGCTTGTGAGACCTGGGAAAAATCTTGCTTAATGCAGTAAGTGAAGGCACTCTTTATGCTAACTATGGTAAACCATGTCAGAGGACTAGACCTACCGCATAGAAAGCCTATCACTTGATTGGTGCCATCTGGACAGTCCTAGGAGAGGGCACTAAAAGGAGTACAGCTGGTATTTGGGAGTATACTAATATGTACTCAAGCCAACTTTATAATGGTAATGTCCTTGAAAGAAACTAATGGACACAAGAAATTACTTTAGTACTTTGAAAGTTGATCAGTAAAACAGGTTTTAAGGTTGAAAAAAAGGTGAAGCATTGGGGTGTAATGTTGATACATATGACTTTTATGTTATTTCAAAATAATTACGGTAAAACATTGAATGAAGTTTAAAAAGATCTGTCAAGGTGGAATAAACTCCAGTTATTGTTGCTGGGGAGAATTTTTGTGATTAAGATGAATCAAGAATATTATTTTTGTTTCCACCAATATTGGTTTTGGCAAAAATATATGTCAAACTTTGTCTGGCAATGGAAAAAATCTCATGTTAAATATAAAATATTGCAAGATGCAAAGGAAAGATGTGGTCTGAGTTTACCTGATCTGAAATTATATTTTGCTACTTTTTTGGTTGCAAAAAAAAGGATTATGTTGAGACAGAAAAGATTACTTGATTTAGAAGGATATGCTTTGAGATGGGGATGGCATGCCAATTTATAGTATGCTAAGATTAAAATTTATGAGAATTTTAATAATCATTATATTAGGAGTGCCGTTGTGAGAATATGGGATAAATGTAAACCTAGACCAGGGGTAGGGAACCTGCGGCTCTCCAGATGTTCAGGAACTACAATTCCCATCAGCCTCTGTCAGCATGGCCAATTGGCCATGCTGGTAGGGGCTGATGGGAATTGTAGTTCCTGAAGATCTGGAGAGCCGCAGGTTCCCTACCCCGACCTAGACTGTTCCACAAAAAACCAGTATGGCGCTCACCACAAGAAGCTTTATTTAGATAAGAAAAGATATTTGAAAACTGATAGAGGCAGTGGGTTAGCTTGCCATGCCTTGAGTGTGATAGCTCACAAGTGTAATAGAAGTGGTGACTAGGTGGAGCCTTTGGAGAGCATATTTTCTTCTGTTCTCAGTTATATAGAACGTCCTAAAGGACAGTGTGTGAGTAAATTAATTCCTTGATAATTCCCATCTAATTGGCTATTGCAGCAAGTGATAGCATCGATCTTGAGAGATTGCCTGCCTTTTTGGTGGGACTGACTTTATTTTGTACATTATTTTCCTGAATAAAAGCCAGCATAGAGAGTATATTATATTGTTGCATTCATGTCTTTAGTTGGCACTGGTTTTATGCCTAATAAAGGTTTTGGATTTGGATTTTCATATCTTTAGAACCTTTTTCTAACGTTCAGAGATCAAAAATCAGAACGCTTAATTTCAATGTGTATTTGGATGGTGTTTGTTTGACTACCTTTTTTCTTTATTCAAAGGTCTGAACCAGTCATTTGTATATTTTTTTGCTCTTGGTATTCCTTTGAAAGAAGAGGCTCCAGTTTTTATATTCATGTGAAAAGAAGAGGCTCCAGTGTTTATATTCATGTGGTTTGATTTCTTAATGTATTTTCCATGTAAACTGTTGTAATAAAATTGTGTATATGCTAACATTTAGATTATAATGTTTTACGGCATGCAGTTGACTGCTTTGTTCAGACTCCATTGCTATTCGAAACTGATGAAGGGAGGTTTGATTCTTGAAAACATATACTGTGAAAATCTTCTTGGTCTCTAAGGTACTACTGGACTCGAATCTAACTGTTCACTTTTGTGAGTTTGCTCATGCCCTTCCCTGTAGAGGGAGCAACTTCTTGGTCTAATGTTTACAGGTTATTACATTAATTTTTTAAGCAATCCAGTGAGAAGCAAGGACACTTTCTATTGTCTTAAAAGTTCACCCTTGGAACAAATCATTGCATTCTCAAAGGCTGACCGGGGATTTTTTTTTCACAAAAAGATCGTTACTCAGGGGAGTGTATTATGTTCTCATCAACTGTCGTCTTTCAGCACTTATTTTGACAATGGTGGTTTTTAACAGAATTTGTAAGATGCTTTTCCTCACCCTGGTTCTGAGATATGATGAATGTGCCATGTAGGTGACCTTTACCCAAGGCCGCATGTTAATATTCAGAATGGTCCTTTTGTAAGCTTCCAACAATGCCTGTCATTTCTTTAAAAAGCTTGGTTTGCCAATATGACCCTCTGTTAGATGCTGGACTATTCCAGATTGGTCACCAGGAAGCATCAAATGCCTTTGATTGAAATGACATGGAAGATGTATGGTCGAAGTGCTGTACTCAGCACCACTGCTGTGACGCGAAGAAAACCACTTTGACCCAAATAGAAGTGCATTCAAACAATGTCGCACCAACCAAAGACAACATATTGAGAAGAAAAATGCTTGTGAACACGGTATGCTGGAAGATGTATTGGTCACACAGCCATAGGGCAATCTTTGAACTATTGAAATCTTTAGAAATATTGTTTAGTACTTGGGACAATACTTACAAACCTAATTAATCAAGCATAGATGGTCTTTCTTGCTCTTTACACAGTGTATTATTTGACTTCAAGAATAGCACACTCAGATCCATTTCTGAAAGCAAATATTAAGCCAAACTATACTTCTTAACAGTAGTTGAGATTAGAACTGTTTCTGAACAGAACAGTTAGATAAGCAAATGGTTATTCAAATGGTTATTTACTTAATCCTTCCAAGTACCATATAACTTAAAACTAGTGTGGCTGATGCTTATAAAAAGCATTTGTATTTTGCTCTCTGTCATATTTTAAATGTATTTTCACCTGTTTTAAGTTTGTATTTGTAATAATGCAGATTAACGAACTACTATCAATTTAAACAATTAACAGACCATCCATGAGCTGCCACTCCCAGAGAGGCTTAAGTTGGCTCCTCACTCAGCCATGCCGTGGGCCCAGTGTGATGACTGCAGCTAGAATTCATAAGGGGAAGTCTTCTTGTTCTTTCTAGAGTCCACTATAACTGTTTGCTTAACAATGTTTGATGAAAGTAGAATTCATGTGGCATGTATCTTCCTGCAAGTCACCTGTAGGTAGCCTAACACTGCAGTGGCAGACAGAAAGCATGGAGTGTTGGACTAGAATTCCTGAGCCTAAGGAGATGTCCTCCAACTTTGAGTGGCTCTTCCTCCAACTGAAGTCACTTAATTTGGAGGAAGGCTCCATAGAGTGGAGGAAGGCTTCAAATGGGAACCAAAAGGAAAAATGTGGTATAAATATTTTAATAAAGAAATACAGAAGTAAATTAACTGTACAGTTGAGTGGGGAAATGTGGACAGGATCCACCTTATTAGCCTGGATTTGGTGCCTTATCTGGCCTTTTGAGTGACTCTCCCACTGACACTGCTGCCAAAACTGGAACTGAGCAGGAGTCCCCTTCCTTCCCTGTACCTACACCAGCTCCCAAAGAGACTGGAGTGTCTGGGACAGGCTCTAGAAAGCATGTTGGCCTTCACAAGTGGGAGCAGACTCCAGGGCCTTTAGGAAAGGCTACGGGCCATATCACTGGGTTTCACAAGAACAACAGCAACACCAGGGAAAATTGAACCCCCAGAGGTTTCCAGGCCAACAGTCATGGCCTGCCACAGAGGCTAGTGAGTACCTGGCCAGAGTGGCCTGGGCAGAAACAAGGAGGGGCCATGGCAGCCTCACACCATTGTTTCCATGGTTTTAACAAACCTGTTTCTGCGGTTGATTATTATTTTTATGTATATTCAAGTTTGTAATTGCAAATGTTAGAATTCCAGATACAACAGCTATAACTTAGCATTCCATCTGGTGTTATTCTAATGTTCTTTTTGTTGTTGTTGTTTACGTTCTTTAGCTTATTTTGGAAGAGGACAGACAAATCCTATTCACTGAGAATTCAGCAAGCCACTCGCAAGCATAATTATCCTCTAGATCTCATTTAGATTTGAGTGGGATACAGGTTCATCAGGTATGTACTGATAAATGATCTCATCCTATGATATTTACATACTTTAGTCTGAAGCATATATTCTTGGAAGAAAGTTTAATATATATTGGTAGTACCTTTTGAAGAAGGTGCTTGGATTCAGAACTTAGTGTCCAATTCTACAGCATATATTCTTTAACAAAGGGGGCTGCTGTTTGGCCACTGGCTGTAGCAATGAGATCGTAAGAGATGGGAACCAACGATATGGTGGCTAAAATTGTGCTAATGTTCTTGAACTGATGTTGACCCAAAACCACATAGAATGGAATGGTAAAGGAATCAAGTTGACCTTAGCATGCACATAGCCTGCCTATGCTCCAGAGATCAGTTTTTGCCCAGGGAGACATGATCTTTCACTTACTATGAACCAAGAGAAGGAAACAGCATCCACCCAACCATTTTAGACCAAAAGAAGGCACACAATTTATTGTCAAAGGCTTTCACAGCAGGAATCAACTGGCTGGGCCACTCCCCACTTACCTCGTCTGAGTGCAACCCCGCAGCAACCCCTCGTAGAAAAGCCTCCGTGGCTTCTGACCACGGAGACATTTGTTCCCCACTCATTTTCCATTCAGGAAATAGCGCGGGGTTCCACATCAAGAGTCAAAGAGGCAATCGAGCATTCTGATTGGCTGGCACGTGGGAGTTGCAGCCAGCCGAAGGCGGGGCTCCATTTTGATTGGCTGACCCGAAAAGTTGGTTTGGATAAGCTAAACACATTGTTTTGAGACGTCTGCACATGCTGACGTCACTACCCATTGCAAATTGCTTGGGCAGAAAAACGAAAGTAAAAATCGGTTTCGGTTCACACCGCCGACAACCCTGTGCTCAGCGGCACTTTGCCAAGCTGCAAAACCGTGGAGCTCGAGCAAAAAAGAGCAAAAAAGAGCAATGTTGGCACGTCTTGTTGTACACACGTCTCAATTTCCGAGCACTTTCTGATGGGGACACCCTCCCTAAACAAAATGGCGGTTCCTGTTTCCTGATTGGCCGGAAGCTGCGCGTCAGAGCGAATCAGCCGCGCGTAAACAGCCGAGGTTCCCCACCCCCCCGCTGCACCCGCGGGTTTTTTGAAAATGTTGCTCTTTGCAGAGGACCTAATTTGCCGCGCGACAAGGAGGTGGGAGAGCGGCAAATTAAGGGCAGCTGCGCAGTGGACGCTGGTGACGTGGGGAACGTCCATCCTCCTCGTGTCTTTTAAAGAGGTGACCCCGCGGCTTACGGTGAGTGGGGAGTGGCCCGCTGTTGTGGGGTTTTTGGACTGTGTGGTAGT
This sequence comes from Sphaerodactylus townsendi, assembly GCF_021028975.2. Taxonomy (NCBI): domain Eukaryota; kingdom Metazoa; phylum Chordata; class Lepidosauria; order Squamata; family Sphaerodactylidae; genus Sphaerodactylus; species Sphaerodactylus townsendi. Next base: position 34,093,957 of record NC_059430.1, read on the forward strand.
TTTAGCTAGAGCTACCACACCATGAAAACAAGCTCAGAAAACCCACAATAGACAGTGCTCACAGTTACTGGCCAACAACATTATTATCATTATTAATTTCAACATTTATTCATTTCTGCATCCTTGATTTGGTTGCATTCATATGATTTCCTTAAGTGTTTTTATTACTATATTCATAACAGTTTAATTTGTTCCTTCTTGTTCAGGGTGCACATGTGCTACCCCGTATCAAAGGTTGTAGTCCTAAGAACATTTTCTTGGGACTAAGCCTCAGTTCATACAACTGGGCTTCTGAGTAAACCTGCTTAGGACTGTTTTCAAGGACATGAGAATTGAATGTGTGTTTGAATATGTTTCTAGAAGCATTTCTAATGTACCTTTCAGCTGAGAGAGCAATGGCTCTGCTTCTTACTTGTGTTTGTCCTCCATGCCTCAACTTCAGGACAGCACAAGCAGCTGCCAAATCTCTTATCAGCCCTTCTCTAACTGCTCTTTCTTGGAAGTCAGCAGGTATTTCAGCAGTATTCCAATCCTGAACAGCTTCAGTTACCATGGTGCTGCAGACATTCTCCATGCTCCACCTTATTCTGTGAAAAATGCTTGGGGCAAACCTCCTCTTTCGTGGAAATTTGGCATGACCGTCTCCTTCACTCTGGCCTGTCCTTCCGCCAATCTTTGCACAAAGAGGTTAATAAATGTTTACTTCACCCTCTTCTTGCCCCCCGCTCCCCCCAATGTTTCCATATGGCTTGTTCACAGGCTTGCGCTTGTATGTGTATGAATACTGACGTGCATTGACTGGTGTGAGGGAATTGTTCCACTCATGCTGGCCATCTTCAAATCAATGCCGGCCCACAACAACAGAAAGTGCCTCAGATGTAGTGGTTTCCACAGGACTATTGTTGGGCTTTTGTTAAGCATTTTTGAACCTAATAAATAATGTCAAAAGTCTCCATCCTAGCCAAAAATGTTCCTTTTGAAACCTTTCTAGTAGCATTTTTTGTTCTGTGATGGCTTCCAGTGTTGTAAAGAATTTGCACTTTACAATAGTAATTTGACTCATCGCGTGCCATGTTGCAATATGGATTTAAAAAAGAACAAATTGTGTAGTGTTGTTACTAAATGGAGATCCCTGTTTTGCAGATTAGAAGGGGGTTTTTTTAGACAGAGAAGCTTCTTTTGGAGAGAAGATATTCCAAATATGGTTAAATATCTTTATCACGTTTAAGAGTGCAACTAACAAGAAAGACAGTTGTCTTAATTAGAGGGTGCTTCTGTAAATTTTAACTTTTATTCTCTGAGCAAACTTAAAGCAACAATCCATTATGAAAGAAGTTCTGACTAACTGGTCTGGAGACTTTAAAAAAGTGATTAGATACAGCCTATATTTTATAGCAACTGACAAACACAGAGCAAATTTATTTCTCATAAATACAGATGAATATAAATACAGATAAATACATACAGATAAATACAGTATTTTGGCTATATCCCACACTTAAAAAAACAGCGGCTGATAAATTTTTGGCAGTTAAAATTTCTCACCACTAAAAAAATTAAAAAGAATATAAATAGGGCATACAATCACTACATCTAAATATTGTTTGCAGGGGCAGGCACAGATTTCAACAACTTGTAGTAGCTCAGAACACAGCTAGATAGAGAAACAAACAAAATGGCTGCTGATTGAGTGATCAGAAGAAAGCCTACTTCCTGGCCTTCCTGTGGAAAAACGGACACTTCCACTTGGGGTCAAGGTTTCCCTTCTACCATCCAAATCTATAATAAATGCATTACATTCATCCTTAATATGTGTGTGTGTGTGTTTTAAAAGATCAACTAGGAACCAGATATTTACTCCAGCTATTTCTAATGGTTTCAGTGTAACAACTCGGTTTTTAAAGTTGCCTTTTCACATTATCACAAAATGCTTTTGAACTGCCCCAGGTTTTTTCAAAATAGGAACTTGGCTGTGTTTTATATGAGGAACTATATTTACAAAACCTTAAGATGTATAGAATTAGGCTGTTGATGAAATTCCCCAAAATAAATTATCGATTACATTTTTTGTTCCACTCTTCCTCTAACATGCTCAGGGAAACATACACAGTGCACCTCTCTTTTATTGTCACAACAGCCTTTTGAAGGAAGTTAGGCTAAGAGGGAGTTGCTAGCACACAGTGACCAAGAAGACTGCTCTTGAGTGAGTATTTGAAGCTTGGCCTTTGTAGGTCCAGCCCAGCTGCCTAACCATTCTGCCACTCTGTCTTTCTGGAAATCAACTGTTCTCTGGGACTGGGAGTTTTTGGTTCCCATGAAGTCATTTTTGCTTACAAATATCTATAGTAAGCCATCCTTTTATTAAGGGACATTCTGACAAAACAGTTGAATTTTTACCTTTGTTTCCCTCAGCATATTAAAATTTTCAGGTAACAGGGTAAACTGTGACAGGGTGAAGTGCTTTGGGTATGATCCATCCAAATTTAAATACCGGTACTTACAGACTCTGTTGATTTTAGTAGAAGACTAGCAATGCCATCCTAAATAGAATTATATTCCTCCAACAATGCACTCCGGGGGGTAAAGGTGGGGTGAGGGGTAGAGGACAAAAGGGCTCTGGATGTGGCATAACCCTGGTTCCAGCATAAATGCCCCTCAACATGGTGTAAGTGGAATCTACGCCGGCACTGGGGCACTTATGTCAGCACTGGGGAGCCATGCAGCTATGTGATGGCTGGGTGCCAGCTCCAGTGCAGGAGCCCATGCCAGCACTGATGAAGGTGTTCCTGGTGGCAAAGCTGACTTTAGTCAGCTTCTTGAGCCCTTTCAGCCCAGAGAATGGTCTCTTTTGCTAGCATGGACTTATACATGCAAAAAAGGCAGTGCAACCCATTGGAGCAGCAATGGCATAAGAGCAGGTGCACTCTAATCTGGAGAACCAGGTTTGATTCCCTGCTCTGCCACTTGAGCTGTGGAGGCATATCTGGGGAATTCAGATTAGCCTGTGCACTCCCACACATGCCAGCTGGGTGACCTTGGGCTAGTCACAGCTCTATGGAGCTCTCTCAGCCCCACCCACCTCACAGGGTGTTTGTTGTGGGGAGCGGGGAGGGAAAGGAGATTGTAAGCCCTTTTGAGTCTCCTACAGGAGAGAAAGGGTATAAATCACTTTCAACAACAACCTTTATTAGGCATTTAAAATAGGCTCGAGCGTTACCAGGCATTTATGAAGTACAAATCAGGAGTACTTTCAAAACGCAGACAGAAAGACTGTATATAGCAATATACATTACTTAGAACGTTCTGTCACTTGCAAAAGAAATTTTGCTAGTTTTTCTAAGAGCATGACATCTGTATTGTTTAACAGAAGCTCCACAACAGAACTGTCAGAGTCTCTTTTAGATTTGTCTAGGGCCAGCCTGGGAGAGAAATTCCTAATGCCCACATATCTCGGACAATGAAGAATAATGTGAGCAAGAGTCTCCACTTGGTTTTTACAGAGTGGACAAACCCTGGAGAGGGATGGATAACTAACGACCCTTTGTAATGGCCGATGGGAAAATATTAGATCTGGCCCTTGTGATAATCCATCTCTGTTGGGGTTCAGTTAATAATTCAAGATATTTGGCTATGTGCCCCTGTTCCGGTATTATTCCAACAGAGAGGGGTGAGCATGATTTATTTGCTTGCCCCAACAGGATATAGTATTCCTGTTCAAGAAGTCGGCTTTTTAAGGTTTAGAAAATCTCTCTGGGTGACAGCATACAGAGATCTTCAAGTAATAAACCTATTGAGTAAATTTTTGATTTGAGAAGTTGATACCATTCGGAGGTAAATAGGTCTGGGTGCGCAGTATATGTTAAACTGCGCACATCAGAGTTAAAACATAATTTGATCCAATATTTTCTCCTGCTAGCGAAGAGCGGTATAAATCCAAACTCTTCCTCTTCTCTTCATTGGGCTGTATAAGGGCTTTTCACTGTCCTTGGAGGATGTTCCCTGTTTTTTTACTGTGTACGGCACCACAAACTTCTTTGGTGTTGGTGAGGCTGCACCATGCTCAGCTGCTGCACATCTATCCCCCCACCCCACCCCACTGTTAAGCAAGTGGTCTTAGAAGGGTATAACTTGGTTTAGGATGGCACTGTTAAGCAACTGTTCCAGTGAGATTTTAGAGTGCTGAGATTTATCTGGATTGTGCCCTTTGATTGCAGAAAGCCAATATTATTGGCAAAAATGGTTAATATATCAGAACTCAATAAATTTCAAAACCATAATTTAATTCTTCAGTCTTTGCACTGAAGATATGAAATGAATACTTTGTATTGCTACTTAACAGGAAATGGGGTCATCTGCTGTGCTTTGGCAACAGACCACAATTAAGGGAAGATGGAGCCTAGAATTGCTGCTGCCGCCCTCACCAGGGCCAAGCAAGCAGCAAACCTCACCTCATGGGCGGTGGATAAGAGTCACTGATAAAACCTGGCAGCATTGAAGATAGCAGGCGCAAGCTGCTGCTGATAGCCCTGGATGGGTCAGGCATGAGTGGCTGTTGCTGCAAGCAAATGGCCCCAGCCCTGAATGGGATGGATGCAACAGGTGGTGGTTGGGGCTATGGGGTTCTTTTTTTCTCCTGTTTCTTCTGTCATGATGTGGGTGGTTGGGGCTCTTAGTTGGGACCTGAGGCAGCTGCACCTGTTGTCAACTGGCTAAGACTGTCCCTTCAGGGTAAGCACATACAAGGTAAGTTCCTGAATGCCACTGGTAATACATCAAAACTTATAAAAGTTTAGATATAGGTTCACATGGGTCTAATGCTACAACTGCTATTGAGCAGTTGGACTTTGAACTTGTTTCTTTGTACTTCACATTTGAAACCAAAATTGATATGCTGTATGTCTGCTACATCTCTGAGGAATGTGTAGGCCAGGAGTCTGCAACCTGCGGCTCTCCAGCTGTTCATGGACTACAAAACTCATCAGCCCCTGCCTGCATGGCCAATTGGCCATACTGGCAGGGACTAATGGGGATTGCAGTCCATGAACAGCTGGAGTGCCTCAGGTTGCAGACCCCTGGTGTAGGCCATACATGTGGCAATAGCTGTGCTTCAATAAGTGTCAGATGTTGTACAGATCTTGTAAAAAAGCATTTCCTATGTTAGAACAGGCACTAAAAGACCCAGATTTCAATCACTACTTTGCAGTGAAGCTTGCTGAGTGTTCTTGGGCCAGTCATACACTCTCAGCCCAATCTGTGCCGCATGGTTGTTGTGAGCATAAACTGGGGAAGAGGAAACTCTGTATGCTGTTCTGAGCTTTTTGAAGGAAGGGCAGAATAAAAATATACTATCAGTATTTTGTAAAGAGAGAATGGTGTATTATTTCACGCAGGCAATTAAGAATAGTATAGTGGTTAAAAGACTGACTCACTGAGTGAATCCCCACAAGAGATATTGCCTGTGCCATAATCTCATGGCAATCTGTCATCCTTGGTTCGTTTGCTTGTTTGTTCAAGAAAATAAAATAGTTGCATAAATAAAATCAATAAACTTCCCAGATCACATATTTGTGTACCCCACCGTGAAAATCTTTTAAAATTGAGTGCAAACATAATGACACTTTCTCGATTTTTATATTATTCTCCTTTTCTCCTGATCATTCCGTTTCTGACATATTTTCTTACAAAGATGAAATTCTGCCCACTATGAAGTCCCAGCCATGTCTTGACCATCAATCTGGATGGTCACAAGGAATGGTAGTAATGATCGTAATTTATTCTTTCTGACTAAATCTGCATGGTGTGTTGATTTTTCTCTTATCAGTCCACCCTTTGCTTAACGTTGCATCATGTTAGAGGAATTTTTGTGTGTGACTTTAACAATGTTTGGTTCACATTTTCTTGGATAGGGCCAACAATTGCTTGTTGACCCATTTTAACCCCTTTTGAGCATCATCTTCAAAGTGTAACTGTCCTTGACAATGAAAGAGACCTTCCATTGTCTGGTCCTTCCAGGCAATCTTTAGCATTGACTTAAATGGCTTTCAGAGGGACGAGTTGGCTGGAGGAAAATGACAAAGTGGCCTGTTGTTTCTGAGTGACTTTGGTAGAGTTTCCCTCTCCCCACCCCTTTTAGAATGACACATTTCTATAGAAGATGACAGACATTTTGACAGGTGCAATATGCTTTGAACTGTTGTGTCAGATAATTCCTTTGTCTTGGTTTTTCCCAGCAGAGTGGTACATCTCCTTAGGATGTTGATATGCATATTGTTTGCCTTTCATTTATTGTGGTGAAGGCTTCCATCTCCCCCACCCTTGTATCTCACTTTCTCCCTTTTTCAAAAGTCTTTTGCATAGCATGTAGCTACCCCAGATGGGAAGGCGGACAGGAGTGCCAGAGTCCTCTTGTCTAACATTTCATTGAGAGCAGTCCTAATGCTAATAAAGAAAAGGTTGTACACACTTGCTGACGTGCATCACCTTAATGGCAAATTAATGATCTCAGATCATGGAATAAAGTCAAATACCTGGATTCAACCTGTTATAGAAGAGAGTTTTTGTATTTTACAGAATACATATTTTTAGTTCTGTAGAACTAAAGGACAAGTCTAACAGTTGGTTCCTACAAATGAGTACCATTGAATTTGGCTTAGGATATAACTCAAAATTGCCTTGAGGAAAATGTTGCTTGTTTTCATTTCTTCCAAAGATTTCCTACTGTGTCATTGTTATAATTTTTTTCAGAATGGACAGAAAATACTATTTTTTCTTTAGGTCAGCGTGACAGACAGGTTAGGTTTTGCCTCTACCTAAGGACAACCAATGAGAACTGATAGACAGTGAGAAAATAGCAGTTAAATTGGCAGTTACACTATGGAGTGGAGAGAGGAGAGTGAAGAATGGGAGAGGATTCTGAAAGAGGGAAATGGAACTGGTAGATAGTTCATCAGCTTGGACTCTGTGCAGCCCCGCATTTTGGGACTGTGCAGGCTGGCAATGGAAAGTTTTCTTGTAAACTTCCAAAAGAAGGTACTTCAGAGTGCTCCCCCTTCCCTCAGGAATGGATCTTCAGTGTTTTTCCCACCCAGTGGTCCCATGACCAAGGAGGAGCTCTGCACCCCTCAATAATTTTTCTGTCGCTGCACAAGAACATATTTTTGTGAGCTTTGTCTTTATTCCCCCACTGAGGTAATTTTTCTGGGAGGTGAAATTTTTCTCTTTGGTGTTGTTTTTTTGTTTACATTCTTTCCATTTGGGTTGTTTTATTGGTCTTTTTTCTTTGTCTCCACCATGCAGAAGGGTACCACATATTTTAAGAAGTGTGTCCCTCCAGCCCTCCAGAGCAACGCTGCCAGAAGAGGTGAGTGGAGGGGACGGGGAAAGCAGCGTCTTTCCGCCGGTGCTGTTCACACCGCGCCGATGGGAAGACGCTGCTTTGCAAAAACCTCACTTGTTTAGCGAGGTTAAAAGCGGTGGCTTCATGCTGCTTTCTGGTGGCCAGGATGGCACTGCTGCGATGCAACAGCCCAGGGATGACGTTTTTGCTGTCCCTGGGCCGCTGTATATCGCCCGTGCGGAAAGGACCTATGTCACAGGAAAAGTGCTGAGGTTCTTTTCCCAAGGAGAGGGGAAACACTCCAAAGTAGATTCTTCTGGAAGCTTATAGGAAGATATTCCATGGCCAGCCTGCATTCATGCAGTCCCCAAAAGTATGACTGCACAGAATACCTCTCAATGAACAGCAGTTACACATAAGTGCAACCCTGTTTTCTTCCATGAGGAAAAGGAGTATGTATAATCCCTATCAAGTGTTAAAGAAGGAAATTTGGAACCTGTTTGTATATTCTTGCCTCTGCAAACTCTAGCAATTTTGTACCAAATAAGCATGTGACTGTTTATCTAAGGAATGACAGCCATGTGATCTCTCTCCACAGTTACAAGTGCCTAGGAGCTGCTTGGCAAAGTGAAAAAGACAGAACATTTCAGTTGAATAAAGCTCACATACAGGTTCAGCATTCACATCCAGGTTAAAATATATATACATCACACAAGAATGTCCGAAACTATTTCCCCACTTGTTGGACATGAGACAATTAAAATGTACTAGGTATCACAGATATTACTGTGATACACCTCTGAAGATGTGATACACCTCTGTGATACACCTCTGAAGATGCCAGTCACCTCTGAAGATGCCAGCCACAGATGCAGGCGAAACGTTAGGAACAAAATCCACCAGACCATGGCCACACAGCCTGGAAAACCCACCAGAACCAACTATCACAGAAGTGTTCATCCAGCTAAGTCCAGAGAACTCTGCTTCTGCTGCTGTTGCCGGTGTGTGCATTCCTTGCAGAAGGAAATTCTTGGCTGGCCTGAAATCATTGCCTACCTTTCCCTATCTTAAGGGAGAATAAGAGTTAATGAGAAAATAATATGCAAAGTGCTTTGAACATTCTAAAGCTCCACACAGATGCTTACTATTATCATTAAGTTATATGATTTTAATTTAAAATCCTGTTCCCATTGAGAACCAGGTGAATTTCCTTCATAACACCAGTTTATTAATCATGCTAGAGGTTCATATAAGGGTATGTAAGCTAAGCAGATGAAAATATTGTCTTACAATAAAGTGTTAATTTTTTTAATTCCCTTCCTGAAGCATTCCTCTCCTTATGAGGAAAGCTGCTGATGGAGCAGTCCATACACAGTAAACTAAATGATGACCACAGTTTCTCAGGAACATATTTTCTTTTTGTTCTTCACTGTTAATTGTTTTGAGCTGTTACGCAGTTGAAGGGAATCCATGCTTCTTTCACATCAAGGGCTCTGACCCAAGCGTGGCAAAAATGGTTTATTATGAGAAGATCTGCTAGCATTTTTTATGCAATCCTTTCTTTAATTTTTTTTTCCAAAGCGTCCTCCTTTTGTTGACAATATCAGCCAAGATTTTTCACAGCCTGCTGAGGCTTCATAAAATTTCCACTGTAACAATTCCCCGACTGGATGAACTTCATGGTTGTCAGCTATTCTCCTGAGCCAAGCCCTGTAGACTTCACGGTTGTCAGTGGAGATAGAACTCCCTAAACCTTCTCTTCCAGAAGTGCAGCTCTACAATTAAGATGGCCAACATAAACCTTTAATTTTAACACTCTGGGGAAAAATCAGTGTCCTAAAGATAACAGTTATCCCCAAATTTACCTATATAGATAGATATTCCCAACAGACTATTTCTCAAAATTGATTCCATTTTTTTGGACTTTCATTTGGTGAGATAATCAGTCACCCACAATTACCAACAAAAATTATACCTACCAATTTTAAAAAGAGAGTTTGGACTACTTAATTTAAGAACTATTATATAGCCTTTTTAATAACACAAACCAAATTCTGGCAAGAATATTGTTTATCCTGCATGGGCACAAATAGAGAAAGCTTTATTCTGTCTCTGGCTGGGAGACACTGGGCACACACCGTTTGTATAACCTAAATGCATACTGCCCACAGTTCAGGAAATCAGAGACTCTGGAAAAAGCTTGGGTTAGCCCAGATTTGACACATTTACACCAGAACTGACACATTGGAGCAACCCTAAGGTTAAAATTACAAGCAAATCTTTCAAATAGTTAACATGGTCTGAATCTGGTATCATCTCATTGCTACGTCTGTTAACAGTGATGAGGTTATTAAACCTTTCGTAAAAATACAGTGGGAATATGATCCCAAGTTATAGCCAGAAAGAGACTCTGCTTGATTTCAGGAAGGAGTCAGCAGGAGGGAGGAGAGCAAGGGGGAAGCATGCAAAGCAGCATGGGGGTGGGTGAGTGGGGGGTGAGACTAAATGAACTGGCTGTGGGCGGAGGGAAGAGGTCCGGGACAAAACTGTGCTCACTGGCAACTCTGCCTGCTCTGGCTGTGAAGCAAAATTAAATTCATGCCAGAAGTTCTCTCACTTGCTGTGGGGAGAATATAAAGTTAAAGTGGGGCTTGAAGAAATACGTCTGTACAAGAAATCTTGTGGAGATGCACATTTGCCCCCATTGGGCAGCCGATGCCTTGTGCGTAATTGGCTAATGTTTAACTTGTACAGTGAGAGAGAAATAGCATGGCAGATTGCCTTTTAAACATGTTAGTGGTCTAGTTTAATGGTCTTGACCCATGAGGTTATCCTGGACATTTTAATACCAGTCTTGGATTGAGTTTGCCTCATAGACAAACAGGAATGACTCAGGAAGAATTAACTTTGCACATTAGCGAAATTGTGCTGAGACAGGGTCATGTAATTTTAGGTATTCCAAAATTACACTGTTTTCCTATTTCCTTATCCTGGGCTACAACACCAATGTATCAAAGCAGCTAGCTGAAAAGGGATGCTAAGGTTATGTGGCCTGAAGGAACAAAATGCAAGAGGAAGCTCCCATGAGAGAAAGGCTGAATGTCAAAGCTCCTAGACCACTTACTTTTTGAGTAAAGACCCCCAAACCAAACCTTCATCATGTCCCCCAGTTTATTGGGGTGGATATATTCTCTGTATTAATAGAGGCACTCCTAGTTAAGCAGCATACAAAAAGTACAACATTCCTTAATTTCTGTGAGGAAGCATCTTCCTTATAACTGGCAATCATGATTGAAGAGAGATTGTGAGGTTCTTGAGGCTCTAATGTGTTGTAAGGTTGGCTCTTCCAGACCCTCCATGTTAGACTCAAGGGGATAAATGGGGAAATAAGGTGTAGAATCTGTAGGCGTGTCATTTACTGCCCTCAGGCTTGGTTCATATAAATCCCTTAGTTCCTGGGACCATGACTTCGCATTACCACTTGGATCCTGTTCCTTTTGAAGAACATTAGTTATTCTGTAATCGATGTCTGGATATATTCTATGTATTAATAGAGGCACTCCCTAGTTAAGCAGCATACAAAAAGTACAACATTCCTTAATTTCTGTGAGGAAGCATCTTCCTTCTAACTGCTGGCTGTTGTCATTCTCAAATAAAATGTTGGTTATAAGAAACAATGCATTAAAACCACCAGACAAAGCCATTCTGACGAAGCCCAATACAGTCCACAAGTATAAGTTATCAGAATAGCCACAAAGAAGGGTTCTTAAATATGCATGTCTGGGAATAATGAAGAGTGTCCTACCAAGTTTGGATCTTGTCAGACTTTGAAGAATGTCTTTCTTTTCTCTTTAAATGTAGATTTTAAAGATGTATGACTCTGAGATCATTTTAATCCATGGCTGTATTGCATTCATGTTAAACATTGGTCTTCAGCACCCAAAGGCAATTCATCATCTTCATTGGCAGCCTTCTTCCTTCATCTTGCACCTGCCTTCCTGAAAGAAAGCAAGGCAGCAGATATTCATTCAAGGACTGGGATAGGTGATCAAGAGGCTAACCCTACGATGGTAAGCTATTCATGTTAAAAGAATAACTTTTTTATGCCTTGCATGCGGCACATGCATTCTTTCTTTCAAGATTTATGACAGCCACCAAACATGATCATTGTCCTTATAATCAAATGCTTTTGCAGACTAGCTGTGAGTCTTTGAATCAATAGATGCCAATATAAGAAAAGGAAAGCCAGAGCATTTGACTAGCCTGCTGGTGTTGGTTTGCTTTGTCTTCGTAGCCAATGATGGGTCCTCCCTTCTTGTGGTGAATGGATCATAGGCTCACTTGTCATCAGCAGAAACTTAACATTTAAATTTGGGTTGCTAAAGTTTGTATCCTGTAGGTATAGTTATGTTCCAGACTGCCACTTAATAAACAGGAACAAATATTTCAGCCCCCAAGTACTCTTTACAGCGACTGAATGGTTGATGGATTTTACGGTGGCACCCTTAAGTTATAAGACAGCAAGAATCATTCAAGCCCCATGAAAGGTAAGAGTGTCTTGGATCATCTAGACTGTAAGGTTCTGAATAACTAGCAGCTTGAGTTCTCTTTTTCCTTCATCCTCTGCCATTGCTTGCAAGCCCTGATTTTAATAATGAGCAATCAACTGCAAGAGTAAGACGGCCTAAGTCCACTTGTATTTTCAAGCTTTGTTCAGTCGTAACAAAGGCAGAACAAATACCTAGAGCTTTGTGTATCTGGTTGCTTGGGCAAGTTGCATTGCTTAGCAGATTCAAAGATATTAAATTTCTTTTTGGATGATTAAAAAGAGCTTCATGTTTTACCACATGACTAAGTCTGTTGACGTTGCATTAGATATTACTTTACTTTTTAACAAATAACAACTCCCTCCATTTCCCCCCTTTCATTTTATATTGCAACAGATGTTTCTTCAGAAGGTCTTGCTATCACCTGTATCTTTCTTTGCACCTGACTCAAAAGCTTTTTTATAATGTGTATATTTGTTTTTCAAGTGTACAGTCTGGAAAGGTTACAGATGATGTCAAGTTACTCAAATTCTCCCTCGCTTGATTGAAACACTGAACCCTGCCATTGCAAGTCCACAATAATCACCCTTGCCGGTATGAGGACATCTTTTGAATCAACCAGTTTTATTCTGGGGTTGATTTATAAGAGACAAACAATAAGACCCAGTAGCTGGAGTTTTAGAAAGTAACATAAATCTAAAAGTTGATTTACAGGACTGGTAGCTGTGAAAAGGAAACTTGTGACACTTTGAACACAAACTCATTTATTTTTTGTGGAGCCTTCTTTATCAAATTGTTAGCTGTAGTCTGTTAAGTGACTTAGCAAGAGTCCTTTTTGTTTGTTCTGCTTCAGACAAACATTGCAACCCCAATGGATTCCAAATGGGTCCTTAGCCTCCACACACACACACACACACACACACACACACACACACACACACACACACACACACACACACACACACACACACACACACACACACAGACATCCTCACATAACATGAGCAACAAAAGGGAACTATGTCATATAAACAAAGGAGTGTCTTGTTGGGAAGAGACCAGACTAGTTGTCTGGTGTTACCTGAACCCCTATGAAGAACATACCCTGCTGGATCGGATGCTCATCTAGTCAGCCACATACATCCCATAGTTGTCAACTGTCAAGCCAAAAAGCAATAACCTCCTATCTGTGGTCTTTCAGCAACTAGTATTCAATGGTACACAGCTGCTGAACATAGAGGTTCCATTTAGTCCTTACGACTGGGAGTCATTTATAGACTGTCCTTCAGACATAAAACAGAGTCTAAAATCAACACTAGCATCCCATAAGTTGTAGAGTCTACATTGTAGAGAAAATGTACACTAGTCCATGTATTTATAGGATATTAATGTTACCCTTCATGTTAGTTGTTTCGAGCAGGCCCAATATGTCATAGAAATATTAATTGAAGCAAAAAAATCAGTTCCCTCCTTCCAAAAAACTTTCAAAAGTTGATTTTTAAAAGGTAGAATTAAGAATTTAGCCTATACTGATACTATATTGTATAGAAGGGAACCTTTGTTTTTCTGATTAAAATATAATAAGCAATCACTAAATGAGATATGCCAGCCTTTTAAAATAATAAATATTGATTTTAGCTAAGCATTTTTAATGAAAGACTGATGATGATTTAAAGGATTCTTGGGTTTTCAGTATGCCATTTAGCTTAAGGTGTGTATGAAACATTAATCTTTCATCAGGATTGCATAAAGTAGTTGACTGATTTGCACTGGAAGATTTTGTCAGCATAACATGTTTAATTTGGCTCTCTCCTGTAAATGTTGCCAGTTCTGTATTTAAATCTGTGGGTATAGAAGGGACCTCCCTATGTTTTGGGTGCTGTGTGGTTTCCGGGCTGTATGGCCGTGTTCTAGCAGCATTCTCTCCTGACGTTTCGCCTGCATCTGTGGCTGGAATCTCTGAAGATGCCAGCCACAGATGCAGGCGAAATGTCAGGAGAGAATGCTGCTAGAACACAGCCATACAGCCTGGAAACCACATAGCACCCAAGTGATTCCAGCCATGAAAGCCTTCGATAATACTCCCTATGTTGGTTTGTTTACTAAAGAGTAAAGTAAAAAATCCATATAAAAAAACTCTGATAGGTCTGATTCAGCAGCTTTGGAGTACATGAAGGATTTTCCATGTACATATAGAGATTTCCACAATCAGGACTGGCTCATTATCCTGAGTTTCAACAGAAGAGAACGGGAATTGGAAACAGAAGGATACCTAACTATGTTGATATATGTTCAGACATGGGATAATAGCCCCTGATTAAATGTACACATTTGCACCAGCATTTAATAGGGAAGGAGTGGAGCTGTATAATTAATTCTAATACTAACCTTCTGGTTTTTGTGGGGCTATTTTGGAGCAAGGGCTTTCTGAGTTCATGGCCTTTCCCCAGCTGTGGCTGCAGTTCTGTGCATCCTTGGAACTTCCCCTTGAACTTTGGGTGACTTCTGAATAAGCGTCATTAGGATCATGCTAGATAACAGTGGACATGTCTGTGAGCCCAATTCTCAACTGATGATGCGACAAAAGAACCTCCATATAAGGACAAAACATGTATGGATCAGTGCAGGAGATTTAAGAGTTGCTTTACTGAAGCTGTTTTAGGTGGATGTTGTGGCCTTCAGTTTGATCTAGGTAGGGTGTGTGATCCCCTTCCCATTCCATGGAAGAAGTAGACCTAAAAATGAATCTGTTGCTGTATGCTCCGTGGAACTCCTGGCATAAGATGCCAACATCAGTAAACACTACCTTATTTAAATGTGCTGAACTGATCTCATCGGGGTTTTTTTTAATAACTATATAAAATCATATAAGATCTCTTCCTGTAAGCTCAAGTTTTTTGGTGTCAGGCTTCCATGAAACTGAAACTGATCTATGGAACAGGCAAATAGAATCTGGTGAATAAATATTAGCAGACCAGAACGGAGTCTGTTTCAGATGACGAGTGCAATTTTATGCAGAGTTGTGTGGCAATGAACATCATTATAGTTGTACTGATGCATGGACATTGAGCTGCATTTCTCTTAAGAGCTCCCTACTGGGCATGCTTTTCCCTTGCGTCATCAACAATACTTTTGAGCATCATGTTGAGCACTGACTTTTGTGAAGGCCAAACTTTACTGTACGGATGCTGTTGGCTAGTGTTTTTTTTGCTTTGCTTTCCAGTTCTCTCTTTTCCTACCCAATATAGCTCTGCTATTGGATGGCTCTAAGCTTTGCTGAAGATACAATAGACAGTTCCTGAATGTTTCTGATGTTCAGCTGCTGCTGCTGCTGAAGATGTTAAAGGTATGAATAAATGTCCTAATCATGTGGAATAAAGAAACTAATCCAAGCTGACCTACAATTTGTTTAGGATCATTTGGGGCAACCAGGAGATTAAAATGTATAAAGAGGTAAACAGGGGGGTCAGAGATTAGAAGTGAAGAAAGGAAAATACATGATTTTCCTCTTCTGCTCCTTGCCCCTGGTTCCTCTCCCTTTCTCCATCCCCTGTCCTGGACCACACACTGATAGGGAATCTTCCTTCCGCAATTGTTATAAATTGTTTCATGTTTCTTTCTTTTCCTCTCTCCAAAAAGTTTAGAAACAGCAGGTTTGATTGGCACTTGTCATGGCTCATAGAGAGATGAAGCAGCTTCAGGGGAAAAAAGAGAGGGGAGCTGTCGTGTCAAATGTAGCACTAGTCAAAGGATGGTTTGTATTTTCTATGGGAGGTTTTGTCTCTCTAAATTATTCAAATCTGGGTGGCATCTGAGGATAACTGGCATTTTGACACGGCTTAAAGGATTGTCTCCCTCACACTACTGAATAGAAGCTGCCATCCTTAAAAAAAGTATAAAGAGACAGATCTTCCATAATCTGGTACGTATACAATCCTGAGGCAGCTTGATGCCGGGGTCCTCAAATATTTGGGTGACCATTTCCATCCATCTCATTGATTTATTGTATTTTTCATCTGCCTGTCATAAAGACGGCTTAAAGGGCTTTTATTGTTGTTTTAAGAATACAAAGGGGCTGAAATTGTTCTATGGGGAATATTTACAAACCTGATCAACTCACTTCGAGCTACTCCTGGCAAATATGGCTGCCGTGTCTGGGCTGCTTGAAACTGCCCTCAAGAGCTATTTAATGTGAGTCAACTTGGCTGTACAATTGAATAGTGATCTTTCCCCTCACACTGCCAGCAGTCCTGACTTGTAGTGACATGGGTACAATATCACATGGTGAGGGCTTACACATATGGTGACTCAGAAAACAATTTGCAATGCCGAGCTTTCCAAAGACTGTTTGGGAGAAGCCTCTATTTTGAAATTATGATTTTTTTTTCTCCCTTGTGAAGCACAAACCAGCGAAGTTTGATTTACACCAACAGTTTATCTGTCCTTAGACAAACTTTCTACTTTAAAACTTATATTTGTTTTACTATAATATTTACAATAATGAGATAAAATGGCTGGGGGTAAGACCTGGGAGAGCTCAAGGTGGAGCCTGGAGTTCTCCTGGAATTACTGCTGCTCTCCAGATGGCAGAGATCTGTTTGCCTGAAGGAAATGGCAGCTTCAGATGGTGGACTCTACAGCATCACATCCCTATCAAGGTGCCTTCCTTTCCCAAACTCCGCTTTTGCCAGGCAGTGCTCTCAAATCTCCAGGAATTTCTCAAGCTGGAGTTGCCAACTTCTGGTGTGATCAGCCCAACCAGAAATAAATATGACTGGACCACCAGCAGGAGGGGCACCTCCCACCCTAATACAACACTTGTATTATTGTGCTGCAGAAGAGTGCTGATTCTGTTCTGTTCTAGTTTTAGTTCTCAGTTCAAGTGAGCACAGTAGGCAGACCCAGCTGTAAAAGCTGATGCCTGGTATACGTTGGGTGTGTCTCTTAGAACATTACTTATTATATTTTCATAGCCATTTTGCAAAGAAAATTGGTTCACAAAGCAGCTTGTTCTAATGGAAAACTGATACAGATAACAACTAAAGTTAAGTGCCATCTTTAGGAGAGGATTTTCATCTTGAGTTGCATCCAGGTGTGGCCAGAGATGTGCACCTAGCTGCTTCCTCCTCTCCCTCTGATGGCCTTTGCAATGGCAGCTAGCAGCTGGAATGAGGCAGGAGACTCTGGAGACTCTGCCAGAGTTACAGTGGACCACGGCGCCATGTTGCATCTGAACCAAGGCCCATAAAAGTGCTATAGTATTGAAAAGGTTATAATAGGTGGTTTATTTCATGCAAATAATGATATTTATTCATTAGAATATATATGTTTGTTATAGTTTACTATTGTTTTTTATTTTGAATTTCATAATGTATATGAGGTACCATAATCTTTTCAATACTTAGGGCTTTCAAAGCTCTTAATCCAGCTCTTTGCGAGATGCACACCTTTCTCCCTCTGAAGGCCCAGTGATGGCAGTGAGAATATGGGAAAGGGGCTCTGTCAGCTGCGGCTAGATCCAATAATCCCAGAAGGGTGCAGGTCAGCTCCTTGCTTCCCTCTGTTGTCCTCAGTAATGAAAACATATCAAGAATATGCACCAGAAACCTCTGGAACATGCTGGACTAATGTCAGGAGTACAAGTGTTCACTAAAGATTAGCTAATGTTTGCACCTTGCTGGCATAAGTATCTTGAAGACGTAAACAGAATTCAGGGAGTAAAATAGAAGACTGTAGAAATGGCCACATTCTTTCTTGCTGGAGGGCTGAGGAGAAACCAGGAGGTAGAAAAATTTTATGTTCACAAAATCCGCCTTTTGTTTTTCACACCTTTCAATCTAACAGAACTGAGACAGTCAGGTATTTTCTATTTTTGAAGTGAATAAATTCAGAAAGTACCATCTGTTTTTGACACAATGAACAACAATGACTAAAAAGAAATATCTTCTTCCAAATTTAGTAGTATTGATTGGAGAGAAAGAAGTTGGACAAACAGACTGCAGGGAAATAAAATAGGAATACCATATTTCATGATGGGAAATTTGATTAACAGCCAGCTCTTTGAAGAATTCAAATAGAATCCACATAACATATATCAGAAGGAGCAAAACTGACCTGAACTTAAAATATTAAATGTTTACCTTGATCTCACTTTTCAAGACTGCTCTTCAGATAGAATGAGTTTCTCACTGATTCTATTTCAGTGTTTTCCTAGATTTCTTTTGTGGATGCAGCCATATAAAAACAACATTACACAAGTCTGTAAACTATATATCTTCATGCCAATGAGCATTGTCTTGACTGTCTATTTGTATGCATATCAGTGTTGATCTGGTGTATCATATGAGCTAACAACAAGAAGGGAAGAGTTTGGATTTATGCCCTGCCTTTCCCTCCTGTAAGGAAACTCCAGGTGGTTTACAAACTCCTTCCTTTCCTTTCTCCACAACAGACACCTAAGGTAGATAGGGCTGAGAGATTTCTATTAGAACTGTGACTAGCTAGCCCAAGGTCGCCCAGCAGGCTTTATGTGTAGGAGTGGGGAAACAATCCTGGTTCTCCAAATTAGAGTCCATCTGCTCTTAATCATGCTGGCTGTAAGACAACTGTGATATGGAAATCTGACCTCTGCAAACTGCAAACTCCTCATTTAGTATAGTGCCAGTTTAATTCTTGGTGAACTTCTAAACACAGGATCAAGTGTGTTGCAGCTTGGTCAGTGTCTCAGAATAGCATCCTCTTGCTGCTGTGTGTACGCATGCAAGACGTGTGAGATTTGTTCTAGTACAGATCTGCAGATGCAGCCAAATCAGATGTCAGAGTCCTGAAGTGGTCAAATGGGATTGGCACTGCTGACTGTACATGGGAAGAATCATAATGCTTCCTTACATGCTTTTAAAAAAATTGGCACTAGGCTAGACTCTTCCTGAGGTGCTAGAGTTCTACTTACACAGCATTTCTCAGTGTGAGGGTACAGTTTTAGTACTTCCATTTCCAGAATGAAGTGATATATTCCTTTCTGCCGCATCAGCCCTCTCACCTTCTTCTGTTCTATATATTGATTCAACCAGAGTCAGACTCAAATCCTCTTTGTCTGAATGTTTGAGCATCTCAACTTTGGGGATGTCCTCATGGTTTTTTAGCCAACATTGTTTGCTTTGTATAATTTTCTTTATCACAACTGGATTGGATAGTTTTACCTCTCTGATTATAGAGGATCCATCCTATGACTTAGTGATCCAGAAAGCATGAAGCAGGGAGTTTAAAAGTGATTCACATTACTTGCAAAGTATATGAAAACTGACTCAGAAAAGACTTGTTGATTTGTGCAATGTGTGAAAATATGGTGTCTATGAATAATCTGTTGCTTTTTGAACAATTCACACACCCAGAGGCCCTAAATAAATCAAGTAAGGGGGGTGGTAAGCGGCAAATGTCATTTTGTGGGTATGTGTGTTAATCACAATAATTTTTAAGATCGTCATTTCATAGTATGCTGCACCAAAAAACAAGTGCGTCCTTTTAGCAGTTGTGATGGTGGAGGGGAAATGGGGGATTCAAATAGTGTGGGGTGTGTGTACACACGAAGCACTCAGATATAATCAGATGAAGCCAGTGAGCTGCTTGGTATTTAAAGCGTGAGCTTTGTCCAAGCCTGAGCCTCATCAATGGGCCCGAGGCATTCTCTCATTTTGTCACCCCGGCACACCTTTTGTGTGCATAATTTCCCAGTGGCATTGTCCGGAGCTTGGAGTCGATAGGCAGCTAGACTCTTGGCTTGTACAATTATTTTCCAGCATGCTTGATGCCTCTGCAATAAATCCAGTAGGATTTGAAAGTGGACTGTGGAAGGATGAATGACAGAAAGAACTGATAAGGCTCGGTCTCTGCAGGGACAAAAAAAGGTTTTCTCTTTCTGTTCAGAGGAGACCATTAGGGTCCTTTGCATTGATTCATCTGATGAAGTTTGGACCAGCTGTTTAAGCTAGCTCGAGAAGGCCAGGAAGGAATGCTCGCACGAAGAAGCTCTGTCTTTGTCCTCCCCAAAGCCTGTGTTTATATATCAGAGCAATAAAAGTTAGATCTTAACCAAGCTTGTTTGGTCCAATAAAATGGGACCTTTGAAGGATCAGGATCTACTTTGTGCCAGCACTCAGCCCCAGCATCTATTTTCAAAGCCAGACTTTAGTTCCAGGACTCAGGAAAAGTAGAAGGAAGTTCTCCTGAGCAGATGCAGAGTGCAAATTTCTCATCACTGGGAACCCTACTCATCATGGATTGACTAGAAGGGTTTCCAGGTCATGCACATTTGTTTTCAGATAGCCTGACCCACCTCCCCCTTCTCCTCAAGAACTAACCTTTTTTCCTGGCTGATTTCCAAGCAAGGAAATTCTGTAAAAGGCATAATGATGTCTGATTTACAAATATGTGCTAACAAATGGTTGCTTTTGCCATAATTGTATATGTCCGTCTGTATGTCCTAATTGTAATGGCCTTAGGGCTTATACAATGTTTTGCTCCCTTGCTTAAAAAAATGGCGCATATCAATGCCAGTTATTGTTACTTCCGCATTTCTGCCTGTTGCTGA
Source organism: Sphaerodactylus townsendi (assembly GCF_021028975.2). Lineage (NCBI taxonomy): Eukaryota > Metazoa > Chordata > Lepidosauria > Squamata > Sphaerodactylidae > Sphaerodactylus > Sphaerodactylus townsendi. The sequence continues at coordinate 34,114,427 of NC_059430.1, forward strand.
CTTCCCCCTCTTGGAATTTAGATTGGAATCTTCATGGGACAGGGACCAGTATTTTTGGTACATCAGCCATGTACATTGATGAACTTATATGGATAATAATTCAGAAAGTTCCTTTAGAGAGCAATCCTAAACAATCTCTATTTACTTTATTTTCTTTTATTTCCCTGAATTCAAAACCACCCATTAGAGTAAAATGTCCTTCTGGGCATGCATAGCTTTCTCTGGATTGTGCCTTAGAAAAAAAGATCTTTAAAAAAAACCCAGCTAAGAAATGTGTTCTTCATGGCATTTTGTTATTTCTTATATTAAGCAATCAGGACTGGTTTTTATCTGTCCCGATCCACTGCCTTAAACTTGTGTTCAGGTGAAAGACCATTTTGAGGGAGACTCTCTCTCTCTCTCTCTCTCTCTCTCTCTCTCTCTCTCTCTCTCTCTCTCTCTCTCTGTGTGTGTGTGTGTGTGTGTGTGTGCATGTAGATCTGCACACCAAGTTCAGTTGGCCTCCAGTTGTTGTTGGTGGTCCTGTCCTTTCAGGAGATTTGTTTCACTTCACTGAGAATGTCAGCCTTCTTAATACTAATTCTTACCCAACTGAATGACCTGTAGCACTTTTTTTCCATTTTCTCACAACAACCCTGTGAAGGTAGGTTAGGCTGAGAGTGCAACTGGTCTAAAGTCATCCATTGAGCTCCCTTGGTAGAATGGAGACTCAAAATTCAGGTCTGGCAGGACCCTAATCTGATACTCTGTCCACTATGTCATGCTGGATCATGCTAATGTATGGAAATTCAGTCCGTTAATTGATAAGCTATCATATGAGTAGCTGACTAAGATTTCAGTAATTGGGTGACAGCCCTGGATATAACTTATTTCTCAACTTAAAATATTTATATATACTCACCTAGTTTGCAGGACCCTGGGTGGGTAACAACAATATAAAAACAACATGATAAAAATAAACAAAACAACAGATATAAAGTCATCACCATCACAGCCTTTATTGGCATTAGGAATACAGTAATATTTAAATTTATATACATAATGTAAAAAGAAAATTCAGCCTTAAATAAGATTGATCGCTGCAGATCTGATAAAATGGATTAATTCAATCTACCAACATTTCAAAGAAGTTGGTTTCGTCTACCTATAACAGAGATGAAAAAGTTAGAAACATTTTTACAAATTAAACTATTCGAACTATTAAGTAGGTAGTTCATCAAACCCACCAATGAATTTTCGTTTAACCCAACGAGGAGAGGAGAAATGTACATTTTCCTATGAAAGGCATCAATTGGGCATGCCAAGAGGATACATGTTGTATCATCTCAATTTCATTCAGTTCATAGGGGCATAGACTAGCCTTACAGGGAATTTTATTGACTCTACCAAAGGTCATTGATATAAAATAAAATAAACCATACTAAAACTAATTTGGAAACTGCATATGCCCCATTCACAAGATATTCCTCCTTTGCCCAGGATTGGGGAAAACACTGAAATCAGTTTAGAGACCCAAAGGCTGCTTTCTGTTTATTTGAATGTCGGTGTGGTGTCTGAGAGTTTCCACTGCAGATTGGGGAGGGGGGGGGGGTTGTCACTGTAATCTAGCATTACAAAAAGTTTAAATCTGGAGATAAATATAATTTGGCCCACAACATTCTCCAAATCTGCAGCTTGCCTGGAGCACAGCTCTTTCTAATACACAATAGTAAACAGATCCTTTGAGCCTTCATGCCTTGACAAGCTGAAAACAGTTTATTTTGAGATAAAACTTCTACCCTTAAAACCCTTTCTTGATACATGTTGCATCAGGGTCTCTGCTAGGATGATAATGCTGTGGCTGGCCTTACTGAACTCTTTTAAAATGTGTTTTGTTTTTTCCCTGAGCACCCTCCACTGGACATTCTCCCGAGCAAACCTCACTGAAACAAATGGGGACTGGGCACAGTGATGGTGGGTTGTGCTTCAGTCATTTTTTTCTTTAAACCAGAGAGAGGGACATAAAGGGGGGGGGAGTACTCTCTTATAGGTAATTTATCCCCTTTTTTGTTTTGTTGTCCTCTTCTTCATTTGACTTTTTTGGCAAACCCCGGCATCCTCAGCGAGGAGAAGCTGGCAAAATACAAAAGAGTGTTTGAAGCAGTAAGTTTAAATTCAGGCTTCCCCCCCCCACTCCCCCCGCCGCCCTCCTATGTCTGTGGACAGTTAAGCAGAAATAAGCCATCGGCTGCTCTGTATATCCTATGAATTACCCGACATCAAATGTAACTTTAGAATGGAGGCACACTTTATTCTTTCAGGCGGACTTGCTCTCCTATCCATTCTTTATTTACAAGGCATGAGCCTTCTATGCTGCTTAGCTCCCTCCTCCCCTCCCCACACATACACGCAGGGAGGCCATTAAACAAATTAAAAGGGTAGGGGATGACTAATACCGTACTCTTGGAATCTGCAATTTGATTAGTCTGAGTTTAATACACAAAAGCCAAGCTGGAGCAGGAGGAGAGTCGAAGTGCTCTTTAATAACCTTCTACAATTAAATTATGGTGATGAATTTCACTATTCTGAAACTCGAAAGGATCTTATTATCTGATTGACTATGAACGAAAGTCAGTATTTAACTAGACTTCTTGCAAGACACACAGTAGTTGTATGATTTTTAATGACCCCCCAAACCTCTCTTTCTCCCCTCCCCCAACTTGAATCATTTTATGGTTCTGGAATGGTGGCTGGTAGGGTTATTTCAGCTGTGTTTTAGGGCATTACAATTTTTGCTCCTAACGTTAAAACTCAAGAGAGAGTTGTGGACTGTTTTCTTTGTGACTGCTTATATAATGTTTTTATGTTTCCCCACTTTGTCTAGAAGAGAAATCTGATATTCCCTTAGAGGTGATTAGTATAAGCTCTTGCTGCCTCGTTCAATTGGAGTTAGGTATATGCCCACAACTGTAAGAGTTCTCTAAGATGATTGAGTGTTAAAAAAAACTTTGATGCAGCCTGATCCAAACCTCACACCAGGAATTTTTTTCCCAGTGTTTGATCAATGCTGATGTGCAGAGGGAGGAACGATACAAAGGAACTGAATGAACTGAAAATAGCGATGCTTCAGTCCTCAGAGTTTTTGAAAATTGAACTTATTCCTAACACTTCCTTTGACTTTTTGTTCACTATTCAAAGCCAGCAATATTTGAACTACATTTGTATCGACATAAGTTTAGTGGGCTGTTGGGACCGATGAAAAAAATAGTATTCTGAGCCTTGCAATTCTGTCTGGGAAGCCAGGAAAACTACAGATCCTGCTGGCTTCAGCAAGAGGTAATGCTGGCAAAGGTTAAGAAGGGTAATTTACAGTCAAGACAGGTTCCAGTTGGAGCTGAACTAAGGTATCTTGCACGTAGCTCTCTGTGTGTGTGTGATTCCCCATCCAGCAAGGCAGAGGCATATTGGAGGGGGGGGAATGGGACCCAGAGACAACTCCTTCTCTAGGCGCCCTTTTTGCTCCCTGCCCAGGAGCGGGGCTCGGGGGCGTGGCCGCACCCCTGGACTTTCTGCAGCCCAGCTTCTGCCTTCCCCGAAGCCTGGGGAGAGCAGGAGCCAATCCCGCTTCCAGGGACGTGCTTTTAAAAGCACTGAAGCTGTGGGCGGGGTCACATCCCCAAGCCCTGCCCATGGCCTCCGTGCTTTTAAAAGCACTCCCTGGAGGCTTTACAAGCACCATTTTAACAACCAGTTCTGCTGAAGTGGTGCGAGCCTGCGAAATCCCACCACTGACTGGATGGCTTCTGTTCGTGGTGGAGGCTGCCCTTGCCCTGACTAGGGGTTCCTACTCTCACTTGACTTTTGCAGGCCTTTTCCAGTGCCTCAGGGGTAGCCTGGGGCTCAACTACCCCCCCCCCCCTCTATCTTTCACCCTCCTTTCTTTTCGGAGCCAGCATGTTGTAGTGGTTAAGAGCAATAGATTCTAATCTGGAGAACCAGGTTTATTTCCCCACTCCTTCAGATGAAGCCTGCTGGGCGACCTTGGCCTAGTCACAGTTCTCTTGGAGCTCTCTCAGCAGCCCCACCTACCTCACAAGGTGTTTGTTGTGGGGAGAAAGGAAGGAGTTTGTGAGCTGTTTTGAGACACCTTATGGTTGAGAAAAGTGGGGTATAAATCCAAACTTCTTCTTCCTCTTCATATGGGGCCTGGGGCACTGTCCTTGTTGCCTCATGGTTGAGAGCACACTTGGGAATGGAAGGAAAGTGGATAGATAAAGGGAGGCTGTTAAATTTAAGTGGCAAATTTCTTCCTCTGCTTGCTGATTTTAATTTTATCAAATTAGGATGCAGATTCTCATCCAACTCTCACCAGAAAAGCAGGCTTTTAGTAGCTTAAATCCAAATCCCTAGTCACCTTTGCAACCTGAACCTTTTGGAAATTGCACCTTGTGCTTTGGGGATACTTTGCAAGACTTTCTGCCAGCTGTGCTCCCAAGTTAACTTGTTTGGATGCAGTGCAAAGGCACACGGAGTGCTGAAACTAAGCAGAACAATTGCTTCCCCTTTCTTCTTGTGTGCCTGCTGGCTGGGGCAGTCTTGCTTTGTGTTGTGCTTTGTGCGTGTGGCCTAGATGATAGTTCAGCAGTTATGAAGCCTTGTGCTTTCCTCTAACTAAGCCAGTGACACACAGAATAAGGTCCAACTAAACGCATTATCATTTTTTCAGTTGTTGCCTTCCTATTTACCTTACTGTTTCATGCTCCCTCTCCCTGGATTTTGATCAGTTTATATAATATGCCTTTCTGACAAAGCATGCTCATTGAATTAAATTTGCACACTACAGTTGACAAAGGTAAATGTGGTTTTTACTCTGGTTTATTCTGCAGAAAAGCATCTTTAATAACGATCCAGAGATAGAACTCCAGTGAATTTTAACAAAGGCACCACAAGACATGCCAAGAACAGCAACACAACATTTTTCTTCTAGTAATATAAAATATTCTGGACTGAGGCAACATTCAAGGAAGAAATGCACTCTAAAGCCAGAAGACTAAAACTTGGTTTGGTTTGGTTTTTTTGCTCAGTAGGTTGTAATGGTTACAACTTGGGATCTGTGAATAAACCAATAGCTACGGCAACATGCAGATGCTTCAGTGAAAGGATAATAGAATCCCTGTCAACTGATTTCAGCAATGAAGTTGTGGCTCAGTGAATCCCTTGAAGGTGACAATCGTGGTCAGGTAAATTAATATGGGAGCAGGCAGGCTATCCTGAAGGCATGATGATTCCAACTATATAGGACTATATGGGACTCCAATGGCCAATATCAGCACCTTAAATTGGAACCAGAAGCAAATTAGGAGCCAGGAGTAGTGGAACTGAGCCCTTCAGGGATAGGGCGGTATACTAAATTTAAAAAATGATAACAACAACAACAACAACAACAACAACAACATGACTGGAATTATATGGTCTCCTTGGCCTTCTACACATTCTTTAAGGGCAGCCCCACATTTAATGCATTGCTGTAGTTTAATCTAGATGTTTCCAGACATGCACCACAATGCACGAGACGCTCCTGAGACCTCAGATGCTGTTTTGGGAGCACATAGGTAAACATATCTGGATTCCTCTTGAAAATACAGAACTCTACAGGACATGCAACCATGGAAAGAGCATCCAGAAAGAAATGAGCATGTTAAAAGTTTACTCTTGTGTGGAAAAAAAACCTTATGAAACAGGTTGATACAGTGGGGGGTGGGGGGGGGGGGGGGTGGGGGGGGGGGGGGGTGGGGGGGGGGGGGGGTGGGGGGGGGGGGGGGTGGGGGGGGGGGGGGGTGGGGGGGGGGGGGGGTGGGGGGGGGGGGGGGTGGGGGGGGGGGGGGGTGGGGGGGGGGGGGGGTGGGGGGGGGGGGGGGTGGGGGGGGGGGGGGGTGGGGGGGGGGGGGGGTGGGGGGGGGGGGGGGTGGGGGGGGGGGGGGGTGGGGGGGGGGGGGGGTGGGGGGGGGGGGGGGTGGGGGGGGGGGGGGGTGGGGGGGGGGGGGGGTGGGGGGGGGGGGGGGTGGGGGGGGGGGGGGGTGGGGGGGGGGGGGGGTGGGGGGGGGGGGGGGTGGGGGGGGGGGGGGGTGGGGGGGGGGGGGGGTGGGGGGGGGGGGGGGTGGGGGGGGGGGGGGGTGGGGGGGGGGGGGGGTGGGGGGGGGGGGGGGTGGGGGGGGGGGGGGGTGGGGGGGGGGGGGGGTGGGGGGGGGGGGGGGTGGGGGGGGGGGGGGGTGGGGGGGGGGGGGGGTGGGGGGGGGGGGGGGTGGGGGGGGGGGGGGGTGGGGGGGGGGGGGGGTGGGGGGGGGGGGGGGTGGGGGGGGGGGGGGGTGGGGGGGGGGGGGGGTGGGGGGGGGGGGGGGTGGGGGGGGGGGGGGGTGGGGGGGGGGGGGGGTGGGGGGGGGGGGGGGTGGGGGGGGGGGGGGGTGGGGGGGGGGGGGGGTGGGGGGGGGGGGGGGTGGGGGGGGGGGGGGGTGGGGGGGGGGGGGGGTGGGGGGGGGGGGGGGTGGGGGGGGGGGGGGGTGGGGGGGGGGGGGGGTGGGGGGGGGGGGGGGTGGGGGGGGGGGGGGGTGGGGGGGGGGGGGGGTGGGGGGGGGGGGGGGTGGGGGGGGGGGGGGGTGGGGGGGGGGGGGGGTGGGGGGGGGGGGGGGTGGGGGGGGGGGGGGGTGGGGGGGGGGGGGGGTGGGGGGGGGGGGGGGTGGGGGGGGGGGGGGGTGGGGGGGGGGGGGGGTGGGGGGGGGGGGGGGTGGGGGGGGGGGGGGGTGGGGGGGGGGGGGGGTGGGGGGGGGGGGGGGTGGGGGGGGGGGGGGGTGGGGGGGGGGGGGGGTGGGGGGGGGGGGGGGTGGGGGGGGGGGGGGGTGGGGGGGGGGGGGGGTGGGGGGGGGGGGGGGTGGGGGGGGGGGGGGGTGGGGGGGGGGGGGGGTGGGGGGGGGGGGGGGTGGGGGGGGGGGGGGGTGGGGGGGGGGGGGGGTGGGGGGGGGGGGGGGTGGGGGGGGGGGGGGGTGGGGGGGGGGGGGGGTGGGGGGGGGGGGGGGTGGGGGGGGGGGGGGGTGGGGGGGGGGGGGGGTGGGGGGGGGGGGGGGTGGGGGGGGGGGGGGGTGGGGGGGGGGGGGGGTGGGGGGGGGGGGGGGTGGGGGGGGGGGGGGGTGGGGGGGGGGGGGGGTGGGGGGGGGGGGGGGTGGGGGGGGGGGGGGGTGGGGGGGGGGGGGGGTGGGGGGGGGGGGGGGTGGGGGGGGGGGGGGGTGGGGGGGGGGGGGGGTGGGGGGGGGGGGGGGTGGGGGGGGGGGGGGGTGGGGGGGGGGGGGGGTGGGGGGGGGGGGGGGTGGGGGGGGGGGGGGGTGGGGGGGGGGGGGGGTGGGGGGGGGGGGGGGTGGGGGGGGGGGGGGGTGGGGGGGGGGGGGGGTGGGGGGGGGGGGGGGTGGGGGGGGGGGGGGGTGGGGGGGGGGGGGGGTGGGGGGGGGGGGGGGTGGGGGGGGGGGGGGGTGGGGGGGGGGGGGGGTGGGGGGGGGGGGGGGTGGGGGGGGGGGGGGGTGGGGGGGGGGGGGGGTGGGGGGGGGGGGGGGTGGGGGGGGGGGGGGGTGGGGGGGGGGGGGGGTGGGGGGGGGGGGGGGTGGGGGGGGGGGGGGGTGGGGGGGGGGGGGGGTGGGGGGGGGGGGGGGTGGGGGGGGGGGGGGGTGGGGGGGGGGGGGGGTGGGGGGGGGGGGGGGTGGGGGGGGGGGGGGGTGGGGGGGGGGGGGGGTGGGGGGGGGGGGGGGTGGGGGGGGGGGGGGGTGGGGGGGGGGGGGGGTGGGGGGGGGGGGGGGTGGGGGGGGGGGGGGGTGGGGGGGGGGGGGGGTGGGGGGGGGGGGGGGTGGGGGGGGGGGGGGGTGGGGGGGGGGGGGGGTGGGGGGGGGGGGGGGTGGGGGGGGGGGGGGGTGGGGGGGGGGGGGGGTGGGGGGGGGGGGGGGTGGGGGGGGGGGGGGGTGGGGGGGGGGGGGGGTGGGGGGGGGGGGGGGTGGGGGGGGGGGGGGGTGGGGGGGGGGGGGGGTGGGGGGGGGGGGGGGTGGGGGGGGGGGGGGGTGGGGGGGGGGGGGGGTGGGGGGGGGGGGGGGTGGGGGGGGGGGGGGGTGGGGGGGGGGGGGGGTGGGGGGGGGGGGGGGTGGGGGGGGGGGGGGGTGGGGGGGGGGGGGGGTGGGGGGGGGGGGGGGTGGGGGGGGGGGGGGGTGGGGGGGGGGGGGGGTGGGGGGGGGGGGGGGTGGGGGGGGGGGGGGGTGGGGGGGGGGGGGGGTGGGGGGGGGGGGGGGTGGGGGGGGGGGGGGGTGGGGGGGGGGGGGGGTGGGGGGGGGGGGGGGTGGGGGGGGGGGGGGGTGGGGGGGGGGGGGGGTGGGGGGGGGGGGGGGTGGGGGGGGGGGGGGGTGGGGGGGGGGGGGGGTGGGGGGGGGGGGGGGTGGGGGGGGGGGGGGGTGGGGGGGGGGGGGGGTGGGGGGGGGGGGGGGTGGGGGGGGGGGGGGGTGGGGGGGGGGGGGGGTGGGGGGGGGGGGGGGTGGGGGGGGGGGGGGGTGGGGGGGGGGGGGGGTGGGGGGGGGGGGGGGTGGGGGGGGGGGGGGGTGGGGGGGGGGGGGGGTGGGGGGGGGGGGGGGTGGGGGGGGGGGGGGGTGGGGGGGGGGGGGGGTGGGGGGGGGGGGGGGTGGGGGGGGGGGGGGGTGGGGGGGGGGGGGGGTGGGGGGGGGGGGGGGTGGGGGGGGGGGGGGGTGGGGGGGGGGGGGGGTGGGGGGGGGGGGGGGTGGGGGGGGGGGGGGGTGGGGGGGGGGGGGGGTGGGGGGGGGGGGGGGTGGGGGGGGGGGGGGGTGGGGGGGGGGGGGGGTGGGGGGGGGGGGGGGTGGGGGGGGGGGGGGGTGGGGGGGGGGGGGGGTGGGGGGGGGGGGGGGTGGGGGGGGGGGGGGGTGGGGGGGGGGGGGGGTGGGGGGGGGGGGGGGTGGGGGGGGGGGGGGGTGGGGGGGGGGGGGGGTGGGGGGGGGGGGGGGTGGGGGGGGGGGGGGGTGGGGGGGGGGGGGGGTGGGGGGGGGGGGGGGTGGGGGGGGGGGGGGGTGGGGGGGGGGGGGGGTGGGGGGGGGGGGGGGTGGGGGGGGGGGGGGGTGGGGGGGGGGGGGGGTGGGGGGGGGGGGGGGTGGGGGGGGGGGGGGGTGGGGGGGGGGGGGGGTGGGGGGGGGGGGGGGTGGGGGGGGGGGGGGGTGGGGGGGGGGGGGGGTGGGGGGGGGGGGGGGTGGGGGGGGGGGGGGGTGGGGGGGGGGGGGGGTGGGGGGGGGGGGGGGTGGGGGGGGGGGGGGGTGGGGGGGGGGGGGGGTGGGGGGGGGGGGGGGTGGGGGGGGGGGGGGGTGGGGGGGGGGGGGGGTGGGGGGGGGGGGGGGTGGGGGGGGGGGGGGGTGGGGGGGGGGGGGGGTGGGGGGGGGGGGGGGTGGGGGGGGGGGGGGGTGGGGGGGGGGGGGGGTGGGGGGGGGGGGGGGTGGGGGGGGGGGGGGGTGGGGGGGGGGGGGGGTGGGGGGGGGGGGGGGTGGGGGGGGGGGGGGGTGGGGGGGGGGGGGGGTGGGGGGGGGGGGGGGTGGGGGGGGGGGGGGGTGGGGGGGGGGGGGGGTGGGGGGGGGGGGGGGTGGGGGGGGGGGGGGGTGGGGGGGGGGGGGGGTGGGGGGGGGGGGGGGTGGGGGGGGGGGGGGGTGGGGGGGGGGGGGGGTGGGGGGGGGGGGGGGTGGGGGGGGGGGGGGGTGGGGGGGGGGGGGGGTGGGGGGGGGGGGGGGTGGGGGGGGGGGGGGGTGGGGGGGGGGGGGGGTGGGGGGGGGGGGGGGTGGGGGGGGGGGGGGGTGGGGGGGGGGGGGGGTGGGGGGGGGGGGGGGTGGGGGGGGGGGGGGGTGGGGGGGGGGGGGGGTGGGGGGGGGGGGGGGTGGGGGGGGGGGGGGGTGGGGGGGGGGGGGGGTGGGGGGGGGGGGGGGTGGGGGGGGGGGGGGGTGGGGGGGGGGGGGGGTGGGGGGGGGGGGGGGTGGGGGGGGGGGGGGGTGGGGGGGGGGGGGGGTGGGGGGGGGGGGGGGTGGGGGGGGGGGGGGGTGGGGGGGGGGGGGGGTGGGGGGGGGGGGGGGTGGGGGGGGGGGGGGGTGGGGGGGGGGGGGGGTGGGGGGGGGGGGGGGTGGGGGGGGGGGGGGGTGGGGGGGGGGGGGGGTGGGGGGGGGGGGGGGTGGGGGGGGGGGGGGGTGGGGGGGGGGGGGGGTGGGGGGGGGGGGGGGTGGGGGGGGGGGGGGGTGGGGGGGGGGGGGGGTGGGGGGGGGGGGGGGTGGGGGGGGGGGGGGGTGGGGGGGGGGGGGGGTGGGGGGGGGGGGGGGTGGGGGGGGGGGGGGGTGGGGGGGGGGGGGGGTGGGGGGGGGGGGGGGTGGGGGGGGGGGGGGGTGGGGGGGGGGGGGGGTGGGGGGGGGGGGGGGTGGGGGGGGGGGGGGGTGGGGGGGGGGGGGGGTGGGGGGGGGGGGGGGTGGGGGGGGGGGGGGGTGGGGGGGGGGGGGGGTGGGGGGGGGGGGGGGTGGGGGGGGGGGGGGGTGGGGGGGGGGGGGGGTGGGGGGGGGGGGGGGTGGGGGGGGGGGGGGGTGGGGGGGGGGGGGGGTGGGGGGGGGGGGGGGTGGGGGGGGGGGGGGGTGGGGGGGGGGGGGGGTGGGGGGGGGGGGGGGTGGGGGGGGGGGGGGGTGGGGGGGGGGGGGGGTGGGGGGGGGGGGGGGTGGGGGGGGGGGGGGGTGGGGGGGGGGGGGGGTGGGGGGGGGGGGGGGTGGGGGGGGGGGGGGGTGGGGGGGGGGGGGGGTGGGGGGGGGGGGGGGTGGGGGGGGGGGGGGGTGGGGGGGGGGGGGGGTGGGGGGGGGGGGGGGTGGGGGGGGGGGGGGGTGGGGGGGGGGGGGGGTGGGGGGGGGGGGGGGTGGGGGGGGGGGGGGGTGGGGGGGGGGGGGGGTGGGGGGGGGGGGGGGTGGGGGGGGGGGGGGGTGGGGGGGGGGGGGGGTGGGGGGGGGGGGGGGTGGGGGGGGGGGGGGGTGGGGGGGGGGGGGGGTGGGGGGGGGGGGGGGTGGGGGGGGGGGGGGGTGGGGGGGGGGGGGGGTGGGGGGGGGGGGGGGTGGGGGGGGGGGGGGGTGGGGGGGGGGGGGGGTGGGGGGGGGGGGGGGTGGGGGGGGGGGGGGGTGGGGGGGGGGGGGGGTGGGGGGGGGGGGGGGTGGGGGGGGGGGGGGGTGGGGGGGGGGGGGGGTGGGGGGGGGGGGGGGTGGGGGGGGGGGGGGGTGGGGGGGGGGGGGGGTGGGGGGGGGGGGGGGTGGGGGGGGGGGGGGGTGGGGGGGGGGGGGGGTGGGGGGGGGGGGGGGTGGGGGGGGGGGGGGGTGGGGGGGGGGGGGGGTGGGGGGGGGGGGGGGTGGGGGGGGGGGGGGGTGGGGGGGGGGGGGGGTGGGGGGGGGGGGGGGTGGGGGGGGGGGGGGGTGGGGGGGGGGGGGGGTGGGGGGGGGGGGGGGTGGGGGGGGGGGGGGGTGGGGGGGGGGGGGGGTGGGGGGGGGGGGGGGTGGGGGGGGGGGGGGGTGGGGGGGGGGGGGGGTGGGGGGGGGGGGGGGTGGGGGGGGGGGGGGGTGGGGGGGGGGGGGGGTGGGGGGGGGGGGGGGTGGGGGGGGGGGGGGGTGGGGGGGGGGGGGGGTGGGGGGGGGGGGGGGTGGGGGGGGGGGGGGGTGGGGGGGGGGGGGGGTGGGGGGGGGGGGGGGTGGGGGGGGGGGGGGGTGGGGGGGGGGGGGGGTGGGGGGGGGGGGGGGTGGGGGGGGGGGGGGGTGGGGGGGGGGGGGGGTGGGGGGGGGGGGGGGTGGGGGGGGGGGGGGGTGGGGGGGGGGGGGGGTGGGGGGGGGGGGGGGTGGGGGGGGGGGGGGGTGGGGGGGGGGGGGGGTGGGGGGGGGGGGGGGTGGGGGGGGGGGGGGGTGGGGGGGGGGGGGGGTGGGGGGGGGGGGGGGTGGGGGGGGGGGGGGGTGGGGGGGGGGGGGGGTGGGGGGGGGGGGGGGTGGGGGGGGGGGGGGGTGGGGGGGGGGGGGGGTGGGGGGGGGGGGGGGTGGGGGGGGGGGGGGGTGGGGGGGGGGGGGGGTGGGGGGGGGGGGGGGTGGGGGGGGGGGGGGGTGGGGGGGGGGGGGGGTGGGGGGGGGGGGGGGTGGGGGGGGGGGGGGGTGGGGGGGGGGGGGGGTGGGGGGGGGGGGGGGTGGGGGGGGGGGGGGGTGGGGGGGGGGGGGGGTGGGGGGGGGGGGGGGTGGGGGGGGGGGGGGGTGGGGGGGGGGGGGGGTGGGGGGGGGGGGGGGTGGGGGGGGGGGGGGGTGGGGGGGGGGGGGGGTGGGGGGGGGGGGGGGTGGGGGGGGGGGGGGGTGGGGGGGGGGGGGGGTGGGGGGGGGGGGGGGTGGGGGGGGGGGGGGGTGGGGGGGGGGGGGGGTGGGGGGGGGGGGGGGTGGGGGGGGGGGGGGGTGGGGGGGGGGGGGGGTGGGGGGGGGGGGGGGTGGGGGGGGGGGGGGGTGGGGGGGGGGGGGGGTGGGGGGGGGGGGGGGTGGGGGGGGGGGGGGGTGGGGGGGGGGGGGGGTGGGGGGGGGGGGGGGTGGGGGGGGGGGGGGGTGGGGGGGGGGGGGGGTGGGGGGGGGGGGGGGTGGGGGGGGGGGGGGGTGGGGGGGGGGGGGGGTGGGGGGGGGGGGGGGTGGGGGGGGGGGGGGGTGGGGGGGGGGGGGGGTGGGGGGGGGGGGGGGTGGGGGGGGGGGGGGGTGGGGGGGGGGGGGGGTGGGGGGGGGGGGGGGTGGGGGGGGGGGGGGGTGGGGGGGGGGGGGGGTGGGGGGGGGGGGGGGTGGGGGGGGGGGGGGGTGGGGGGGGGGGGGGGTGGGGGGGGGGGGGGGTGGGGGGGGGGGGGGGTGGGGGGGGGGGGGGGTGGGGGGGGGGGGGGGTGGGGGGGGGGGGGGGTGGGGGGGGGGGGGGGTGGGGGGGGGGGGGGGTGGGGGGGGGGGGGGGTGGGGGGGGGGGGGGGTGGGGGGGGGGGGGGGTGGGGGGGGGGGGGGGTGGGGGGGGGGGGGGGTGGGGGGGGGGGGGGGTGGGGGGGGGGGGGGGTGGGGGGGGGGGGGGGTGGGGGGGGGGGGGGGTGGGGGGGGGGGGGGGTGGGGGGGGGGGGGGGTGGGGGGGGGGGGGGGTGGGGGGGGGGGGGGGTGGGGGGGGGGGGGGGTGGGGGGGGGGGGGGGTGGGGGGGGGGGGGGGTGGGGGGGGGGGGGGGTGGGGGGGGGGGGGGGTGGGGGGGGGGGGGGGTGGGGGGGGGGGGGGGTGGGGGGGGGGGGGGGTGGGGGGGGGGGGGGGTGGGGGGGGGGGGGGGTGGGGGGGGGGGGGGGTGGGGGGGGGGGGGGGTGGGGGGGGGGGGGGGTGGGGGGGGGGGGGGGTGGGGGGGGGGGGGGGTGGGGGGGGGGGGGGGTGGGGGGGGGGGGGGGTGGGGGGGGGGGGGGGTGGGGGGGGGGGGGGGTGGGGGGGGGGGGGGGTGGGGGGGGGGGGGGGTGGGGGGGGGGGGGGGTGGGGGGGGGGGGGGGTGGGGGGGGGGGGGGGTGGGGGGGGGGGGGGGTGGGGGGGGGGGGGGGTGGGGGGGGGGGGGGGTGGGGGGGGGGGGGGGTGGGGGGGGGGGGGGGTGGGGGGGGGGGGGGGTGGGGGGGGGGGGGGGTGGGGGGGGGGGGGGGTGGGGGGGGGGGGGGGTGGGGGGGGGGGGGGGTGGGGGGGGGGGGGGGTGGGGGGGGGGGGGGGTGGGGGGGGGGGGGGGTGGGGGGGGGGGGGGGTGGGGGGGGGGGGGGGTGGGGGGGGGGGGGGGTGGGGGGGGGGGGGGGTGGGGGGGGGGGGGGGTGGGGGGGGGGGGGGGTGGGGGGGGGGGGGGGTGGGGGGGGGGGGGGGTGGGGGGGGGGGGGGGTGGGGGGGGGGGGGGGTGGGGGGGGGGGGGGGTGGGGGGGGGGGGGGGTGGGGGGGGGGGGGGGTGGGGGGGGGGGGGGGTGGGGGGGGGGGGGGGTGGGGGGGGGGGGGGGTGGGGGGGGGGGGGGGTGGGGGGGGGGGGGGGTGGGGGGGGGGGGGGGTGGGGGGGGGGGGGGGTGGGGGGGGGGGGGGGTGGGGGGGGGGGGGGGTGGGGGGGGGGGGGGGTGGGGGGGGGGGGGGGTGGGGGGGGGGGGGGGTGGGGGGGGGGGGGGGTGGGGGGGGGGGGGGGTGGGGGGGGGGGGGGGTGGGGGGGGGGGGGGGTGGGGGGGGGGGGGGGTGGGGGGGGGGGGGGGTGGGGGGGGGGGGGGGTGGGGGGGGGGGGGGGTGGGGGGGGGGGGGGGTGGGGGGGGGGGGGGGTGGGGGGGGGGGGGGGTGGGGGGGGGGGGGGGTGGGGGGGGGGGGGGGTGGGGGGGGGGGGGGGTGGGGGGGGGGGGGGGTGGGGGGGGGGGGGGGTGGGGGGGGGGGGGGGTGGGGGGGGGGGGGGGTGGGGGGGGGGGGGGGTGGGGGGGGGGGGGGGTGGGGGGGGGGGGGGGTGGGGGGGGGGGGGGGTGGGGGGGGGGGGGGGTGGGGGGGGGGGGGGGTGGGGGGGGGGGGGGGTGGGGGGGGGGGGGGGTGGGGGGGGGGGGGGGTGGGGGGGGGGGGGGGTGGGGGGGGGGGGGGGTGGGGGGGGGGGGGGGTGGGGGGGGGGGGGGGTGGGGGGGGGGGGGGGTGGGGGGGGGGGGGGGTGGGGGGGGGGGGGGGTGGGGGGGGGGGGGGGTGGGGGGGGGGGGGGGTGGGGGGGGGGGGGGGTGGGGGGGGGGGGGGGTGGGGGGGGGGGGGGGTGGGGGGGGGGGGGGGTGGGGGGGGGGGGGGGTGGGGGGGGGGGGGGGTGGGGGGGGGGGGGGGTGGGGGGGGGGGGGGGTGGGGGGGGGGGGGGGTGGGGGGGGGGGGGGGTGGGGGGGGGGGGGGGTGGGGGGGGGGGGGGGTGGGGGGGGGGGGGGGTGGGGGGGGGGGGGGGTGGGGGGGGGGGGGGGTGGGGGGGGGGGGGGGTGGGGGGGGGGGGGGGTGGGGGGGGGGGGGGGTGGGGGGGGGGGGGGGTGGGGGGGGGGGGGGGTGGGGGGGGGGGGGGGTGGGGGGGGGGGGGGGTGGGGGGGGGGGGGGGTGGGGGGGGGGGGGGGTGGGGGGGGGGGGGGGTGGGGGGGGGGGGGGGTGGGGGGGGGGGGGGGTGGGGGGGGGGGGGGGTGGGGGGGGGGGGGGGTGGGGGGGGGGGGGGGTGGGGGGGGGGGGGGGTGGGGGGGGGGGGGGGTGGGGGGGGGGGGGGGTGGGGGGGGGGGGGGGTGGGGGGGGGGGGGGGTGGGGGGGGGGGGGGGTGGGGGGGGGGGGGGGTGGGGGGGGGGGGGGGTGGGGGGGGGGGGGGGTGGGGGGGGGGGGGGGTGGGGGGGGGGGGGGGTGGGGGGGGGGGGGGGTGGGGGGGGGGGGGGGTGGGGGGGGGGGGGGGTGGGGGGGGGGGGGGGTGGGGGGGGGGGGGGGTGGGGGGGGGGGGGGGTGGGGGGGGGGGGGGGTGGGGGGGGGGGGGGGTGGGGGGGGGGGGGGGTGGGGGGGGGGGGGGGTGGGGGGGGGGGGGGGTGGGGGGGGGGGGGGGTGGGGGGGGGGGGGGGTGGGGGGGGGGGGGGGTGGGGGGGGGGGGGGGTGGGGGGGGGGGGGGGTGGGGGGGGGGGGGGGTGGGGGGGGGGGGGGGTGGGGGGGGGGGGGGGTGGGGGGGGGGGGGGGTGGGGGGGGGGGGGGGTGGGGGGGGGGGGGGGTGGGGGGGGGGGGGGGTGGGGGGGGGGGGGGGTGGGGGGGGGGGGGGGTGGGGGGGGGGGGGGGTGGGGGGGGGGGGGGGTGGGGGGGGGGGGGGGTGGGGGGGGGGGGGGGTGGGGGGGGGGGGGGGTGGGGGGGGGGGGGGGTGGGGGGGGGGGGGGGTGGGGGGGGGGGGGGGTGGGGGGGGGGGGGGGTGGGGGGGGGGGGGGGTGGGGGGGGGGGGGGGTGGGGGGGGGGGGGGGTGGGGGGGGGGGGGGGTGGGGGGGGGGGGGGGTGGGGGGGGGGGGGGGTGGGGGGGGGGGGGGGTGGGGGGGGGGGGGGGTGGGGGGGGGGGGGGGTGGGGGGGGGGGGGGGTGGGGGGGGGGGGGGGTGGGGGGGGGGGGGGGTGGGGGGGGGGGGGGGTGGGGGGGGGGGGGGGTGGGGGGGGGGGGGGGTGGGGGGGGGGGGGGGTGGGGGGGGGGGGGGGTGGGGGGGGGGGGGGGTGGGGGGGGGGGGGGGTGGGGGGGGGGGGGGGTGGGGGGGGGGGGGGGTGGGGGGGGGGGGGGGTGGGGGGGGGGGGGGGTGGGGGGGGGGGGGGGTGGGGGGGGGGGGGGGTGGGGGGGGGGGGGGGTGGGGGGGGGGGGGGGTGGGGGGGGGGGGGGGTGGGGGGGGGGGGGGGTGGGGGGGGGGGGGGGTGGGGGGGGGGGGGGGTGGGGGGGGGGGGGGGTGGGGGGGGGGGGGGGTGGGGGGGGGGGGGGGTGGGGGGGGGGGGGGGTGGGGGGGGGGGGGGGTGGGGGGGGGGGGGGGTGGGGGGGGGGGGGGGTGGGGGGGGGGGGGGGTGGGGGGGGGGGGGGGTGGGGGGGGGGGGGGGTGGGGGGGGGGGGGGGTGGGGGGGGGGGGGGGTGGGGGGGGGGGGGGGTGGGGGGGGGGGGGGGTGGGGGGGGGGGGGGGTGGGGGGGGGGGGGGGTGGGGGGGGGGGGGGGTGGGGGGGGGGGGGGGTGGGGGGGGGGGGGGGTGGGGGGGGGGGGGGGTGGGGGGGGGGGGGGGTGGGGGGGGGGGGGGGTGGGGGGGGGGGGGGGTGGGGGGGGGGGGGGGTGGGGGGGGGGGGGGGTGGGGGGGGGGGGGGGTGGGGGGGGGGGGGGGTGGGGGGGGGGGGGGGTGGGGGGGGGGGGGGGTGGGGGGGGGGGGGGGTGGGGGGGGGGGGGGGTGGGGGGGGGGGGGGGTGGGGGGGGGGGGGGGTGGGGGGGGGGGGGGGTGGGGGGGGGGGGGGGTGGGGGGGGGGGGGGGTGGGGGGGGGGGGGGGTGGGGGGGGGGGGGGGTGGGGGGGGGGGGGGGTGGGGGGGGGGGGGGGTGGGGGGGGGGGGGGGTGGGGGGGGGGGGGGGTGGGGGGGGGGGGGGGTGGGGGGGGGGGGGGGTGGGGGGGGGGGGGGGTGGGGGGGGGGGGGGGTGGGGGGGGGGGGGGGTGGGGGGGGGGGGGGGTGGGGGGGGGGGGGGGTGGGGGGGGGGGGGGGTGGGGGGGGGGGGGGGTGGGGGGGGGGGGGGGTGGGGGGGGGGGGGGGTGGGGGGGGGGGGGGGTGGGGGGGGGGGGGGGTGGGGGGGGGGGGGGGTGGGGGGGGGGGGGGGTGGGGGGGGGGGGGGGTGGGGGGGGGGGGGGGTGGGGGGGGGGGGGGGTGGGGGGGGGGGGGGGTGGGGGGGGGGGGGGGTGGGGGGGGGGGGGGGTGGGGGGGGGGGGGGGTGGGGGGGGGGGGGGGTGGGGGGGGGGGGGGGTGGGGGGGGGGGGGGGTGGGGGGGGGGGGGGGTGGGGGGGGGGGGGGGTGGGGGGGGGGGGGGGTGGGGGGGGGGGGGGGTGGGGGGGGGGGGGGGTGGGGGGGGGGGGGGGTGGGGGGGGGGGGGGGTGGGGGGGGGGGGGGGTGGGGGGGGGGGGGGGTGGGGGGGGGGGGGGGTGGGGGGGGGGGGGGGTGGGGGGGGGGGGGGGTGGGGGGGGGGGGGGGTGGGGGGGGGGGGGGGTGGGGGGGGGGGGGGGTGGGGGGGGGGGGGGGTGGGGGGGGGGGGGGGTGGGGGGGGGGGGGGGTGGGGGGGGGGGGGGGTGGGGGGGGGGGGGGGTGGGGGGGGGGGGGGGTGGGGGGGGGGGGGGGTGGGGGGGGGGGGGGGTGGGGGGGGGGGGGGGTGGGGGGGGGGGGGGGTGGGGGGGGGGGGGGGTGGGGGGGGGGGGGGGTGGGGGGGGGGGGGGGTGGGGGGGGGGGGGGGTGGGGGGGGGGGGGGGTGGGGGGGGGGGGGGGTGGGGGGGGGGGGGGGTGGGGGGGGGGGGGGGTGGGGGGGGGGGGGGGTGGGGGGGGGGGGGGGTGGGGGGGGGGGGGGGTGGGGGGGGGGGGGGGTGGGGGGGGGGGGGGGTGGGGGGGGGGGGGGGTGGGGGGGGGGGGGGGTGGGGGGGGGGGGGGGTGGGGGGGGGGGGGGGTGGGGGGGGGGGGGGGTGGGGGGGGGGGGGGGTGGGGGGGGGGGGGGGTGGGGGGGGGGGGGGGTGGGGGGGGGGGGGGGTGGGGGGGGGGGGGGGTGGGGGGGGGGGGGGGTGGGGGGGGGGGGGGGTGGGGGGGGGGGGGGGTGGGGGGGGGGGGGGGTGGGGGGGGGGGGGGGTGGGGGGGGGGGGGGGTGGGGGGGGGGGGGGGTGGGGGGGGGGGGGGGTGGGGGGGGGGGGGGGTGGGGGGGGGGGGGGGTGGGGGGGGGGGGGGGTGGGGGGGGGGGGGGGTGGGGGGGGGGGGGGGTGGGGGGGGGGGGGGGTGGGGGGGGGGGGGGGTGGGGGGGGGGGGGGGTGGGGGGGGGGGGGGGTGGGGGGGGGGGGGGGTGGGGGGGGGGGGGGGTGGGGGGGGGGGGGGGTGGGGGGGGGGGGGGGTGGGGGGGGGGGGGGGTGGGGGGGGGGGGGGGTGGGGGGGGGGGGGGGTGGGGGGGGGGGGGGGTGGGGGGGGGGGGGGGTGGGGGGGGGGGGGGGTGGGGGGGGGGGGGGGTGGGGGGGGGGGGGGGTGGGGGGGGGGGGGGGTGGGGGGGGGGGGGGGTGGGGGGGGGGGGGGGTGGGGGGGGGGGGGGGTGGGGGGGGGGGGGGGTGGGGGGGGGGGGGGGTGGGGGGGGGGGGGGGTGGGGGGGGGGGGGGGTGGGGGGGGGGGGGGGTGGGGGGGGGGGGGGGTGGGGGGGGGGGGGGGTGGGGGGGGGGGGGGG
Source organism: Sphaerodactylus townsendi (assembly GCF_021028975.2). Lineage (NCBI taxonomy): Eukaryota > Metazoa > Chordata > Lepidosauria > Squamata > Sphaerodactylidae > Sphaerodactylus > Sphaerodactylus townsendi. The sequence goes on from NC_059430.1 coordinate 34,133,396, forward strand.
TGGGGGGGGGGGGGGGTGGGGGGGGGGGGGGGTGGGGGGGGGGGGGGGTGGGGGGGGGGGGGGGTGGGGGGGGGGGGGGGTGGGGGGGGGGGGGGGTGGGGGGGGGGGGGGGTGGGGGGGGGGGGGGGTGGGGGGGGGGGGGGGTGGGGGGGGGGGGGGGTGGGGGGGGGGGGGGGTGGGGGGGGGGGGGGGTGGGGGGGGGGGGGGGTGGGGGGGGGGGGGGGTGGGGGGGGGGGGGGGTGGGGGGGGGGGGGGGTGGGGGGGGGGGGGGGTGGGGGGGGGGGGGGGTGGGGGGGGGGGGGGGTGGGGGGGGGGGGGGGTGGGGGGGGGGGGGGGTGGGGGGGGGGGGGGGTGGGGGGGGGGGGGGGTGGGGGGGGGGGGGGGTGGGGGGGGGGGGGGGTGGGGGGGGGGGGGGGTGGGGGGGGGGGGGGGTGGGGGGGGGGGGGGGTGGGGGGGGGGGGGGGTGGGGGGGGGGGGGGGTGGGGGGGGGGGGGGGTGGGGGGGGGGGGGGGTGGGGGGGGGGGGGGGTGGGGGGGGGGGGGGGTGGGGGGGGGGGGGGGTGGGGGGGGGGGGGGGTGGGGGGGGGGGGGGGTGGGGGGGGGGGGGGGTGGGGGGGGGGGGGGGTGGGGGGGGGGGGGGGTGGGGGGGGGGGGGGGTGGGGGGGGGGGGGGGTGGGGGGGGGGGGGGGTGGGGGGGGGGGGGGGTGGGGGGGGGGGGGGGTGGGGGGGGGGGGGGGTGGGGGGGGGGGGGGGTGGGGGGGGGGGGGGGTGGGGGGGGGGGGGGGTGGGGGGGGGGGGGGGTGGGGGGGGGGGGGGGTGGGGGGGGGGGGGGGTGGGGGGGGGGGGGGGTGGGGGGGGGGGGGGGTGGGGGGGGGGGGGGGTGGGGGGGGGGGGGGGTGGGGGGGGGGGGGGGTGGGGGGGGGGGGGGGTGGGGGGGGGGGGGGGTGGGGGGGGGGGGGGGTGGGGGGGGGGGGGGGTGGGGGGGGGGGGGGGTGGGGGGGGGGGGGGGTGGGGGGGGGGGGGGGTGGGGGGGGGGGGGGGTGGGGGGGGGGGGGGGTGGGGGGGGGGGGGGGTGGGGGGGGGGGGGGGTGGGGGGGGGGGGGGGTGGGGGGGGGGGGGGGTGGGGGGGGGGGGGGGTGGGGGGGGGGGGGGGTGGGGGGGGGGGGGGGTGGGGGGGGGGGGGGGTGGGGGGGGGGGGGGGTGGGGGGGGGGGGGGGTGGGGGGGGGGGGGGGTGGGGGGGGGGGGGGGTGGGGGGGGGGGGGGGTGGGGGGGGGGGGGGGTGGGGGGGGGGGGGGGTGGGGGGGGGGGGGGGTGGGGGGGGGGGGGGGTGGGGGGGGGGGGGGGTGGGGGGGGGGGGGGGTGGGGGGGGGGGGGGGTGGGGGGGGGGGGGGGTGGGGGGGGGGGGGGGTGGGGGGGGGGGGGGGTGGGGGGGGGGGGGGGTGGGGGGGGGGGGGGGTGGGGGGGGGGGGGGGTGGGGGGGGGGGGGGGTGGGGGGGGGGGGGGGTGGGGGGGGGGGGGGGTGGGGGGGGGGGGGGGTGGGGGGGGGGGGGGGTGGGGGGGGGGGGGGGTGGGGGGGGGGGGGGGTGGGGGGGGGGGGGGGTGGGGGGGGGGGGGGGTGGGGGGGGGGGGGGGTGGGGGGGGGGGGGGGTGGGGGGGGGGGGGGGTGGGGGGGGGGGGGGGTGGGGGGGGGGGGGGGTGGGGGGGGGGGGGGGTGGGGGGGGGGGGGGGTGGGGGGGGGGGGGGGTGGGGGGGGGGGGGGGTGGGGGGGGGGGGGGGTGGGGGGGGGGGGGGGTGGGGGGGGGGGGGGGTGGGGGGGGGGGGGGGTGGGGGGGGGGGGGGGTGGGGGGGGGGGGGGGTGGGGGGGGGGGGGGGTGGGGGGGGGGGGGGGTGGGGGGGGGGGGGGGTGGGGGGGGGGGGGGGTGGGGGGGGGGGGGGGTGGGGGGGGGGGGGGGTGGGGGGGGGGGGGGGTGGGGGGGGGGGGGGGTGGGGGGGGGGGGGGGTGGGGGGGGGGGGGGGTGGGGGGGGGGGGGGGTGGGGGGGGGGGGGGGTGGGGGGGGGGGGGGGTGGGGGGGGGGGGGGGTGGGGGGGGGGGGGGGTGGGGGGGGGGGGGGGTGGGGGGGGGGGGGGGTGGGGGGGGGGGGGGGTGGGGGGGGGGGGGGGTGGGGGGGGGGGGGGGTGGGGGGGGGGGGGGGTGGGGGGGGGGGGGGGTGGGGGGGGGGGGGGGTGGGGGGGGGGGGGGGTGGGGGGGGGGGGGGGTGGGGGGGGGGGGGGGTGGGGGGGGGGGGGGGTGGGGGGGGGGGGGGGTGGGGGGGGGGGGGGGTGGGGGGGGGGGGGGGTGGGGGGGGGGGGGGGTGGGGGGGGGGGGGGGTGGGGGGGGGGGGGGGTGGGGGGGGGGGGGGGTGGGGGGGGGGGGGGGTGGGGGGGGGGGGGGGTGGGGGGGGGGGGGGGTGGGGGGGGGGGGGGGTGGGGGGGGGGGGGGGTGGGGGGGGGGGGGGGTGGGGGGGGGGGGGGGTGGGGGGGGGGGGGGGTGGGGGGGGGGGGGGGTGGGGGGGGGGGGGGGTGGGGGGGGGGGGGGGTGGGGGGGGGGGGGGGTGGGGGGGGGGGGGGGTGGGGGGGGGGGGGGGTGGGGGGGGGGGGGGGTGGGGGGGGGGGGGGGTGGGGGGGGGGGGGGGTGGGGGGGGGGGGGGGTGGGGGGGGGGGGGGGTGGGGGGGGGGGGGGGTGGGGGGGGGGGGGGGTGGGGGGGGGGGGGGGTGGGGGGGGGGGGGGGTGGGGGGGGGGGGGGGTGGGGGGGGGGGGGGGTGGGGGGGGGGGGGGGTGGGGGGGGGGGGGGGTGGGGGGGGGGGGGGGTGGGGGGGGGGGGGGGTGGGGGGGGGGGGGGGTGGGGGGGGGGGGGGGTGGGGGGGGGGGGGGGTGGGGGGGGGGGGGGGTGGGGGGGGGGGGGGGTGGGGGGGGGGGGGGGTGGGGGGGGGGGGGGGTGGGGGGGGGGGGGGGTGGGGGGGGGGGGGGGTGGGGGGGGGGGGGGGTGGGGGGGGGGGGGGGTGGGGGGGGGGGGGGGTGGGGGGGGGGGGGGGTGGGGGGGGGGGGGGGTGGGGGGGGGGGGGGGTGGGGGGGGGGGGGGGTGGGGGGGGGGGGGGGTGGGGGGGGGGGGGGGTGGGGGGGGGGGGGGGTGGGGGGGGGGGGGGGTGGGGGGGGGGGGGGGTGGGGGGGGGGGGGGGTGGGGGGGGGGGGGGGTGGGGGGGGGGGGGGGTGGGGGGGGGGGGGGGTGGGGGGGGGGGGGGGTGGGGGGGGGGGGGGGTGGGGGGGGGGGGGGGTGGGGGGGGGGGGGGGTGGGGGGGGGGGGGGGTGGGGGGGGGGGGGGGTGGGGGGGGGGGGGGGTGGGGGGGGGGGGGGGTGGGGGGGGGGGGGGGTGGGGGGGGGGGGGGGTGGGGGGGGGGGGGGGTGGGGGGGGGGGGGGGTGGGGGGGGGGGGGGGTGGGGGGGGGGGGGGGTGGGGGGGGGGGGGGGTGGGGGGGGGGGGGGGTGGGGGGGGGGGGGGGTGGGGGGGGGGGGGGGTGGGGGGGGGGGGGGGTGGGGGGGGGGGGGGGTGGGGGGGGGGGGGGGTGGGGGGGGGGGGGGGTGGGGGGGGGGGGGGGTGGGGGGGGGGGGGGGTGGGGGGGGGGGGGGGTGGGGGGGGGGGGGGGTGGGGGGGGGGGGGGGTGGGGGGGGGGGGGGGTGGGGGGGGGGGGGGGTGGGGGGGGGGGGGGGTGGGGGGGGGGGGGGGTGGGGGGGGGGGGGGGTGGGGGGGGGGGGGGGTGGGGGGGGGGGGGGGTGGGGGGGGGGGGGGGTGGGGGGGGGGGGGGGTGGGGGGGGGGGGGGGTGGGGGGGGGGGGGGGTGGGGGGGGGGGGGGGTGGGGGGGGGGGGGGGTGGGGGGGGGGGGGGGTGGGGGGGGGGGGGGGTGGGGGGGGGGGGGGGTGGGGGGGGGGGGGGGTGGGGGGGGGGGGGGGTGGGGGGGGGGGGGGGTGGGGGGGGGGGGGGGTGGGGGGGGGGGGGGGTGGGGGGGGGGGGGGGTGGGGGGGGGGGGGGGTGGGGGGGGGGGGGGGTGGGGGGGGGGGGGGGTGGGGGGGGGGGGGGGTGGGGGGGGGGGGGGGTGGGGGGGGGGGGGGGTGGGGGGGGGGGGGGGTGGGGGGGGGGGGGGGTGGGGGGGGGGGGGGGTGGGGGGGGGGGGGGGTGGGGGGGGGGGGGGGTGGGGGGGGGGGGGGGTGGGGGGGGGGGGGGGTGGGGGGGGGGGGGGGTGGGGGGGGGGGGGGGTGGGGGGGGGGGGGGGTGGGGGGGGGGGGGGGTGGGGGGGGGGGGGGGTGGGGGGGGGGGGGGGTGGGGGGGGGGGGGGGTGGGGGGGGGGGGGGGTGGGGGGGGGGGGGGGTGGGGGGGGGGGGGGGTGGGGGGGGGGGGGGGTGGGGGGGGGGGGGGGTGGGGGGGGGGGGGGGTGGGGGGGGGGGGGGGTGGGGGGGGGGGGGGGTGGGGGGGGGGGGGGGTGGGGGGGGGGGGGGGTGGGGGGGGGGGGGGGTGGGGGGGGGGGGGGGTGGGGGGGGGGGGGGGTGGGGGGGGGGGGGGGTGGGGGGGGGGGGGGGTGGGGGGGGGGGGGGGTGGGGGGGGGGGGGGGTGGGGGGGGGGGGGGGTGGGGGGGGGGGGGGGTGGGGGGGGGGGGGGGTGGGGGGGGGGGGGGGTGGGGGGGGGGGGGGGTGGGGGGGGGGGGGGGTGGGGGGGGGGGGGGGTGGGGGGGGGGGGGGGTGGGGGGGGGGGGGGGTGGGGGGGGGGGGGGGTGGGGGGGGGGGGGGGTGGGGGGGGGGGGGGGTGGGGGGGGGGGGGGGTGGGGGGGGGGGGGGGTGGGGGGGGGGGGGGGTGGGGGGGGGGGGGGGTGGGGGGGGGGGGGGGTGGGGGGGGGGGGGGGTGGGGGGGGGGGGGGGTGGGGGGGGGGGGGGGTGGGGGGGGGGGGGGGTGGGGGGGGGGGGGGGTGGGGGGGGGGGGGGGTGGGGGGGGGGGGGGGTGGGGGGGGGGGGGGGTGGGGGGGGGGGGGGGTGGGGGGGGGGGGGGGTGGGGGGGGGGGGGGGTGGGGGGGGGGGGGGGTGGGGGGGGGGGGGGGTGGGGGGGGGGGGGGGTGGGGGGGGGGGGGGGTGGGGGGGGGGGGGGGTGGGGGGGGGGGGGGGTGGGGGGGGGGGGGGGTGGGGGGGGGGGGGGGTGGGGGGGGGGGGGGGTGGGGGGGGGGGGGGGTGGGGGGGGGGGGGGGTGGGGGGGGGGGGGGGTGGGGGGGGGGGGGGGTGGGGGGGGGGGGGGGTGGGGGGGGGGGGGGGTGGGGGGGGGGGGGGGTGGGGGGGGGGGGGGGTGGGGGGGGGGGGGGGTGGGGGGGGGGGGGGGTGGGGGGGGGGGGGGGTGGGGGGGGGGGGGGGTGGGGGGGGGGGGGGGTGGGGGGGGGGGGGGGTGGGGGGGGGGGGGGGTGGGGGGGGGGGGGGGTGGGGGGGGGGGGGGGTGGGGGGGGGGGGGGGTGGGGGGGGGGGGGGGTGGGGGGGGGGGGGGGTGGGGGGGGGGGGGGGTGGGGGGGGGGGGGGGTGGGGGGGGGGGGGGGTGGGGGGGGGGGGGGGTGGGGGGGGGGGGGGGTGGGGGGGGGGGGGGGTGGGGGGGGGGGGGGGTGGGGGGGGGGGGGGGTGGGGGGGGGGGGGGGTGGGGGGGGGGGGGGGTGGGGGGGGGGGGGGGTGGGGGGGGGGGGGGGTGGGGGGGGGGGGGGGTGGGGGGGGGGGGGGGTGGGGGGGGGGGGGGGTGGGGGGGGGGGGGGGTGGGGGGGGGGGGGGGTGGGGGGGGGGGGGGGTGGGGGGGGGGGGGGGTGGGGGGGGGGGGGGGTGGGGGGGGGGGGGGGTGGGGGGGGGGGGGGGTGGGGGGGGGGGGGGGTGGGGGGGGGGGGGGGTGGGGGGGGGGGGGGGTGGGGGGGGGGGGGGGTGGGGGGGGGGGGGGGTGGGGGGGGGGGGGGGTGGGGGGGGGGGGGGGTGGGGGGGGGGGGGGGTGGGGGGGGGGGGGGGTGGGGGGGGGGGGGGGTGGGGGGGGGGGGGGGTGGGGGGGGGGGGGGGTGGGGGGGGGGGGGGGTGGGGGGGGGGGGGGGTGGGGGGGGGGGGGGGTGGGGGGGGGGGGGGGTGGGGGGGGGGGGGGGTGGGGGGGGGGGGGGGTGGGGGGGGGGGGGGGTGGGGGGGGGGGGGGGTGGGGGGGGGGGGGGGTGGGGGGGGGGGGGGGTGGGGGGGGGGGGGGGTGGGGGGGGGGGGGGGTGGGGGGGGGGGGGGGTGGGGGGGGGGGGGGGTGGGGGGGGGGGGGGGTGGGGGGGGGGGGGGGTGGGGGGGGGGGGGGGTGGGGGGGGGGGGGGGTGGGGGGGGGGGGGGGTGGGGGGGGGGGGGGGTGGGGGGGGGGGGGGGTGGGGGGGGGGGGGGGTGGGGGGGGGGGGGGGTGGGGGGGGGGGGGGGTGGGGGGGGGGGGGGGTGGGGGGGGGGGGGGGTGGGGGGGGGGGGGGGTGGGGGGGGGGGGGGGTGGGGGGGGGGGGGGGTGGGGGGGGGGGGGGGTGGGGGGGGGGGGGGGTGGGGGGGGGGGGGGGTGGGGGGGGGGGGGGGTGGGGGGGGGGGGGGGTGGGGGGGGGGGGGGGTGGGGGGGGGGGGGGGTGGGGGGGGGGGGGGGTGGGGGGGGGGGGGGGTGGGGGGGGGGGGGGGTGGGGGGGGGGGGGGGTGGGGGGGGGGGGGGGTGGGGGGGGGGGGGGGTGGGGGGGGGGGGGGGTGGGGGGGGGGGGGGGTGGGGGGGGGGGGGGGTGGGGGGGGGGGGGGGTGGGGGGGGGGGGGGGTGGGGGGGGGGGGGGGTGGGGGGGGGGGGGGGTGGGGGGGGGGGGGGGTGGGGGGGGGGGGGGGTGGGGGGGGGGGGGGGTGGGGGGGGGGGGGGGTGGGGGGGGGGGGGGGTGGGGGGGGGGGGGGGTGGGGGGGGGGGGGGGTGGGGGGGGGGGGGGGTGGGGGGGGGGGGGGGTGGGGGGGGGGGGGGGTGGGGGGGGGGGGGGGTGGGGGGGGGGGGGGGTGGGGGGGGGGGGGGGTGGGGGGGGGGGGGGGTGGGGGGGGGGGGGGGTGGGGGGGGGGGGGGGTGGGGGGGGGGGGGGGTGGGGGGGGGGGGGGGTGGGGGGGGGGGGGGGTGGGGGGGGGGGGGGGTGGGGGGGGGGGGGGGTGGGGGGGGGGGGGGGTGGGGGGGGGGGGGGGTGGGGGGGGGGGGGGGTGGGGGGGGGGGGGGGTGGGGGGGGGGGGGGGTGGGGGGGGGGGGGGGTGGGGGGGGGGGGGGGTGGGGGGGGGGGGGGGTGGGGGGGGGGGGGGGTGGGGGGGGGGGGGGGTGGGGGGGGGGGGGGGTGGGGGGGGGGGGGGGTGGGGGGGGGGGGGGGTGGGGGGGGGGGGGGGTGGGGGGGGGGGGGGGTGGGGGGGGGGGGGGGTGGGGGGGGGGGGGGGTGGGGGGGGGGGGGGGTGGGGGGGGGGGGGGGTGGGGGGGGGGGGGGGTGGGGGGGGGGGGGGGTGGGGGGGGGGGGGGGTGGGGGGGGGGGGGGGTGGGGGGGGGGGGGGGTGGGGGGGGGGGGGGGTGGGGGGGGGGGGGGGTGGGGGGGGGGGGGGGTGGGGGGGGGGGGGGGTGGGGGGGGGGGGGGGTGGGGGGGGGGGGGGGTGGGGGGGGGGGGGGGTGGGGGGGGGGGGGGGTGGGGGGGGGGGGGGGTGGGGGGGGGGGGGGGTGGGGGGGGGGGGGGGTGGGGGGGGGGGGGGGTGGGGGGGGGGGGGGGTGGGGGGGGGGGGGGGTGGGGGGGGGGGGGGGTGGGGGGGGGGGGGGGTGGGGGGGGGGGGGGGTGGGGGGGGGGGGGGGTGGGGGGGGGGGGGGGTGGGGGGGGGGGGGGGTGGGGGGGGGGGGGGGTGGGGGGGGGGGGGGGTGGGGGGGGGGGGGGGTGGGGGGGGGGGGGGGTGGGGGGGGGGGGGGGTGGGGGGGGGGGGGGGTGGGGGGGGGGGGGGGTGGGGGGGGGGGGGGGTGGGGGGGGGGGGGGGTGGGGGGGGGGGGGGGTGGGGGGGGGGGGGGGTGGGGGGGGGGGGGGGTGGGGGGGGGGGGGGGTGGGGGGGGGGGGGGGTGGGGGGGGGGGGGGGTGGGGGGGGGGGGGGGTGGGGGGGGGGGGGGGTGGGGGGGGGGGGGGGTGGGGGGGGGGGGGGGTGGGGGGGGGGGGGGGTGGGGGGGGGGGGGGGTGGGGGGGGGGGGGGGTGGGGGGGGGGGGGGGTGGGGGGGGGGGGGGGTGGGGGGGGGGGGGGGTGGGGGGGGGGGGGGGTGGGGGGGGGGGGGGGTGGGGGGGGGGGGGGGTGGGGGGGGGGGGGGGTGGGGGGGGGGGGGGGTGGGGGGGGGGGGGGGTGGGGGGGGGGGGGGGTGGGGGGGGGGGGGGGTGGGGGGGGGGGGGGGTGGGGGGGGGGGGGGGTGGGGGGGGGGGGGGGTGGGGGGGGGGGGGGGTGGGGGGGGGGGGGGGTGGGGGGGGGGGGGGGTGGGGGGGGGGGGGGGTGGGGGGGGGGGGGGGTGGGGGGGGGGGGGGGTGGGGGGGGGGGGGGGTGGGGGGGGGGGGGGGTGGGGGGGGGGGGGGGTGGGGGGGGGGGGGGGTGGGGGGGGGGGGGGGTGGGGGGGGGGGGGGGTGGGGGGGGGGGGGGGTGGGGGGGGGGGGGGGTGGGGGGGGGGGGGGGTGGGGGGGGGGGGGGGTGGGGGGGGGGGGGGGTGGGGGGGGGGGGGGGTGGGGGGGGGGGGGGGTGGGGGGGGGGGGGGGTGGGGGGGGGGGGGGGTGGGGGGGGGGGGGGGTGGGGGGGGGGGGGGGTGGGGGGGGGGGGGGGTGGGGGGGGGGGGGGGTGGGGGGGGGGGGGGGTGGGGGGGGGGGGGGGTGGGGGGGGGGGGGGGTGGGGGGGGGGGGGGGTGGGGGGGGGGGGGGGTGGGGGGGGGGGGGGGTGGGGGGGGGGGGGGGTGGGGGGGGGGGGGGGTGGGGGGGGGGGGGGGTGGGGGGGGGGGGGGGTGGGGGGGGGGGGGGGTGGGGGGGGGGGGGGGTGGGGGGGGGGGGGGGTGGGGGGGGGGGGGGGTGGGGGGGGGGGGGGGTGGGGGGGGGGGGGGGTGGGGGGGGGGGGGGGTGGGGGGGGGGGGGGGTGGGGGGGGGGGGGGGTGGGGGGGGGGGGGGGTGGGGGGGGGGGGGGGTGGGGGGGGGGGGGGGTGGGGGGGGGGGGGGGTGGGGGGGGGGGGGGGTGGGGGGGGGGGGGGGTGGGGGGGGGGGGGGGTGGGGGGGGGGGGGGGTGGGGGGGGGGGGGGGTGGGGGGGGGGGGGGGTGGGGGGGGGGGGGGGTGGGGGGGGGGGGGGGTGGGGGGGGGGGGGGGTGGGGGGGGGGGGGGGTGGGGGGGGGGGGGGGTGGGGGGGGGGGGGGGTGGGGGGGGGGGGGGGTGGGGGGGGGGGGGGGTGGGGGGGGGGGGGGGTGGGGGGGGGGGGGGGTGGGGGGGGGGGGGGGTGGGGGGGGGGGGGGGTGGGGGGGGGGGGGGGTGGGGGGGGGGGGGGGTGGGGGGGGGGGGGGGTGGGGGGGGGGGGGGGTGGGGGGGGGGGGGGGTGGGGGGGGGGGGGGGTGGGGGGGGGGGGGGGTGGGGGGGGGGGGGGGTGGGGGGGGGGGGGGGTGGGGGGGGGGGGGGGTGGGGGGGGGGGGGGGTGGGGGGGGGGGGGGGTGGGGGGGGGGGGGGGTGGGGGGGGGGGGGGGTGGGGGGGGGGGGGGGTGGGGGGGGGGGGGGGTGGGGGGGGGGGGGGGTGGGGGGGGGGGGGGGTGGGGGGGGGGGGGGGTGGGGGGGGGGGGGGGTGGGGGGGGGGGGGGGTGGGGGGGGGGGGGGGTGGGGGGGGGGGGGGGTGGGGGGGGGGGGGGGTGGGGGGGGGGGGGGGTGGGGGGGGGGGGGGGTGGGGGGGGGGGGGGGTGGGGGGGGGGGGGGGTGGGGGGGGGGGGGGGTGGGGGGGGGGGGGGGTGGGGGGGGGGGGGGGTGGGGGGGGGGGGGGGTGGGGGGGGGGGGGGGTGGGGGGGGGGGGGGGTGGGGGGGGGGGGGGGTGGGGGGGGGGGGGGGTGGGGGGGGGGGGGGGTGGGGGGGGGGGGGGGTGGGGGGGGGGGGGGGTGGGGGGGGGGGGGGGTGGGGGGGGGGGGGGGTGGGGGGGGGGGGGGGTGGGGGGGGGGGGGGGTGGGGGGGGGGGGGGGTGGGGGGGGGGGGGGGTGGGGGGGGGGGGGGGTGGGGGGGGGGGGGGGTGGGGGGGGGGGGGGGTGGGGGGGGGGGGGGGTGGGGGGGGGGGGGGGTGGGGGGGGGGGGGGGTGGGGGGGGGGGGGGGTGGGGGGGGGGGGGGGTGGGGGGGGGGGGGGGTGGGGGGGGGGGGGGGTGGGGGGGGGGGGGGGTGGGGGGGGGGGGGGGTGGGGGGGGGGGGGGGTGGGGGGGGGGGGGGGTGGGGGGGGGGGGGGGTGGGGGGGGGGGGGGGTGGGGGGGGGGGGGGGTGGGGGGGGGGGGGGGTGGGGGGGGGGGGGGGTGGGGGGGGGGGGGGGTGGGGGGGGGGGGGGGTGGGGGGGGGGGGGGGTGGGGGGGGGGGGGGGTGGGGGGGGGGGGGGGTGGGGGGGGGGGGGGGTGGGGGGGGGGGGGGGTGGGGGGGGGGGGGGGTGGGGGGGGGGGGGGGTGGGGGGGGGGGGGGGTGGGGGGGGGGGGGGGTGGGGGGGGGGGGGGGTGGGGGGGGGGGGGGGTGGGGGGGGGGGGGGGTGGGGGGGGGGGGGGGTGGGGGGGGGGGGGGGTGGGGGGGGGGGGGGGTGGGGGGGGGGGGGGGTGGGGGGGGGGGGGGGTGGGGGGGGGGGGGGGTGGGGGGGGGGGGGGGTGGGGGGGGGGGGGGGTGGGGGGGGGGGGGGGTGGGGGGGGGGGGGGGTGGGGGGGGGGGGGGGTGGGGGGGGGGGGGGGTGGGGGGGGGGGGGGGTGGGGGGGGGGGGGGGTGGGGGGGGGGGGGGGTGGGGGGGGGGGGGGGTGGGGGGGGGGGGGGGTGGGGGGGGGGGGGGGTGGGGGGGGGGGGGGGTGGGGGGGGGGGGGGGTGGGGGGGGGGGGGGGTGGGGGGGGGGGGGGGTGGGGGGGGGGGGGGGTGGGGGGGGGGGGGGGTGGGGGGGGGGGGGGGTGGGGGGGGGGGGGGGTGGGGGGGGGGGGGGGTGGGGGGGGGGGGGGGTGGGGGGGGGGGGGGGTGGGGGGGGGGGGGGGTGGGGGGGGGGGGGGGTGGGGGGGGGGGGGGGTGGGGGGGGGGGGGGGTGGGGGGGGGGGGGGGTGGGGGGGGGGGGGGGTGGGGGGGGGGGGGGGTGGGGGGGGGGGGGGGTGGGGGGGGGGGGGGGTGGGGGGGGGGGGGGGTGGGGGGGGGGGGGGGTGGGGGGGGGGGGGGGTGGGGGGGGGGGGGGGTGGGGGGGGGGGGGGGTGGGGGGGGGGGGGGGTGGGGGGGGGGGGGGGTGGGGGGGGGGGGGGGTGGGGGGGGGGGGGGGTGGGGGGGGGGGGGGGTGGGGGGGGGGGGGGGTGGGGGGGGGGGGGGGTGGGGGGGGGGGGGGGTGGGGGGGGGGGGGGGTGGGGGGGGGGGGGGGTGGGGGGGGGGGGGGGTGGGGGGGGGGGGGGGTGGGGGGGGGGGGGGGTGGGGGGGGGGGGGGGTGGGGGGGGGGGGGGGTGGGGGGGGGGGGGGGTGGGGGGGGGGGGGGGTGGGGGGGGGGGGGGGTGGGGGGGGGGGGGGGTGGGGGGGGGGGGGGGTGGGGGGGGGGGGGGGTGGGGGGGGGGGGGGGTGGGGGGGGGGGGGGGTGGGGGGGGGGGGGGGTGGGGGGGGGGGGGGGTGGGGGGGGGGGGGGGTGGGGGGGGGGGGGGGTGGGGGGGGGGGGGGGTGGGGGGGGGGGGGGGTGGGGGGGGGGGGGGGTGGGGGGGGGGGGGGGTGGGGGGGGGGGGGGGTGGGGGGGG